>NC_052359.1:79240753-79596292 GCF_009727055.1 Benincasa hispida
CTTAAATTTGTAATAATCAAAGTTTAAAATGTCAATTTCGATAAAAAAAAAAAAAAAAAATTAGGTTTCAACCTTACAAATATCAAAGTCAATGTATATTTTCTAAAATATTATAAAAACAAAAATTCAAAAAAAATAATAAGTATATATTTTTATACTTTTTAAATTAGTTGAAATGTTTATTATTTATATTATATTTGTATTTGTGTCATTTTGTTATTTACTTTTTATGCTTTGTGGATTTTTTATAAAACGTTATAATAGAAATGTCAACAAGTCAATAAAAATTTGATATCATAGTAAGAACATAACAAATGAATAAAATTTTCTTATTCATGTAAATTTTGTAATTTTTTAATGTTAAATTTTTAGAGTAATCAAAAATTGTCATGTCATTTTTCAAATTAATGATAAAATTACAAATTATCATATTTGGAACCAATTAAAAGCTAACATGTATCCTAAATTAAAATTAAAGACAAAAAATCTACATATCCCTATCGTGTGTCTTTATCAAAACAATTGGATTGAAATAAACTAATTAACTCTAATTGAGCCATAATATTTAGGCCTAGTTTCGATTGAACCCAAAAATATGATCTTTCTACTCAAAGATCAACTAACTCAAAATCCAATTGATTGGACTCAAAGGTTATCTAAGCCCAAGCCCACATTATCTCATGGAACTCTTAGCCTGGTTGCACAAATAATAATCAGACTCAAAATAATAAAAGATGTAGAACAAGGATAAAAATATTAGGGATATAGTACAAAATTGGTCCCAGATATCACTGATAGCAACTATCAATGATAGCTATATAGGTAAATGACCAAAAAGCCCTACGCAGCCCATAATTTCGCACTTCTTTCGGTTTTTTCAAATTGAAAACTATCACTGATAGCAACTCTCTATGATAGCAACTGATAGCAACTATCAGTGATAGCTAATGATAGCTACTATTAGTTGCTATTAGTAATAGCTTTCAATTTGATAAATATTAATACAATCTTAAAATAGTAACACTTGAAATATCACCTTTTAATTTGTTATCAGATTTCAATGGTTATCATTGATACACTTGATCAATTGGAATCAAACTTAAAATATTAACACCTAAGACTATCATGGATATCAATGATAGACTTTTATAAGTAGTTATCAACTTTTAAAAGGAAACTATCATCTTTCAAAGACTAACATTTAGAATTATAGGTGATAGAAGTCTATTAATAAGAGGTCTATAAGTGACTATCTCTAATATTTACCTAAGTCATATCTCCAATATCTTTAATATCATTCATTTTAGTGATATATACCTAAGTCATATCACTGATATACGGATATCATCGATAGCTATGGCCATCGTTGATAGTTTCAATCAATAGCTATCAATGATAGACTTTCATCGAATGAAATTGACTTTTATATCATTGATATCATCGATATATGGATATCATTTAAGTTCTATCATCGATATCACTTATATCACTTATATTGTAGTTATCAGTGATTGCTTCTATCATTCATAACATACTATTAGAGACAACTTTTGGCATTCTTTTTTACCATCAAATAACATGTCATTATTAATAGTTTCTATCATTGATAAACATGCTATCAGTGATAACTTTTAGGCATTCCACTTACATTTTAATTCACTAAGTTAGCTATCAATGATAGAAATAAGTGGCTATTAACTGCGAAAAAAAAATCATCAAATTTGCTATTTATATTTAATATTTTGTTATAATAATCAAATTTGATGATTGGCTTTTTGGTGTTAAGTCACTTGTGAAAAAAAAGGAAGAAACAAAAATCAGATAATAGAAAGATTTTTTTTTAAAAAAAAAAAAAAAGAAGAAGAAGAGAAGAAGTAAAAATGGAAGAAAGGAAAGGATTTTTTTTAAAAAAAATGAAGCAAAATCCAAAGAAATGAAAGAAAATAAATAAATAAAAAAAAAGAAATGGAAGAAGCAAAAATTGGAGAAAGAAAAGAAAATAAACAATAAAAAAAGGGAAGGGAAGAAGCAAAAAACGGAGAAAGAAAAGAAAATTAAAAAATTAAAAAAAAAAAAGAAATAAGCAAAAACCAAAAAATGAAAGAAAAAAGAAAATAAAGAAGCAAAAATCGGATAAATGAAAGAAAATAAAATTAAAAAAAGGAAATGGAAGAAGCAAAAACGGAGAGAAAAAAAGAAAATAAAAACAAGAAAGGAAAGAAGCAAAAACCAAAAATTGGAAAGAAAATAAAAATAAAATAAAATAAAGAAAAGAAGCAAAAACCGAAAAAAAGAAAGAAGATAAGAAAAAAAAATGAAAAATGTGTGTAACAAGACAAAAAAGACGAAATTGAAAATTAGAAAAAATGCAAATGTTGACTAGTCAATCTTTCTATATTTGTAAATATTTTAAAGTTTTGAAAATAAAGGATTCAATGTATTAGCATATTTAGAAGTTGGATCCTAATTTAAATATTATTAAAAGATGCTTGATATTATATATTTATAAATCGTAAAACTAATTGTAGTTTCATCCATATTTAATTAACAATAAATCATTATTAATTTATTTATATATATTATTTATGTTTAAAAAATTATATAATTATTAATTTGTAATATTATAGCATTTATAATATCATAATACATATTATAGTTTTTAAAAAATGAATTGAGTTTACGATCTAACATATTTTATTTTTAAATTTTTAAATTTTTATTTAATATAATTCCACATTTTAAATTTTAAAATTCAAAATCTAGATACAGTAAAAAAAATTAAATTGTTTTCAAAATTTGCATTGTTGGGATCACATAATCGGAAAACAATTTTAAAAAATAGAATTCAAGTTATCTGTCAAACACGTATTTACTAAACTCAAGAAATCTGAAAACATAAAACAAAATATAAGCCCTAAAACAATCCTTGAAGACTCACATTTCTCTAAACCTGAAGCATCAAAGACTTCAAGACTTCCATCCAACGTATAAGTTCAACAAGTCAAAGATTGATCAAGCATACTTGTTCAACAAATCACGTTCGAGCATACAAAATCAACACTCAAACCCTCGAATAAGTATAAGGAGATATCATATTTGGTCCGACTCAATTTAAATTATGTTTTATTTTTTGTTTTTTTGTTAAATGTTTTTTTAAAGAAGAAATTAAAAGGTATAAGAAAAAGAAATTTCCTTGAATTGTTTTTTTCTTCAAAAGATTGTTTATTAAATTAAATATAAAAATATATTAAAAAGTAAAAAAGAATAATTTTTCATCTTCCTCATCCCCTCCTTCGTTCTTCTTCAAATCCTTCCCCATTTCTTTTAACTCACTCCCCATTCCCCATATTTTCAACAACCTCAGCTAATTTAAGTGAGATAGAGAAGTAGTAAAAAACAAAAGAAAAAAGAGAGAAAATTTCCAAGAAGGAACCACCACTGACGATTCCGGGAAAACTCCCCGTGCGGCGTAGAAACATTTCGACCGACCCTCAGACAAGCAACATCTTTGAAACCCACGCAGCGTGACTCCGATGGAGATCCAACCTCCTGCTCTCGACAATTCTGGCAACGAAGACTGGAACGGCGGCGGCTTCGGCGAAGCTTAACACCTAGTGCGACTTCATTAAAGAAAAAATGAAAAAGAAGTTGTGAGGTTGAAGAAGAAGATAAAAGAAAGGGGAAAATGGTGACAAGGAGAAAGAAGTAAAGAAAGAGGAAACAGAAAAGGATAGTAGAATTCCCTTTATTTATTTATCCTCCATTTATTACTTTTGTTATTTTCTTAATTCATTTGAAAAATTTATTTATCCTCCAAAATCTTGTTTTCAATTCAATTGGAAAATTTTCATACAACTTTATTTGAATTTTTGAATTTTCAAATAAGTTCTAAATAAAAATTTCCAATTGTTCTTAACTTCAATTTTTGTTGGATGGAGTTTCGATTTAGTTTTAATTGAGTTTTGTAAATGAATATTAATTCGGTCTTTAATTTATTTTTTTTTTAAATAAAACTGAATTCGACTTTAAATTTTGAAAATTTCCATTAATTTCAACTTTCAATAATTTTTTTTTCCAAATTTCATTTTAATTTCAATCTGGAGTCTACAAACAAAACTCGAATATCAATATGTGTCAAGCCCTATACTTTGTTTTAATAATTTTTTTCAAATTTGTTTCAATTTGAAGTTTCTAAAAAATGAGTATTCTAATGTCAACTTTAATTTTATATTTTCATAAATATTTTTTAATCTTACTTCAAATTTGTCAATTAAATTTCAATGTTAGTTCAAGTTTAATTTCTAATATATTTTAAATTTGTTTTAATTTGAAGTCTCTAAATAAATTCAATTTTGATTTAAACGAATTTCAATTTCATTCATATTTGACATTGATTTTTAGAATGAGTTACAATCTTCCTTTGAAGGGCTTACATACTCATAATTATTAATTCACATTTTACTTCTAAAATGTGAATTTGTTCACATGAGACATTTTCTTGAATATCATGTTAATTCTTTAATGAAGTTGGGAACATCAAACGTCTCAAATTCTTAAGGTAAACATCAACATGATAATAAGGTGACCGACGTTTGTCCACTCACAAAATGTAATTCTATTTTATTAAGTTAGAATGTGGTTTAGTAAGATACTATTTATATTAAATTTTGATATTTATGTGTTAATTAAATGTCCATCTTCTAATTCAGTTTATTTAAAATAATAGGACGTTTGACAATGAATTTTAAATAAAATCAACTATATGTAATGATTTTTGTCTAGGCGGTACTTAAGTTGACCCCTCTACCTGGAAACTATTCATTAGTTGTATTTTGTTTAATTTCATTGAATTTTTTTTAATAAGTATTTTAATAAAAATAAACATTTGTTTTTACAAATAATAACTTTTTTTTAATAAATAAATTGGATAACAAATGTTTCAAATGAGTGTTGTAGAGTGTCAATATCTTCTCTATGCTCAACAACCCCCAAACCTAACTTTGGTTAGACCATTTTTTCTTCTAAAATAAGTGACCAATTACACCTATAATGATTGTGGCAACTCTAAATCTTTCACTTCCAGAGAAACCCATAGGGATAGACTTTGATCGCTCTACATCGTGATGACGTTGCAATAGTATACGTAAATCGAATGCACGAAAAAATAACAAAACTCATTTATTCCACGGATTAAATTTCTTTGTTAAAATCTCCCTGAATCATCATCAAATAAATTGATCCACCAAAAAACCTGCTCCTTTTCTTACAAACTAGCATTTCATTTTATCTTTACAAAGATTTTTTTTTTCTTTTTTAAAATATTAACTTTATGAGCAAAGCAGATGAGTACAAATTTTTATCTTATTTCCGGAAGAAGAATAGGACAAAAAGGGGTACAAAAGGGCATTCTAAGTTCACCCATTTTTGTATGACATTGACATTCAAATAACGTGATAAATCTGTGCTAAACCATTTGACAAAATAAATTATCCTGCAACAAATAACTCAACAATTCCATAGACCAAAACAGCTTCAGCCAGACTTTGGAGATTAATGTGATCATCAATCCAATCTTCTTAACAAATATTGGACTTGAACTTCCTTAGTTAATGGCATGATCCAATCCCCATATAGATCAGCAACCACGCTTGGTTTGATCTTGTAAGCTGCTTGGAGTTCACCGTTAACCGAATCAGTCGCCACTTCTTGACCATAAACCGTTGCTTTCATCTCCACTCGCCTTTTCACAGCCTCCTCTACCGTCGGGTATGTCAGCATATGCATCAGTTTTTGCTTATCCTTTGAAATTTCAAAAGGAAAAAGTTATTGAATGAAAATCCAAGGGGGAAGAAATAAGAAATGTGGGAAAACAGGCAATTGGGGGGTTCCATCTGGTTTGAGTTTGTTTACTTGTGCTCGAATTGCTGCTTCGTACGAATCGGGTGAGGCTTGAAACTTAGCTTCCGCGACGAATTTTCCATAATGGATTCTCTTTGATAAAGTCTGCCAAAGTAAGAAATACATTCGTACAGTTCTTACACAGGGAGCTTGTCATCTAAATCAGCATAAAGTATATGCATGAAAGGTAAATATCTGTAAACTTAAATCAGTAACATTTAAGCCATAAAATAATTGGGTCTTAACTTAAATAAATCCTTTTTTAGTAGTCGTGATATCACATAAATCTCTTGGATGTAAAAGGAAGACTCTCTTTTAGTATAGTTATTAAGGGACTGGAGAGGGTGGGAGGTTCCAGTGATTGACTTGACTTAGACTTCCCATTTTCAAGTCAGTAAAATATACTGATAAAAAAAGAGAGATTTAAGCACTTTCGATTTTGAAATAACCAAAAAGAGAATCTAAAGCACCTTAAACTAGTAATAGCAAGACCAAACAACTAAAGAAAGTGGTATAGAAAGGAAATGTCTAAAATAGCCTCAACTCGAACTCTGAAAAAGAAGTGTAGATTACGGAATGGAGACCATAGGTCCCTTTGAGGGTCCCATGAAATTGGAATGATGAAGCAGGGACAATAGGCCACATTTATAAAGGAAAAACTTGTAACAATGCCTTGAAAAATCAAATGTTGAGAAAGTGTAGCAAGTAAATTTAGTTAACTGTGATGACTTCAACAGCTTAGCAGCACTTCAACATATATAAGAAGACAAGTAACATGGCTCAATATTGTAAGGCCTGAAATATGCAAAGATTATTGCCGGTCAGAGGACAATAAATTTGTAACCATGCAAGCTGTCGTGGGGTCAATTATTGTTCCAAGATCTTTACTTCCCACTCCATGCGGCCTAAGATGTAATCTTAGTACAACCTTATACTAGCAAAGAAATGGAAAACCAGAGGCAAAGGCTAGGGTGCCAGCGCCACTACAAAAAGCAATAGGAACACAATCCTTTTCACCTCAAGTAGAATACAAAGTTGTCTTCCTTTCTACTTTTGCACACTTTACCCTCCTTATCCAAACAACAAATAACTAACCACCTTCTTTCTCTCATGGAATGCTCAAGTAGGCAGGCAAAGCATATGGGCACACTAGGGAGGCACACGCACACATCCCACTGCAGCCACAATGGACCCAGACAACGTATAAGCATAAAGGCACAAGCACGCACATGCTGGATTACATCTTAAGGGTATGGGGTGTGCACAACAAGTGCATAGTGCCAGGCCAAAGGAAACCTCAACAGTGACAAACACAACAAGCCATAGGCAGTTGGCAGTCGCATATACCAAGATATAAATGTACATATACCAAGCTGAGAACAAATGATGCATTTAGGAGGATAGCTCCAAGAGGATGATGACTCGATGTTGAGGCTGAGGGCTTTCCTTGAGCAAAGCAAACGGAAAGGGTTCTTAAAAAAGGCTAATGGAGGATGGAGTTAGATGAATACCAGCCACAAGAGAGGACGCCATGGGCATGATGACAAGTGGAGTGGAAAAGCAAAAACTCAAGCCTAAAGCCGACACTTCATGCAAAGGGAAGAAAGTTCGATAAAGAAGGACAAGTGGCGGACAAAAAGAGTCATTCTCCATAAGGGTGACACGTCTCAGCATAGGAGTATTCCATTAGAGGAAGAAAGTAGTTATTAGTTATTTGGATAAGGAGTAGTTAGGGTGACTGTCCTCCAGGCATCAACTTAGGGACATGCGACGCAATTCTCCTCTTACATAATTAGACCCAATCCCTTAGTCATGGAGGAGTTACTTGGAACCTTCAAGATTTGAGGGTTTGACACTAGCTATATCTTTTCTTTCTTTTTTGTTCATGTTTTTTCTATATCATAATATTTCCTTTAACAAGAAAATGAGGAACCAAAATAAGCATAGCTCAACAGCATAGTGCTTGCGCTATCAACCTCAAAGTCAGAGGTTCGATTCCCCCACTCTACATATTGTAAAAAATAAAAAATAAAAAAAAAACAATCAGGAATAGATTGGTTAAAATGCACACCTGCAAACAAATTGTGTCACAAACAGCACTTGATCCACAATTCCCATCATCTCCATCCTCAACTAATCTCGGAATGAGATCTCTAAAGTACATGTCCCATACTTTTGGATTAATGTTAATCGAGTCTGCAACTGGATGTAGTACCTATTTACCACATAAGAAGTAGTTGACAAATGAAAAAACAGAGCAACAGAACCATTACACATCGAGCCAGATTTTAAGCACATTGTCGGCATCTTATTAGTTAAATACTAAGATTTATTTTTTAATTTTTAAGCTAATCTTAGTGAGATACAACTGTAGACCGAATTACGAAAACCGACCCAAAATTGACACTAATCCAAGTGTCATAAACATATATTTCTTGGAGAGGTTTCTAGGTTTTGAGTGATCAAAATAAATAAATCCACTTTACCCAGTCTGCCGTAAAGCATGCTCATATATAACATACAAGGATGGCCGGATGGGCAATTAGCCAGGTGTTATAGGGAAAAATGATTGCAGAAAAGTCCAGATACTCCAAATATTTCAACTTGAAAAGTTAGAATTGTTGAAATAGGATGGGTCAATGCAACTATTTTATTATAAGTAAAATTTTGTGACAGCATATCCAACTTGAGCATCATTGAACCAGCAAGAGCACAAGTTACCAATTTCTACTAAATTGAAGAGATTAGAGAGACATGTAGATTAGTTCAGAAGTATTCTAAGAATTTTCATTTCAAACGAAACCATAATTTTACCCGAGGATATTGCAGTGGAGGCAATAGCGGTTGAGGCAAGTCATCAGGGAAGAAAGGATGTTCATCAGGGCTTTTATATCTACCCACCTAACATGAAACAGAATGTTGTTAAACGGAAAATCTGAATGAAAATGAAACCTTCCTTTCATTATTTTAAATCTTATTTTTTACAAAAGTTCCAGTCTTGCATACCCGAGCATGAAGTTTTTCAGTTTCTCTGACCATATACTCTACCAAAGAACCATGAAACCCATCCATAGCAAAAGCATCTCGGTCATACGTATTGGCATTGTAACAATACTGTGCTCTCTCCAAAAGACTAAATATTATGCTATCTTCCTGTCGGATTAATGAAAATCTTATACTCTCAAGGGTCAAGGTCTCACTCATGTCCACCCGTTTCTTCATTGCTAGTGATCTATAGCAATCCATTCACAATTAATTGACGAGGAATAGGAGAAGCAAAAGGGATTCAGATCCTTCAGGCTACAAGAAAATACTTTTTAGCTTGTCAAAAAAAAATAAAGCAAGGATCTCTATGGTCAAGGTAATCATAGAGACGCCAGATATGGACCAGAGATCCATCCATTTAAAACCATTTTCTTATACAAGTATTGTTGAGAACCTTCCGGAACATTTCTTGACAAGTGGAAAAGAGAATGAACAGATGTATGATGACAGTAATTCTCTAATGATTGACTTTGGCTGTGCCTATAACTTATAAGCATAAAATTGTGTAGACTCCTCTTGTACGACTGGCCAAGAAAGTTCTCAAAATAGAATACAAGTTCAGAACCTAAAACAATGAAAAAAAAAAAAAAAATTGACTACGTGTTAGTCTACAACTACGAGTTGACTGAGTGTGAGTGTACAAATACATCTGGTACACAAATTATTCAATGAGAATGTTTGTAGCCTCTTATTACCTGTTGGATGTAAATCCAAAAATCTGCATTTCCTAATAATCACAAGACAAAAGATGCAAATTTGAAGCATTTTGCAATTTCGCCCTCATACATCCAACAGTGTAAAACTAACAAAGTAGCGGCCTCCTCAAACAATTTCTCGTAAACAAGAGGAAGTGATGCGTGATAGAGTGAGTACCTTATGCCCCGGATCACGAAACCTTTCCTAATTACCACGTTGCCAAAGTGACAAATCTACCATTCAACGACGGTGGGAAGTTTTATAGAAATTGAGCTTTTGCATCTCATGAAAAGTAAGCAAATTGAACGTAACATCACAAGAATTTGGAAAGCATAACAAATATGAGCCCAAAATAACCAGTAGGCACGAAAAAAGTAACAAACAACGAGATTCTTCAAAAGGGTTGTCAAATATATACCGGGTGGAAGCGGAAGAAGCCTCAACAGGCCGAAGACCGCATCTCACCGTACTCGAACAATACGTCGAACACCTTGAGGGCGTCCGATTCTGGATGGCGAAAGCGCACCTAGATCGAGAAATCGCTGAGCGGAATCGAACCGGGTGAAGAGAAGGGGCGGTTCTCAAAACTTTTGCCTCCATTGAAACAAAAACGAAGAAGGGAGGGAAAAAGAACAAAAAAACGACAGAGGAATGTGAGATGGTGGGTGGTAATGGAAGAGGATTGGTGGGTTGTGTAGCAGATTCGCAGTCGTCCACAGTTAAGAATTTGAATCGTGGCGTTGAGTGTGAGTCGCCGTCGTCGTCATTCTGTGTACCGAAGGACAGCTGCAAATCAGGTTGTATATTTGTCGGTGTCAAGAAGTACAATTCTAGTTTTACAGCTCGTCTCGTAAAAAAAAAGAAAAACCCTCTTAGCTTAGGCCATAGAAGTTGGGTGCTCCACTGACCACTCTACTGTCTACAACATTGTCAAAAAAGGAAAAGGCTAAAAAATACTATTGTGGGAAATTATAACAAATACCTACTTAAAATGCCAAAGGTTGAGATATGTCTAAAATGTCAATAATATTATTAAAATGCCTACAAGATTTTAATTTTACATATATACTATGACAACATGAACACCATTTTTTCTATTAGAAGTAAGAGATTTTTAAGAAAATTGGAATAATATATATTCTCTATAACTCAAAACGATCGGTTTATTATTATTTAAATTATCTATATTTAGGATTGAGATTTCTCAATTCCTGTTTACGATATGTTCATCCTCTTACTACATCACAAGATTCTTTCATCGACGACAATAAAAACATAAACACACATGTAGTAGACATGGTGAAGGAATGAGAGAGAAAAGTATTGTGTCCATTGGTGAAGTTTCCTTCTCTACTTTCTTCGATCCTATCCTAATTGTGCCTTCTACTGGACCGAAAAAATAAAACTTATGCAGCTTTTTCAAGCATGGCATTGTATACCTTACATCATCTCT
The DNA here is from genome assembly GCF_009727055.1 of Benincasa hispida. Taxonomy (NCBI): domain Eukaryota; kingdom Viridiplantae; phylum Streptophyta; class Magnoliopsida; order Cucurbitales; family Cucurbitaceae; genus Benincasa; species Benincasa hispida. The sequence continues at coordinate 79,251,846 of NC_052359.1, forward strand.
TATGTGCAAATTGTTACTAAACTCCAGTAGAAGTTCTATATTTCAATTGCAATCATAATCATAGAAGCAAACTAAAGGGTTTGATGAGTTTTCTTTTAGGGTTTGAGACTGGAGAGTAAGGTGAGTTTTGAATTTCAAATGGAGGAGTGCACTCTATGAAACTATTGAGGTTGGTTCATTTTAATTTGTGCATGCAATCATTACTAAAATCTCGTCAAGTATACCATTGTAACCCCATATAAGTCTTATATGTTATCTGGATATATCATTGTAATCTCACTTTTATTGAATATTATTATAAATTTACATATATACCCCATTTATTTATAATGTAACATGTTGTATTTATATATATACACTTCATGGAATTCTTCCATAAGACAAGTTTTTCCATATATTTATTTACTCTTGGTAGATTCTAAGTTGTTTGTGAGATTGGGGATAGTTAGAGAGGATTAGCACACTATAAGAAATTTGGCTTTTGATGTCGGTTGAAAAAATTAAAAACGGATGTACAATATCAGTTTCTAAAAAAAATGAGGATCTTTAATGTCGGTTTTAAACAGACATTAAATATATATATTAATGAGGTTAAAATGTTTGTTTAAAACTGACATTGTAGCTATCCATTCATTCTTTCAAATCCTCTCTTTTATTTCTCTACGATTTTGCTCTCTCATTTCTCACAAAATTCTCTCTGAAAACCCTCTCACTGTTGTTCACCATCTCCCTGTCGGCATCGTACAGAACCGTTTGCTAGCATCATAATCAGCTCCCTTTTGTGCAACCACCATGTTTGACTCCTTTACTTGTCTTGAATCAGCTTGAAAGCATTGGTGCTCTTGAAGAGTTTATGTTGAAACATCAAAAGGACTATGTAGATATGTATCACACACAGATCAAGAGAGAGGCAATGTTGAACACGAGGTGAGCTATCCAACTACTTAGAAGATTACTAAGTACAATATAAGAATACCACTCTACCAGTCTATATGGAAATATTTATATTGCTTGATAAAACTTGTGGCTAAAAAGAAAAAAATTCTCAAAGTTTATTTTAATCAGGCCACACTTTTTTGTATGGATAAGCTTAATCATAGTTCATTTGGTACGATGTTCATGAAGGTAGAAGTGTTGGATTGTTTCTTCTTTCACACACACAAGTTTGTCCTTTATTGGTTAGTATTCTTTCTAATAAAGTAATTTTGTTTCTTGGCACATTGTGATATCAATAGCTTAATAGTTATTGAACTTTATTTTGTTTTGAATATTTTATTGGCAGTATGTATTTCCTTAAAGTAATGTAGAATATGTATGTTATGACAATACATGCCAGGAACAACTTGATATCCTAAAAAACAGCAATCAAGATGATTCACACTCAAAGGGATAGCTTAGTCCTAAGGCTGATGATTCTAATGCTAATACTATTGCACACAAACATGGGGTGGTGAGTATTAGTTTTTTCTTTCTGTTCTTATTTACTAATTTTGCACTCTGTTAATATTGTCATTTTGACAATTGAACCATCATTTACCATTGTAATTCAATTGTCATGTTGCATTGGTATTTTCTCATGGTTACTACAAGTCTATAAAACAGAACTTTAGCAATTTAAATTAATTTCAAATAATGCATATTGTTGATAATATGTAGCTCTATATCAAAATCAATATTTTTATTACATTAGTAACATTTTCGTATTAGGACTCGAGAGGTATCATGCAAATATCGCTTTAAATTGTTTGATCATTTGATAAGCATCAATATCATATGGTGCTTCTTTGAAAACAAAAATTTGTACTAAGATGTTTGTTACTGAAGCTTCAACTTTGTATTACTTGTTTGAGTTCATAAAATTTGTTCATAGTTTTCATCAAGTTATTCGTGTTTATAAGTTTATAAAATTTTCTAAATAAATCAAGAAGAACTTTTAAAATATTTCAATTAGTGAAAACATCATGTTAATAATCTATTAAATTTTTATAGTGATGTTTACTTTTTAACCGTAGTTTTTGATATGCTAAGAAAATGCATAGCTCAAGCAATTCATTAATAGCAGTAAAGTGAATGATTCTTTTCCTCTCTTTTGTTTTCAATGAATAATTTCTTTTCCTCACTTTTGTTTTCCGTGTGCCTCGAGAAGCATCACTCTTTTGTTTGTTGTGCCTCCAATTTGACATTTGATCGACAGATTTGAATGGAAGATTATGTGAGCACTATTGAGAAAAAAAGTGATTGATTACATCTACTAGCTTGTGTTGTGAAAATTAGATTCTTGATTTGATCGTTCTTTTCTATTTCTCCCTTGATTTGAGTAGTTTTTTTTGCAGTTGAAGATGATAGTAAATGGATGGGTCTTAATTTTGAAAGAACGGGATAACTGATTGCTTTTGATTTATAGAGCCTACAAGCTTACTTGTGTGGTTTTAAAATATAAACACTTAGTCTACAATGTAATTAGTTTGACATACAAAATGTTAGGTTGATTTTTTTTTTTTTTTTCACTTTGACATTATTGTTTGCTGAGGTGACATGAAAACACTAGAAGAAATTCGGGCTAAAACCGACATTAAAGATAGTGTTATTAAAGCCCTTTAATGTCGGTTTTAAATCGACATTAAAGGGCTTCAATAATATAGCCTTCAATGTCAGTTGCAACCGATATTAAGGACCTTCAGTGAAATTTCCAATCGACATTAAAGACCTTCAGTGAAATTTCCAACCGACATTAAAGCCTGTGTTTTTTTTAAAAAAAAATTCTTAAGACATTGAAGCCCGAATCTGTCCGTTTTTTTTAAATTCCATTGTCGAATCTACTTTTTTGGTCAAAAAGTATAAAATGACACATCATCATTAGACGTTGTGGCTATGACATATTATTCATGCATGGATTATAAATCTATTACATTTAATCCACAAATTCTGCTATAAAATTATAATTTAAAAGGCCATACAATAATTCAGGCCTTGAAAACACAAATTACAAGTAATACAAACATTATGATTTTACAAACATTATGAGATTACTGTCTCTCTCCACTTGGTAAGTATGGATCCCTTCATAATTCTTATTGAACCAACCCTTTAGCTTTAGCAGTGTCTGGTTATAGGCATCTTTGTCTGACCACTGTTGTTCAAAGGATCACAAACAAAAAAGGTTTAAGACAAAGGATTGAAAGTGAAAATGTGATAAGAATTCATATTCAACTAACCGTGTTTATTTGTGCATAAATGGTACATTCAAGGGAAAATTCTTGTAATGAATGTGTTGGATCTAAAGTTCCCCAAGAAAAAACATAAAGAGGTTGCGATACCAAATATTTACTCCTTTATTCCATCTGCAAACCAAGAAAACTCAATAGTTGAATAAATGAGATAATCTTCTTTTTCAAGATCTTGAAGAAGAGAAGCTTGGTTACCTAGATATGAGATACGAAGACGATGGAAAATTTTCGGCAGCATAACGATGCTACCACAACAAAACCCAAAATTTACCTTGAACCTATTCAAAGAAACACACTCCCAAAAATACTTCACAACCACTTGTTCTCAACAGAACTATCAGAATTCCCAAAAAATGAATATTCAAGAACACATACATCAATAAGCAAATTTAGCTCACAATGTACTTCAAATCTCAAAAGTTGTCACAAAAACTACCATAGTGTATGGACTGTCTCTTATACACATCTAGATGTGTATAAGAGACAGGTGTTACATTCTATCCAATATGGTCCAAAGAGCAATAAGCACACTATAATTTCTCAAACAGGAATTTTCATATCATTAGAGTCACTTGAAAATACTTAGAAACTGTGCTTAAAACTGCAAGCATTCAAAAATGCACTTACCAGGAACAATTTTCACCTGAATCCCTTGCTGTTGCAAGAAATCCATCTCCTCCCCACCCCTTCCAAACACCTAAAAAACACATAAACAAAATGATGCTTATCTGAGGGATGGCCATTACATTGGCTTTTTTCTCAATTTCAATTGCCTAGCTATACACCACCATCCCAACAATAGCAAGAACCATCCCTGATATGTTCTTAAATGTCATCTCTGAATAAAAGAGCCGCCACTCCAACATCAGCACGCATACCATCTTCATATGGCCTAAAACCTGGAATGATACGGTCGAGAAGTGCCCGATGCACAGATATTGACTGATGTTGCAGAACAAAACTAGGGAGCATGACAGTAATATGAAACATTGCAACATTCACTAAGGATAGATTGAACTTCGGAAGTAAAAGCGAAACGAATACAAGATTCGAAAAAGAGAGATATTAGAATAACAACTTACCAATGCACCAAAAATGTAGTTGTATTTCAGTAGAGATTTGCTAGTAAGGCAATAGTCAATGAACAGACCAACTGTTAGAAGGGAAAGTGCTTGTATGGGAGTTGTTTTGCATAGTAATTCAAAGGAACCTATTAAGTACTTCTTCTATAATGAACCTATTGACTATTTAAATCAATGCAAAAGATTTGAGCTTGATGTCTCATAATTAGGTTCTTAGAGTTCAAATGCTGAATTTCAAGTGATTCTATAGGGAGAAAAGAGATTGCTTACAATTTGTTGTAGTGATGTGCATAAGATTGCTACCAAGGCACAAAGAAAGCCTTTGGCATTAACTTTTAACATCAGTCACCGTACAGACTCTAACACCGATAACGACCACAGTAACGACCATCTTCACTTCCCTTGAGTATTGTTTTCCATGCAGAATCCTCTTCAGTACACAAACCACTGGTATCATGCTCAGCTTTGATATCTACAAGCATATAAAGTAGTGACAAATTTCAGTTATTGTCAATGATGATGAGTGATGACTTAAGAGTAAGAGGAGTAAGAATTGAACCTGATAGAATCCAACAGAGTTTAACATGAGGCTGAAGTTCATGGCTACTATCGACGTGTTGGCGATAATTGAGAACAAAAGGAGTTCCCAGAAGGGAATAGACTTGGATTTAGAATAGGCAGTGGCATTTGAAATCCAACCAATCAATACAGTTACAGAAAAGTGAAATCCAATTAAAGTTTTAGCTGAAACACAAGAGAGAAAGCCTTTGATCAAAGCAACTAATTGATGAAATAAAAGAGATGCATTATGCATTTTAGTTTTCTCTAAAAAACACACTCATATGGGACAATCATTTTCATAAGGATCATTCATACTTTATTGAGAAGTTTGATTAAAGTCGTTTCGCTCAGTCAACGGGGGATCGGTAGCTGGCCTCTGGCGCTATTGGCTACCTGAAAATGGAACTTTTCAAGTTCATTTTCTATCATCTAGTTAAATGCTCAGTCAGTTTCCTAAGTCGTTTCCTTTGAAAAGTACAAGGTCGATGACCGGATCGGAAGACCCACGAGTAGATCGGACAAATAGACGACCGGATCGAAAAACCCATAACTAAATCTATAGATCCAATGCCGACAACTCACCTCCACGACTAGAACAAGTTGGAAGGACGACGAGCTGACCCACCGGAATCTACAAATTCAAGGAGAAAAGAGAACTCCACCACTGACAGAATCTACGGACGATGAACTCCACCACGCCGGTGACGAAGATCAAAACAAGTTGGACCGGACGATGACCCAAATCTATAGATCGAACCACCAAAAGAACGGCCACCACGACGACCAAACACCGGAAGAACGCCTACGTCGATGACCAACAACTGGAAGAACGCCCACAAAGATAGAGATCCAAGCAACGCAGTGATGACGACGATCGGAGTGATTCGCACGACCAAGTTAAGAAGAAGAGAGGGTTTGGTAAGAGAGAAGTGAAATGAGAGAGAAGATTTGATATGAAAGGAAAAAAGATGCAAAGTAAAAGAAAAATAAATGTAGGCCTTTAATGTCGGTTTTAAACCGACATTGTAGCCCATCTTCAATGTCGGTTTAAAACCGACATTAAAGATTCATTTTTTTTTGTTAAAACCGACATTATACATCCGATTTCACTTTTTTCAACTGACATTAAAGCCCAAAATTCTTGTAGTGAAAATCCAACTACTTTAGATTAATGTTTGTCGTGATGATGCATTTAAATTGATTGTTGTTGGCTTTTTTTTTCTTTTAGCTTGAAGTGTTTATTTACACTGTTCAGTTTGAATTTTGAAGAAAGCAATGGATGTGGGTCCTATTTGAGTGAATTTTACTTGTTAAAAACTCTTTTTGTACTCTTTTGGATCATATTTAGGTTATGTAAATTAGTCATTAATTCATGGATATACTTTAATTATAGTTTAGACTTGGTTCAAGGTATATGAATTGAGGTTCTAGGTTGTTTTGGCTTCTTGAGTCTCTGAATTAGATTTCGAACTAAGTTCTAACATTGGAACTTTGGTTTTATTATTTTAGGAGTTTTTCGATTATTTTAGAAGCACTTTTTAAGTAAGTAGAATTCTAGACTACTCAACGCATTTTAAAGTATTTTTTCTTAATTGGTACTTTTCTTAGAAATGTTTATAAGAAAGATTTTCACATAAAAATAATACTTGTAAGTCATTTTAAACTCACTTGTAATTACTCTAAGGTTTACTTGTATTTTATATGCTTATATTACATGAGATTTCCTTATTTATTTTACATTATCATCATAGTTTTATGCTTGGCAAGCTTGCATTTATTTGTTATCTCACTAGTTTTTCTATTACTCTTCATTGAGAGTAATATTATGTTATGTTTTTTTTACTTATTTATTCAATTTGTTGTTTTATCTATTTTGTAGGTGGGATAATAGTTTCTAGGTTTCAAAAATTGACATTAGAAAAACTTGAGAAAACATCGTTGAACACTCCTCAATTATCTTCAGCTTATTTATTATTATTTTTTTTTATCATTTTAACCATTTTGTAATTCATTTATTTTGAATTTTATTCTAGTGTGCAACTTAGCATATATACTCTACTTTTTTTAATATAGATATATATGTATACTTCATGGTCTATACGTAGGGATTTACTATCAAAACTATATGGAGTTGATTTGGATTTAAAATATATTTTATCTTGGCTTGGAGTTAAATTATCATCCAATTTTTCTTTTGTGACTTATTGGGAATTTATGAAAGCAAGTAAGATTTTATTTTGTGCATGTATGGGTAAAAGAGAAATATTATTGATTTGCACGTGCGTAAGCAACAAATATATATATATATATGGTGACGTGGATTTGGTAACACAATATGCGATGCATGTCTTAGGTTATGCGTTGGTTCTCATGCGTCGGTGGTCATGCGTTGGGATGGAATGTATGCGTTAATCTCTTATGAAATGACCATGTGTTCCTGTCACAAGTTTTCTTGTGCTCTCACCAAACATAACGAGATCGCAAGTTTCTTGGGTGATCCGAGCTCGAATTCAGGGACTTATAGCTAAATGTTATGCGGTAATGTATTTGCGGCAAAGAAATAAAAGAATTTGAGGTTAAAAGGGTATGCACTACTCTTACTCCTAACTAACAGATTAAGTGGTGGAAGTATGACTGAGAGGTAGAGACCCGACAACTGTTAATGCGTAGTAAAATGCATGAAAAAATAGATGAAAAGGCGAGGATGTCTTCACTACAACATTAAGCTTTACTGTAAGGATAATCCCAGCCAACGCAGGTTATGCGATCATGCTATACACACTTGACATAGACGCATGCGATGTATATGCGATAGTGTCGAGAAGCCTATTTCTAAGCCTCTACAATCCCCCTCACGTGCTCTCACACATAAGCAAGATGACCGCATACCACTATATCCTACTTAAAGGGTGCATACGCTGTGTAGTAGCAAACGGAGCTTATTCCTAAGCTCCATATTCTTGCTTACGCGATCCAATCCGCTCTCTCGAGTCTTAGATTTAGTTTTTAGACTACTTTCCTAAGTATGCCTAAATGATGAATGATGCGCTCATAAGACACGGTAATCACATAAACCTGGTTGACGTAAGATTATTCCTATCTCTAGTGAACACTTGCTTACATTGCTTAATGCGATAAACCACTTACCCTCCCGGGCAGTTGGTTGCTGTTGATTCTACTCATAGACAAGCATTACGTCCGCTTATAGACAAGCGTTGCTACAACTTCACACTAAACAAATAAGGTTTTCTCACAACACTCGCGTAATGCACACCTCTCGGTGGTTTGCTACATGCTTTATATTCCTATGTCGTGTGATTAAGTGTGTGATACTCTAACAATCTTACTTAGTGATGTAATAAAAGTAAAGGATGCTAGTAAATGAAGATGGGGATGAAATCGAAGGAAAATATAGAAATGCATTGATCACAAAATGTATTAATTTCTTAAGCAAAAATGTAATACAATACAAGGATAAAAGAGATATGGAGGGCCAGATGGAAGCAATGTCTTGCTTCCATTAGATGTGTGTCAAGGCTGCCGATGGTGCCATGGATGGGCGGCGGAGTAGACTCTCTCGAGCTCTAACTCCAGCGACGGCTTCGTCAGCACTCGGAATGGTTAAGGGGACAAAGAACTCTTAAGCTATCTTCTCATGCTTTTGTCTGGATCACAAGGATCCACTCGAAGGTAGAGAACCTTAGATGGAAAACCCTGGATGATTTGAAGTGCTGTTCAACGGCTTCTATTTATAGAGCTTGATCGTCGACAGCATTAATGAACCTGCTCTGAATCTGACACTCGCAACGTGATGGTTCTTTTCTGAATCTCTGCTGCTAACGGCGTGGTAGGTGAAATGTCAACATCATATTTTTTATAATACCAGTGTATGCGTTCATGCTTGCATTCCACCAACCTTGCGTTCATCCTTCTATTATGGTTATTACTTTGTAGCCGCAATCTCCCTGCGATTACCACATTCACTTGATAGCCGAAACACCCATACGACTGACGTATGCGATCACCACATGCGATTAATGGACGCAATATTCATGCGTTGAACGTATGCGTTCGCCTCTGCGATGGAGAGACTCCCCACATGCGGTCTTCCTTTCGATAGCCTGGCTCCCGTGCATACGATCGATTCCTGTGTTAGCTATAAAAATAATCAATTGAACACATAATAACACATAATAGTGGGTTAGCCGAGATTCTTAATGCTGATAGATGCAAACTCATTTTCTCATGAATTCTAAGTATAATCGCCGCATCTTTTACTTAACAGCCTTCATAATTCTAAATAAAAGACTTATAATGATGTGCATTTCTGCTCGTCATCAATATATATACTCAATAACAAAATGATGATAGGCATTTAATATTAGACAATTACCGACAAAAATTAGGTGAAAAACCAACATTGAAGATAATGTTCAATGTCTATTGAAAATCGACATTGAAAATAGTATTCAATGTCGGTTGAAAACTGACATTGAAGATAACTGGCATTGAAATCTTGGTCATTTATAATGTCAGTTTAAAACTAACATTAAAGATAACCGACATTAGAGTCCAGTTTTGTAGTAGTGGCAATTTTCAATTATTTATTTATATTAGGTCTTTAAAAAAATATTTTCTATGTTAATTCCCTCAAAATTGTGTTGATTATTTGCTTTTAATACTCATTTTATAGGTAAAATGCTCTCGGGGGTGATTAGGAGTCATTACGAGAAATTAGGCTAAAAGGGATAAAAAAAATGACCAAGAAAGTCAACAAAGTTGAAGAGAATCAGAGAAATAATCAAAATGCCATCAAGCCCTAGCGTCATGATCCTAGGAGAAGTGTCGAGCAACCTAAGACAGAAAACACACTTTTACTGCAAAATAGGGCAGCGTGCAATGCTCCAGATTTTGATGTGACTGTCCGCGCGCACGTGCCTCGCGCAACACAGCGTCGAGGGCAGTGTCACGTCTCAAGTGCAATGTTTCTTGGTTTTCTTGTGATTTAGTGTTGCAACGCTAGCCCAAATATCGTGACGCTACCCTGCAAGTATAAATAGTTTTTCTTTCCTTTCTGCAAAGAGAGAAGCATGATTCCGATGGAGGTTGGGATTTCTCTCCATATCATTTCGTCACTATGGCAATTTTGTTTCCCACTTAGGTTAGATTTTGATATCCTTTTGGATTGTAAGCATCATTTTGTAATTCTTCATGAATTTTTCTATGGATTTGTGAAGTAATCATTGAATCTTGTTTCTATTTCAAGAGTTCTTGTAATTCTTTTGAGTTTTCTACTTTTCTTTATCATTTACAATTTGATTGAGTGTTCTTGAATATATTTTTAATTCTTGAAGCATGTTGAATGATTTATATCTTGAACATGTTTAGCCTAGATGTTTGGTTCTTGTCACAATCATGATTGAATGTGTTGCTTTTATACTTATAGTTATATATAATGACTTTTGGATGTAGTTCTATAATATAATATCGTTATTTAATATTAAATACTATACTACTTTTTTTTAAACGATATTACTACTCACTACTATTTATAACACAATTCTTAATTATATGAATATATTTAACTTTCTGAAATTAATACCTTTGTAGTATTTTGGAGCAACCTTGACATATTTATCTTTATAACTTTTAATCCTATGCCATTTTTTAAATGTTATATTATTATATTAATAACAAATTACAGATATTTTTGTCTTAAAATCATCCTTGTTTAAACAAATTTAAAAGACAATAAATATTTGAGGAAAAAAAAGGTCTTCAAACGGGTTTTAAATTCAAAATAATTGAGTATAAAATAATCGAGCATCGAGTATGACGTTGATATGATGGAGTATACACGTGTTGATTATAGCCGTATCAAGTGACCATGAAGCTGGGTATCGAATGATCTTGCATCGAGGAACGTGTGATGAGCTATCGAAGATCGAGTAAATTCGTATTGGAAGGTGCAAGGGGTGCATCACAGGGACGAATTGGTAAAATCACATGCTTATGATGTAAGCAGAAGACCACTTTCCATCGATGCCATTTTTTATTTAGGCCTCCCAAATCAGGCTATCCATACAGAAAAAGACCTCCTATACGCTTTTTCATGGATTTGAATAGTAAACACTATTCAAGTTCATGAGTTACTATTTTTTAAATTCTTTTTTTTAATTTAATTTAGGAAGTTCGTCGACCAACTTCCAATACCACCTTCGGTGGTCCCAACAAACTTCTTGCCACTAACTCGGGTGATCGCCACCATCCAACTTTGAAAAACATTAATAAAAATATTTTTAATATATAAATAAATCAAACAATTTTTGGTATAAAACATTTTTAAGAAATAGTTGCCAATATTTTAATGATTTTTTATCAAATGTTTTTAAATAAAAATGAGTTTTTGATAAACATTTTTTTTTCTAAGTCATTCCAAAGAGACCCTTAGTTTAATTACAATAATATTTTTTAAAATACGTTTTCACTTTTTTATAATTATATTTTCTTTTGGAGTTTTTTAATGTAATTATTATTATTAAATTCTCTTTTTTTTAATTCCCTCTCTTCTATTCTTTGTTTAAAATAAACGTACCCTCCATTTTAGTTGATTTCGTTTATTTTATTCTATTTTCCCTAGATTAGCTATCTATTAAGATCTCATGTATATGTCAAATATCCTGTTAATATAGTGGAAAATATAAACATACATCAAATATATTATTCAGTATATAAGATGATAGATTGTACAAATTGTATTGTTCATGCACTTATCAAATATATACTGATTTATTTTTAGAAAATTCAAATATATAATACTAAATATATCAAATATACATTCTTTTCTCCTTTAAAGTTTCGTATTGATTTTTTCTTTCTTTTATGAGGACAACAATTTTCGAATTTTTAGAGAAGCTTTTCTTACTTCTATAGGTTCTAAGAAGAAAATTGTTTTGGAAAGTTTATAACTACAAAAAAAAACTTTCTTTACATGCTTCTTTTATAATAATAATAATAATAANTTATAATAATAATAATAATAATAATAATAATAATAATTATTATTATTATTATTTTATTATTGTTATTATTATTATTATAAAAAATGAATAGTAAGAAGGGCTAAAAAAGTAAATTTGACATTTTTTGTGTGTAAAATTAGTCTATTACACTGCAATTGCATAACAGGTATGTTTATTTAGGCTATAAAAAACCCTAATTTTGATTTGATAACATTTTCATTTTTTTAGAATCATTTTTTAAACGTAAAAGGTTAAAATGTTAGACATAATTTAGTGGCCTAATAAAAATTTAAACTCAAACTTTATGAATTTTTTTACTCTCAAATCTTATTTAAAGAAAATTTCAATTACTATATATATATATATATATAAATGGTCGATAAGATAGACATCCATTAATGGTAAACATAGAAATGGTATATAAGTGATAGAAAAAAATTTTGTTTTTCACTAATAGATGTTTATCAATGATAGACTTGAATTTTTTTAAAAATATTTGTCATATTTACATTTTTTTTTATTGATATGACATACTAAGAAAAAAACAACCAATTTTACTATCCATTACAATTATCCTTATTTTAAAGTTTTCAAGCAGATCTATAAATAAGAATTCAAAATTGACTTCAAACAACTTTACTACAAAATTTTAGTAAATTCACATTAAATAAATTTTTATTAATATATTAAATCTAATATATACAATCAAATTAATTATTATAATTAATAAATACTATATTTTCGAAAAAATTTAATTCATCGACTAAATATAATTTTATTAAATTGAGAGGGTACATGATCTCTAATATTTATCCTTGGATTCTTTCTCTTGATTATGCATATTTTAATCATCGAACTTGTTAATATACTTTGATGACCTTCTAGCTTGCTAATTTTTTGGATTGATCTAACTTTTGTTGATTTGCTTAGATCAAATGCTGGTTTGTTCATCTTATTAGCTTTTAGGCTTGGATTAACCTTTTATTTGTTAATTTTTATGGATGAGTCCCTAGCGTGTTGATCTTTTTGTATCCACTTTTGGCTTATTTTGATATGTTGATCTTCTTGGATCGATCTTTGGTTTGTTGATTATCTTAAAGATTATCGAAGTCTAGAAGTCTTGTATCTTAAAATATCTTCAACTTGTCTTCAAAGTCTTTGGGTATTCAAATAAGATTTTGGGTTTCAAATCATTCATCTATCATTAAATGCCTCTTCTCTGAATCCTTCTAAATTGAAATGGAGGGACGACTTTTCGATTTATAGAGTTTTTCATAACCATTATATGGACATGTGTGTTCAGTGTTAGTTTTGAGTCAATCCTTTCAATTTGGCCCTTGGACCAAATTCTCATTTAATTAGTTTTTGGATTTATTTACTATTGGTTGGTTTGGTCGTTTTACGGTTTCTTATCTTTTTATTCTACAAGTAAAGTTAGGGTGAATGAAAAGAAAAGATAGACTGATGAAGTATTATTGTTAGGTTAATATAATTTACAATTTTCAAAAATTTAATTCAATCATTTTTTATGAAAAAATTTAAATCAATGATGTAGTGGGTTTGGAAATTAGGCAACATAGAAAAAATTATAAATCGATATTAAAGTAGTAGGCTTCTCAAGCTAAGATTCTGCTCGTGAGCGTAATGGTATAAGCTGACTGTGAGACCGACTGGTCGAACAGAGACGAAAGTCGACCATAGTGATCTGGGAGTTTCGTGTGAAAGGGTTCTCGCTCAACGGATCAAAGGTACGTCGGGGATAACAGGTTGATGATTCCCAAGAGATCTTATCGACAGAGTCGTTTGGCACCTCGATGTCAACTCATCATATCCTGGGGTTGAAGAAGGTGCCAACGGTTTGGTTGTTCGCCAATTCAAGTGGTACATGAGTTAGGTTTAGAACGTCGTGAGATAGTTCAGTTCCTATCTACAGTTAGTGTTAAAGGGAGGAATGCGAGGAGCCAACCCTAGTACGAGAGGACTGGGTTGGGCCAACCTATGGTGTATCGATTGTTATGCCAATAGCAGCTCTGGGCAGCTAAGTTGGTATGGAAGAACCACTGTGCTGCAGGAAATCCTTCTTACACCCAAGCGCTTTTTAGGCCTTCTCCATTCTCTTATCCATCGGATCTTAGGTTGGTGGTATTGACGGCAAGAATGACCAAATTTAATTAGTCATTTTGAAAGATGACCATTGGATTTGATATATGACAAAATAATTATTTAGTTGATTAATTAATATTTACGGAATGTCTAAGCTACCCAAACAACCTACATACATTATTTAAATAAACAAACATAAAATACTCAAATTATAAATATAAACTCCTATTAAATCCAAACCAAAAAAGAGTTAAAACAAAATTTTAGATTCAAAATAACAAAATCTAAAGAGGTACCATGGAGACCAAAATCACAACTAACTACCAAAAAATCATAACAAAAATAGTCAAAATCACCTAAAATTGTATGAGCTCTAAGAAACTCGACAGCTTCGACGTGCCAACCTCAAATTGTTGCATACACCAAACACTAGACAAATCTAAAAAAAATATAGACAAACATAATGTCTTAAAAATAATATATAATCATGTTGCTAAATTGTATGTAAATAAACTATACAACGTTGGAGAGAGAAAGCAAGAATAAAAGAAAGTGAGAATAAAAGAATATATTGTGATTTACAAACACCAAACTCTTAATACACGGTATATGTGTAGACAAATCTAAGCTTAAACAAAAATACAATGTATTAAAGAAGTGTTGGGCATGATATGCTTATAATGGGCTGATAACACACTGGACTATTAAACTAAAGATGATTTTTTGGGCTTAAAGAAACCTAGGCCCTATACTGAATACCGGATACCTCCTTAGTTGAAAACAAAAACACAAATTAGTGTGCTGAAAGCACAATCCGTGTGAAGAAAATCTCCACCCTACACCTTGACGGTTGTGATTAGAGATAAGCACTTCTGAAGTTTTTGTATAACTCAAATGACTATTCCTATATTTTCTTTGTTGTAGAGAAAACCGAGAGAAAAGAAGGAGAGAACCTGAGGGAGATGCTACCGGAAATTGCCTGGACGATGAGGATGCTATCGTCTAGCCGATTGGAGGTAAAGCAAAGAGTCGTCTAGACGATAAGGGAAAGAGTCGTCTAGACAATGAAGGCTTTACTGAAGATCGTCTATACGATGGGGTTTGAAGTCGACGATGGTCTACACGATAGAGGTGCTGAGGTAAATGATCGATGGCTAAACGATACACAATCGATGGCTAAATGGTAACGATAGAACAAAGAAGATCGATGAAGAAGATAAATATGATGATTTACGTGGTTCGGCTAAGGATAGCCTACGTCCACGGAGAAGCTGATGGAAATTTTTATTAGGGGAGTTACATGATTGATACAAGATAAGTTGTTAGCCTTTCTTGAACACTCTGTATTTTTCTCACTTACTTTTACATGTAGTTACAAAATGTATATAAAGGCAGCTTGTATGTAACTGATTTATAACAACCTTGAAATTGTTTTCATCTTTCTGTAATAATAATCTCCACGTTGAAATAAACTTCAAGTATTTCTTCAGCTTCTCTGAACTGATTGTCTTCTTCTTTAAACTTTGTCTCTCAGCTCAAACCCTATAATATCAAGGGACTTCTGAAATTTGAGCTGAGTGACTGTCTTTGTCAACATGTCGGTGGCATTCTCTGAGGTATGTACTTTCAGAACTTCAACTTGTTTTGCTTCTATTTGTTCTCGAATGAAATGATATTTAACATCAATATGTTTAGTTCTGTTATGGTACTGAGGATGCTTAGATAAATGTATGATGCTCTGATTTTCACAAAAAAATTTCACTGCATTCTGTTTGATCCCGAAATCACATAGGAAACCCTTTAGTCATAGACCTTCCTTTACTGCCTCTGAAAGGGCAATAAACTCTGCCTCAGTAGTAAAAAGGGCTACTACTGATTGTAAAGTAGCCTTCTAACTTAGGACACACCTACCATATAGGAAGATATACCCTGATAAGGATGTTCTCTTGTCTAGATCTTCAGCGTAGTCAAAGTCAACATACCCAATCAGCTCTAGTTCACTATCTGGAAGCTGTTGGTACATTAGTTTAGCATTAGAAGTACCCTTAAGATACCTTATTATCCACCTAATTGCCTCCCAGTGCCTTTTACCCAGATTAGCCATATATCTACTCACCAGACTAGTAGCATAGGCAATGTCAGGTCTTGTAGACACCATTAGATACATTAAGCTTCCCACAACTTGGGAATAGGGGACTGTTGACATTACCTTCTGATGTTCAATGTCAGATTCTTTAGGTGAATTCTCTGCTGAGAGTTTGAAATGGTTAGCTATAGGAGCAGATACTGATTTGGCCTCTGTCATGTGATACTTCTTTAACAATTTCTGGTAATACTGTGATTGATCAATGGTTAGAATACTTGCTTTTCTGTTTCTGATAATGTCAATGCCTAGTATTCTAGTTGCATTGCCCATGTCTTTCATTTCGAATTCTGACTTGAGTAAATCTTTTACTTTATTGAACTCTTTCATAGTTGCTCCTAATAAAAGTATGTCATCTACATATAGTAACAAGTAGATAGGATGAGTATAGGCATCTGTGTTTATGTAAACACAGCTGTCATAGGAGCTTTTATAAAAGCCATTCTTCTGTACAAAATCACTAAATTTTCTGTTCCAGCATTTAGAGGACTGTTTAAGGTCGTAGATAGACTTTTTAAGTAGGCATACATAGTCTTCTTTCCCTCTGACCTCATACCCCTTAGGTTAGCTCTTATAGATAAATTCCTCTAGGAAGCTATGTAGAAAAGTTGCTTTAACATCAAGTTGCTCCAACTTTAGGTTATTCTGAGCCACAATAGACAACAACAATATGATAGAAGTTTGCTTGACCATTGGAGAAAATATCTCATTGAAATCAACACCTGGCCTCTGTGTAAAACCCTTAGCAACCAACCTAGCTTTATATCTAGGTCCTTGATCATTAGGGAAACCTTCCTTCAATTTATACACCCATTTGGATGTTGGCTTGCATCCTTTTGGAAAAGGTGTCAACTCCCAAGTGTTGTTTCTTACTAGTGAATCAACATCTTCATTCATTGCTTCTATCCAAAACTTAGCTTTTGGATAACTCATTGCTGCTTCAAAGGTTGAGGGTTCTGAATCATTGGATAAATCAGAAGCATTCAAAGCTAAGTAGTCTTCATACCTTAAAGGTGGCACAATAGTTCTTCTCTGCCTATCTCTAGCTAGGTTGAACCCCCTCAAATCTGGTTCTTCTTGTTCGGGATCAGTAATGGAATCTTCTACTTCTTCTTCAAGATGAGGTAGTTGATCAAAAGGTGATTCAGAGTTTGAAGGATCAGAACTAGGGTTAAGAACTTGCTTCGCCTTAATTTTATCATTCTTCATTTGAGGTGCTAACATTAGAATTAGATCTCTGCATATACATTTCATCCTCCCTGAAAACAACATCTCTGCTGGTGATACATCTGTTCTCTGTAGAATGCCACATTCTAAACCCCTTAACATCTTCTGTGAAGCCCAAAAACATACACTTCACAGCTCCGACAGCTAATTTCCCTTTACTCTGATGAACAAAGCCAGTGCAACCAAACACCCTTAGGTTATTTAGACTATGAGGTTTTTTGGTCCACCTTTCTTCAGAGGTTAGAAGGTTGAGAGATGCATGGGGGTATCTGTTTAGTGTATAGACAGTGTATGAGGTTTCTATTGTCCAAAATTTCTCAGGAAGTATAGCATCTGACAATAGGCTTCTTACTCTCTCCATTATAGTTTTGTTCAATCTCTCTGCCACCCCATTTTGCTGAGGTGTATACCTAACTGTCTTATGTCTAGTAATACCACGTTGTCTACAAAAAATATTAAACTCTTCTACACAGTACTCAAGCCCATTATCAGTTCTTAGACACTTAATTCGACAATTAGATAATTTTTCAACCATAATCTTCCATTCTTTGAACTTTTCAAAAACTAAATCCTTAGATTTAAGGAAATAGATCCAACACTTTTTAGAATAGTCATCAACAAAGGTTAAGAAATACCTAGCTCCACTTAAGGACTGGAAAGGTGAAGGACCCCATAGGTCCGAATGCGCATAGTCAATGATAGCCTTGGTTGTGTGCTGAGCCTTCACAAATCTCTACCTAGTAGCCTTCCCTATCACACAATGTTCACAAAAGAATAGGCTTTGATGAACTTCCTTAGGTAGAATTCCTTGATTGACAAGAGCTTGTAGACCTTTGGCACTAATGTGTGAGAGCCTTTTGTGCCAAAGATCTCCTTCAGTAGGTTGCTTCTGAGTCACAATTAAAGCTGAGTGAATTTTCTGAACTTCTTGAACAACATACACACCATTAATCTTCACCCCTCTGAGGATAGACCTACTGTTCTTCAAAACTTCACAGTAACCTTCCTTACCTCTGTATTCACAGCCAATAGAATCAAGCATGCCTAGTGAAATTAGATTTCTCTTCAGCTTAGGCACATGTCTGACATTCCTCAATAGCTTGACTGTTCCATCTTTAAGTTTCAGTGAGACTGAGCCAATCCCAACCACTGGACATAAGTTATTATTACCCATGTAGACAGATCCTCCATCCAACTCTTTATAGGTACTAAACCAGTCTTTGTGGGGTATCATGTGGAAAGAACACCCTAAATCTAGAACCCAATCTAGGTTCTTATTAGCTTGTTCTTCTGCCTTTCAATTAGAGGTAGCCAAAGCATCTGAATAGAAGTAAGAGTTCTTACAAATTGAGGCTTCACCTGACTGATTAGGTTGGACTTTCTGTTGAGGTTGTGGTTGCTTGTTTTCTACTCATTCTTCCACTTTAAAATTCTGCAATCCTTGATTAGATGTCCAAGTTTTTTGCAATATTTACATCTAACCTTAGATTTTCCTTTCCCCTCTTCTGTTGAGCTTTGTTTTCTTTTTTCCTTATTGTTCTGTTTTGACTTACCCTTGACAAATAAGCCCTCTACACTAGGCTTGTCTTCCTTGCTAGTTATAAGCTCAATCTCTCTGATTTTAAGAGCTAAAATGATAATATCAGTAGTTAAGGAATCTCTCCCATATTTTAGGGCAGTCTTCGCATCTTTGTAGGAATCCGACAATGAGTTGAGAAGCACAAAGGCTTTATTATCTACCCCAATCTCTTCTTCTTAAGTCTTGAATTCAGTAGTTATCCTCTTGAAATCATCTAGATTCTCTGTCAAGGATTTAGAAGCACTCATCTTGAAGGTAAAGAACCTTTCCCTTAGGAAAAGTTTGTTGGGTAGATTTTTAGTCTCATAAAGCTCATTCAACTTGCTCCACATCTTAAAAGTTGTCTTTTGGTCGATCACTTACCTTAGGACACTATCAGGCAAGTTTAAAACCAGTGTTTCATGAGCAATTAGCTCCATGTTCTCTTTTTCTTCTTTAGCTGCAGTGATTGCCAGCTTGGCTGGATCTTCTAGGGCCTTATGTGCCTTTTGTTGTCCCAAGATGGCCTTGATCTTGGCTTTCCACAAGCCAAAGTCTCCTTTCCCATTGACTTTTTCAATGTCATACCTTGCTACTGCCATATTTGATTCAAATTCTATCTGGAAAGCTCCAAGATTTTGCTTCTTTAGAATCTTGACTAATCTTGAAGTTTTCTTGCAGGCTCTGATACCACTTTTTGGGCTTGATATGCTTATAATGGGCCGATAACACACTGCACTATTAAACTAAAGATGATCTTTTGGGCTTAAAGAAACCCAAGCCCTATATTGAATACCGGATACCACCTTAGTTGAAAACACAAACACAAATCAGTGTGTTGAAAACACAATCCGCGTGAAGAAAATTTCCACCCTACACCTCGACGACTGTGATTAGAGATAAGCACTTTTGAAGTTTTTGTAGAACTCAAATGACTATTCCTATATTTTCTTTGTTGCAGAGAAAACCGAGAGAAAAGAAGGAGAGAACCTGAGGGAGATGCTGCCGAAAATTGCCTAGACGATGAGGCTACTATCGTCTAGTCGATTGGAGGTAAAGCAAGGAGTCGTCTAGACGATAAGGGAATAGTCGTCTAGACGATGAAAGGTTTACTGAAGATCGCCTAGACGATGGGGTTTGAAGTCGACGATGGTCTACACGATAGAGGTGCTGAGGTAAACGATTGATGGCTAAATGGTAAACGATAGAACAAAGAAGATCGATGAAGAAGATGAACACAATGATTTACGTGGTTCGGCCAAGGATAGCCTACTTCCACGGAGAAGCTGATGGGAATTTTTATTAGGGAAGTTACAAGATTGATACAAGATAAGTTGTTAGCCTTTCTTGAACACTCTGTATTTTTCTCACTTTCTTTTACATGTAGTTACAAAATGTATATAAAGGCAGCTTGTATGTAACTGATTTATAACAACCTTGAAGTTGTTTTCATCTTTCTGTAATAACAAGAAGCCACACAAATTCAATCTACGATTCCTTCCTTTTGAGAAAAAGGAATACCTTGTACCTAAATATAGTGTTGCAACTTGGATTGAGCTTTGCAAATTTCTAATATATTTATTTGAGTAGAAGCCACACAAATACTTTGAACTTAATTACTAAAATTTTTGTTGAGTCATGGAAATACATTATACTAAAAAGAAAAGGGGTTAGGGGTAAACTAAATAGAGTCCAAAGTGATAATAAAGCATACATACATACATTTTAAATACCTTGTTCGGAATTTTTGTCTCGAACCCGGTCTTGCCGATTACATTATTTCTGGAATTATCTATCAAATTGGAGGGCGTGCCAACACCAAAGGTTCACAGTGACAAAGAAGTAGCTACATCCGAATGTGGTTTAACACTACCACACATCCCAAATCAATCCTTCTCCATATGCAATGCAATTCAAAAACCAATTATTTACCTAAATTCACATTAATGATACACCAACTTCCATATTTGTAGGTTCTCCCCGCAATTGCAAACTCTAGGAGTAGCCGAAAATGAAGCTAGGACCGATTTTATGGTGCTCTACCACACGTTTAAAAGTTCTAAAATTGAATTTCATAAAAATAAATAAATAAATAAAATATTAGACTAGATTTGAGAATATTGCGTGAATTTGAAATATATAAATAAAAAATTTATGAGGAGGAGACGAGATATTCAACATTGTATTTTTTTTTTAAAAAAAAAAAAAACTAAATTTTGCTTAAATTTTGGAAGATATATCCATCCTTAATTGATGGAAGCGTTGGATTCTAGGGAGGAGGCAAAATTGAAAAATTCAGTAACGAGCCTATGCATCACATTATGGCCAGAAATCATAGGATTCAAATAGTGGTCACTTTTTTCAATTGGGTATTGGATTCTGATCATTCTACATAATTTCTCTTAATTTTTTTTTTAAAAGACTAATATATATGTCGATCGGTCGGTTGAATCAATTTTCGGTGTATTTATGTATACCCCTATTATTTGAAATATTGAGGCCAATTACTATAACAAATATAGTGTCAGATGGGTATACTTTAGGTCACATTTTCATATTTGTGATTCCTTTCTTTGTTAACTATGAAGTAATATGAGTCTCTAAAAGAGGTCCATTTTGTGAAGTCATTTCTATTATAAACAATCCAATTTGATTACACCAAACTTATTTGATCTATACAAGTTAATTTGTAATTGGACTCAAAATTAACAATATGTATCTTTATCATTAATTTAAAATAATAACGTGATAACTTATGATTGAAAGAAAATTTTTATTATTTTTTTAGTATAACAACTATGGGGATGAGGATCAAACGATTTGAACCTCTAATCTCTAAGGTGAAAGGTCATGCCAATTTTTATTGAGTTAAGCTCACTTTTGTTTTCATTCAACATAACTAGCTTCCAGTAAAACTTTTACCAATGTTTATTAGACGATCTATTTGTAAAAATATATTATCAGCTTTATCATGTGTTGACAAGATTCAAATAAATAACAAACTATCAAAACATGTATTTTATTGACGATACAAAAGTGTCATAATATGAAACTTTGTAACAATACAAATGTGCCGTGATAGAACATTTGTTGACATAAAATATTTGTCATGATTCACGTACTCTTGATAATAAAAAGTGGTGTGGTTTAGATATTCTTAACAAAAAAAAAATGTAACTATATATTCATTTTAACATCTTATAATTGTTGTTAATATCCATAATACTACAATAATAAACCAAATTTGAATTAAATGATAACAATGATAACTTGTTATAGTAAATTTTGTCGGTGACAATTTATAATTATCAGTAATTGTTTATTATTGACAATTATCGTTAAAAGTCTAGTTATGACATTTTTCAAAAATATCACTGATACTCATACTTTTACGGGTGATACAACAACTAAAAAATGTTATGACACTTTCCTCCCTCCAAACGCAATTTGTTTTCACTATAATGTCATGGAAATCCATTATTGTTGTAGTTAACTGCATGAATTTTAATGGTGAGAATTTTACTATCATGAAATCCCAATTTTATTGTAATGATTATTCATTTATTATTATTTAGGGAAAGCATTATTATTTAAGATCTAATTAATAAGATAATTATAAAAGCTGATTATTTCTAATTAATAACGTGTAATAATCAATATTAACTCCTTTTTTTTAAAGAAAATAAATGTTATCAAAACAGGTTAAATGATTATTTTGGTTCATGTACTTTGGAATTTATTCAATTTTAATCCATGTACTTTGACATATCCAATTTTACTATGTACTTCTAATAAATATGAAATATGATCCCTCCTACTAGTTTATTGTTGATTTTTTCAAACAAAAAATTATTACCGTTCTATTAGTATTTTTTTCTAAAAAATTTGAAAATATATTCACTTATTTTTTTGCATGAAAATTATTATTATTATACCATTTTTTATAAAAAAAAAATATTAACTTCGAGGGACAAAATTTAAGATTTATTGAAAGTACGGAAACTAAAAATGGATATTTTGAAAGTATAGGAATTAAAATTGAAGAAACTTCAGAATACATGTACAAAAATCTTATTTTAACTTAATAATAATAATTATTTGGATTTTCTGATTCTAATTCATTCGTTCATTAACTATAGAGTTGTTTTCAAATATAAGAAAATGAGTCAACTTATTTATAAATATAGCAAAATGTCACACTATCTATCAATGATAAACAATGTCATTTTGCTATATTTGAAACTATTTCTAGTAGTTTTATCATTTAAAACAATTACCTTTAACTATATATATAATCAAGTACAAACTAATTAATCACAATTAATATATTCAAGTTTAAGTAATTAATCACAATTAATATATTCAATCAAACTTAAACGCATTAATTTTTTTTAACAATATTTAATAATTAACTAGTTGAGTTCCTAAATTAATTTATATTGCTTTTACCAATGTCGATTTAAGCCTAATTTAAGCGATAGATTCCTCAACCAAGCGGTCACATGTCAATTGGTTAAGACATATATCTCTCAAATTAATTAATATATATCAGGTTAATGTTTTACTTAATCATTTTGAAATAGAACATTGTTCTATATAGGTCATATCAACTCTATAGGATGGGTTTCTCTTGTTTGTTTAACCCAAATTCAAACCTGTTGTATCATTCGAGTGCGTAGTTCAATAGGTTCAAAAACTTATATTCCTGACTTAACGTAGATAAATGATCGAATCTTTCACTCCTACATATTGTTGTTGAACTATCCAAAAACTAAAAATATGGATTATTAAAACTTTGTTTGATAATGATTTTGCTAAATTATAATAATAATAATTATTATTTATTATTAATTTATGCTTATTTCTTTCTAATATCTTTATTATGATCTTCATATTCCTCAATGAAATATTTGAATTCTCACTCAAATTCCAAAAACATAAACATTTTATAATTTTTTTTTCAAAATTTCAATTCGATTTTGAAACATGGTTAAAATTAAGATAACAAAATTAATAAGATACTAAAAGTGCAACTAGCTAGTAGTGTTTATAAACTTAATTTTTTAGAAAATGAAAAACTAAAAACCAAGACTCCATTTGATAATGGTTTCATTTTTAGTATTTTGTGTTTTTCAAAGGTTATGTTTGTTTTCTACCAAACTTCTATATTATGGGTTTCACATTTTTTTTTTTTTTAAAGAATCACTCTAATTTTAATCAAATTCTAAAAACTCACAATATATATTTTTTAATTTTCAAAATTTGATTTAATTTTTTAAAACATTAACAAAAAGTATATAACTAAACCATGAAACTTATATATATGGAAAATTGAAATAGTGTCTAAGCTTAATATTCAAAAACTCAAAACTCAAAATAAATACATATTTGATAACCATTTGGTTTTTAGTTTTTGAAAACCGTGTTTTTTTTTTTTTTTTACCATTTCTTCATTTATTTTTTAAGCGATAGTCATTTGAATTCTTAGTCAAATTGTAGAAACATTAAAAAATAAATAAATAGAAACACATTTAAAAAACTATCTTTATTTAATTTAGTTTTCAAAACTTGACTTGGATTCGGAAAAATAAAATTCATCCTTATTCTTATATCCCTATTTATATACCAAACAACATTTGTAAAAGGATGTGTAGAGAGGATGCATGAGTATTGAGCAATACCATAGGCATTCATTTTACACACAAATAAAAAATAATTTACCAAGTTTTTCTCTTACTTACTTTATACCCCTATTTATATCATTCCCCATAGCAACTTCCATTTCCATCTTCCACCCTTCCTTAAACAATGAGTGGAGGACCTCAACAAGTTCTTTCCACCCCTCTCTACGATCTCATAATCTTAGGAGCCACTGGTTTCACAGGCAAGTACGTTGTCCGTGAAGCTCTCAAATTCCTCAACCCATCTCCTTCTTCTCCTCTCAAATCTCTCGCTCTCGCCGGTCGAGACCACGCCAAACTCACCAAAGCCCTCAAATGGACAGCTTCATCCCCTGCTCCGCCGCCCATTCCCCTCCTTATTTCCAATATCGCCGAACCCAATCCATTCACCACCTCTGCTCCCAAACCAAGCTGATTCTGAACTGCGTTGGGCCGTTCCGCCGACACGGTGAGCCGGTGGTTGCGGCGTGCGTGGAAACAGGGTGCGATTACTGGACATATGTGGGGAGCCAGAGTTTATGGAGAGAATGGAGGCAGAGTATGATGAGAGGGCGGTTGAGAGTGGGAGTTTGGTGGTTTCGGGATGTGGGTTTGATTCGGTTCCAGCTGAATTGGGTTTGATTTTCAATTCGAGGCAATGGGTTGGGAAATCAGCGCCCCGAGTTGGGTGGAAGCGTATGTGAGCGTGGAGTATGATAGAGGAATGGGTTTCAACTTTGGGACTTAACGAATCCGCTGTTTTGGGTGTGGCTAATCATGCCGAGTTGGTTCGACTCAAACGCTCAAGGCCCCCTACACGTCGCCCAATAATGGTCAGCAATAATTTCTCTCATCTCATATATCCTACAACCAACCTCTCAACTTTTTAATATATAAGAAAAAAAAGTTGCCACGTGCCAATTATAATTTTTTTAAAAAAATAAATTATTAAAATAATCACTTTTTTTATGTGAATAAAATATAGATCTTTTTACTTTCACCTTAAATTTTTGGATTGAGATTGAAGATTTTAAAATATTTTAATCATTTCTAAATATTGGTAAACTAAAAGAAATTTTTATTTAAAAAAGAAAGAGAAAATTAGGTTGATCACCCTCATCCTAAAGTGAAGGTATGATCTAATCCCATGGTCTAAAGCATCATTGATCTTGGATTAGGTAGGTCAAATTTTCAATAGTCAAGTTCATGATCCAACCTTTAGACTTGACTCATTGGATCAAAATTTTGGGATGAGCTTTGTTAGGCTTGAGTCACTTATTTGATTAGTTCATTAAATATTATTAATCTAACTAACTATATATATAATTAATTAGATCTTCTCAAAGAAATATTATATCAAAATTTTATTATATTTTTTTGATTTTTATTATAAAGTTTTATTTAATATTTAGTTTTCTTAAAAGGCTTTATTTTTTTTTTTTTTAACACTTTTTAAATTTTATGTTATTTAAAAGACTTTGATATATGTTAAAAAGTAATATTTAAAAATATACTTGTTTAATATATAAAATATATACTTTTGGTTAGCCTAATGATAAGTTCAACCCAATGTGGCGATCCAAATACATGTCCCAAAAGGGTTGGCCCATATTTTTCTAAATGGTAATCTATATTCACTCCAATTGAGTAAATGTGTGAGAATGAGTTAGGTTGGTCAAACATTGACTTTGGACTGAACTTGGGCTGGACTTTAATCGATTTTTGAGCTTCGAGCCCATTGATAAGCCTGAAGGTGGATGAATCAATTTTTTGTTTACCGTTCATTTGATCGTTTAACCATAGTTTATCACAATTTGTAACGTGGCAAACACTACTTTCTTCTTTTTCTTAAATATCATTGAGTTTTCTTTCTTCAGTGTTTGGAGTGAACTGCAAAAAGTACACCCAAATACTGCTAAATTTTAATTATTTAATGAAATAATCATATTTATGTATTGAAAATATAATGTTACTTTGCTAGTAAAATTAGAAAGTAATGTGTAAGAAATTTAAGAGAAAGAAGTACTATTTTAAAAACAAATAAAAGTATTTGTTTTTTCAAAATTAAGTTTATAAACACTCATAAATTTATTTTATTTTATTTTTTTTAAATTCTGAATTTTGAAAACTAAAAGAAAAAGTTGTGTGATATCATTTATAGACCTGTTTTTGTTTTTAAATTTTCTCCATGAAAATTATGGTAATAAAAAGAAGAAGCACAATTTTCAAAAGTTTAGAATTAAAGTTATCAAATGGATCAACAAATAGTTTTTTTTTTTTCTTTTTTTTTTTAAACTAGTTATTGTCTTTAAACTTTTGCTATGAATTTATATGTTTCTTATTTAAGAAATATGAAATTACTGTAAAGAAAATGATAGAAAAGAAGCAAAATTTCAAATAAAAAATATAAAGTCAAGTATTTATTTGAAGGACTTTAAATTGTTTTGAATTATTGTTATATACAATAAATATTTAATTAAATTTGCAATTATTTTTTTAAAATGTTTACCAACAAAATAAACAAAATCTTCATAATAATTATTGCTTTATTACATGAAGTTTCATATTAAGAAACATTTAAAATAAACATCAAAACCACTACTTTCTAGTGAATATGTGCTTTAAACCTAACGCTACTTAATATATACTATCTCTATATTTCTTGAAGTTAGAAATTCATTCGCTACTAAAAAAATCTTTTATGTTTTGGAATAAAATCTGAATCCAACAGAACTCTAAATAATATATAAAAACTGTACAAATTGGAATTGACAAACTTCTTTTTTCTTTTTAATTTTTTAGAAAATCAAATCGACCGAAATATGGTTTGAACCAACCTAGCCTACTCCATTCAATTGATTTTAAAATTTTTAAATTTCAATCCTTACACCCATTAAGAATACTTGTCAATATAATATGTTGGAAAGGGAACCTCACGAACGGGCGAACGGTCAAAAATGACGGTCGGACAAGGAACAAAACTTGCAAAACAGAAGCTGTTATAGGCTGAGTTCACAGATATCGCTTTCTTTAAGACATTTCTCGGCTCCGCCCAAGTGTGCAAGCAGGTCACCAATACGGCCACGTCGTCCCTAGGATAAAACAACCCAAAAACATTCTCGGTTAGAAATAATCCGTCACCGACAGGAAACTCACACCTTCAGACTGGATTGCTCGGAAAAAGGGAAAAACAAAAGAGAGGGAGTGATTGAGAGCAACATTGGGAGAATGAAAAAATGATGTGTCTGAAACACTTGAAATAAAAATAATTATTATAACAAACAAAATAAAAAAAAAATTATTTAAAAAAATAGTCACACACGCGCCTCGCCTTGCCTCGTCTGGACGGCGGCGCGTGTGTGAGATTTTCATTGTACCCACATTGGTCTATCTTCTCACTCTCTCCAAAACATGGGTACCTCTTGAGGTCCAAACCCAAGGTCTAATATGGGAGTATAAGAAGTAGAGTTCATTCCTTAACTTAACTAATGTAGGATTCTCAAAAGTCATTTCCATTAAAAATTCAATTTTCAGCAACAATCCCCCACTTGAAAATTTAAAAATATAAGAAAAACATTTTCCATCGAGTAGTTTCAGTCCATACAACACTATGCATAAGTAAAGGTATTTTACGATTTGAACCTTTACGTAGTGTAGATGATTCAGAATATACTAAAGTAACCCTGGTTTTGAACTCTATCTCTAACAACATCTCACACGCAATGTCATTAGGGTGTAGT
Organism: Benincasa hispida; assembly: GCF_009727055.1. NCBI lineage: Eukaryota > Viridiplantae > Streptophyta > Magnoliopsida > Cucurbitales > Cucurbitaceae > Benincasa > Benincasa hispida. The sequence goes on from NC_052359.1 coordinate 79,280,169, forward strand.
TCGAATGCCCGTGCTTTAAGACCTAACACGTGTATCCCCGGTTTAGTGAACGCTCTAGAGAGTTTGCCTAAAAAAACTCCACAGGAAGCAGCTCCTACTTCCACATTCACATACACATAGGTGAGTCTATCAAGAGTACTCCTGTAGCTAGGTAGCGCACATGACATCAAGTATAGATCTCATTAAGAACTGCGTTCAACCTCTCTTACGTTTCAGGATATCATGCTCAAACTTTAAGTCATAAGAATGGAACTCCGGGTTCATTTTAGCACGATTCACTAAATATCACTTGGTTATTTATGAGTCTATAGGTATGAGTTTCATCCTTTATGAGGTCTTGAAAACCTTCTCTCTGGTCAGTTCTTTGGTTAAAGGATCGACCAAGTTCTCATCAGTCCGTATATGATCCACTCTAACGACACCAGTAGTGAGAAACTCTCTAATGGTACTGTGCTTATGATGTATTTGTCGTATCTTTATGTTATAAAGACGATTTTGAACTTTTGCAATTGTTGCAGTACTATCGCAATAGATTAATATTGCTGGTACTGGCTTTTCCTATTGGGGAATCTTTGATAGCAGACTTCTAAGCTAGCCTGCTTCTTTACCAGCTGTCGCTAGTGCTATTATTTCTAACTCTATCATAGATTGAGCTAAAATAATCTGTTTCTTGGACTTCCAAGAGATAACTTCGCCTACTATATTGAAGATATAGCCAAATGTAGCCTTTGAATCATCCGAGAGGGAGTTCCAATCAGCATCGCTGAATCCTTCCAGAACAACAGGAAACTTATAATGTAACTCTAGGTTTTGGGTTTTCTTCAAGTACCTCATAAACATTTCTATAGCATTCTAATGCTCTAAACTAGGTTTTCTTGTAAACCTTCAAAGGAATCTTACAGCATAAGCTATATCAGACCTAGTGCAAAGATTATTTTCAAATTTATACTAGATGTATTTGTCACTTTCATTAACCTTGAAACCTTTAGATAGGATTAGGTTATCAAAATTTTCATGCCATTGCTTAGAAGCTTGTTTTAGACCATAGAGAGATATATCTAGTTTACAAACCTTATTTTCTTGACCATGGACTAAAAAACCTTCAGGTTGTTCCATGTAAATTTCTTCTTCAAGTTCACCATTTAAGAAGCCGATTTTTACATCCATTTGATGTACTACGAGGTTATAAAGAGCAGCGAGAGATAACAAAACAGGGATTGAGGTAATTCTAGTGACAGGGGAAAAGGTGTCAAAGAAGTCTATGTTTTCTCTTTGTTTAAAGCCCTTTGCCACTAACCTTGTTTTAAACTTGTCAACTGTTCCATCAAGTCTAAGTTTTTTCTTAAGATTCATTTGCAACCTATTTTCTTGCAACGTCGGGGATTTACTAAGTGCCAAGTCCTATTTGACTCAAGTGGGTACATCTGATCATTTATGGCTACATGCCATAAGTTGGCATCTACTAAGGACAAGGCAACTTTTAGATCTTTAGGATTTTCTTCTATGTTATAGGTCTGGAAGTCATTCCTGAAATCCTTGGCGATTCTAGATCTTTTGCTTCTTCTAGGTTCTGGATTGGTTTCTTTTCTAGAGGTTCTATTTCTAACTAGGGATAGATTAGTGGATCCCCAGCCTCTAGTATTTTTCGATTTAAAAGGAAATGTATACTCAAAGAAATCGACATCATTTGACTGAATGATCACTTGGTTTACTAGATCACAGAACCTATAGGCTTTACTATTTATAGCATAGCCTATAAAGACACACTCATAGGCTCTACTAGCTAGCTTTTTTCTTTTCGGGTCTGGAATCCTTACATCGGCTAGACAACCCATTGTTCTAAAATTGACAAGTTTGGTTTCTTATTCTTGAGGATTTCGTAAGATGAAGTTGTGTTTTTAGACTTTGGGATTCTATTTAGAAAATAACACACGATAAGGATGATTTCATCCCATCAATAAGACGTGACTCCTGAACTAAGTAAAATAGCAACTACTAGCTCAACTAAAATTCTATTTTTCCTTTGGGCTTTTCCGTTTATTTCAAGAGAGTAGGGTGCAGTCTTTTCGTGTATTATTCCATGTGAGTTAAAGAACTCATTAAAGTTGTTTGAGCCATACTCAATTCCCCTATCACTAGGAAGTCTTTTAATCTTTCTATTAAATTGATTTTGTACTTCAGATACAAACATTTTGAAGGCATCAAATGCATCACCTTTGTTTTTCAACAAATATACAAAAGTAAAATCAGAGCATTCATCAATAAAAGTAATAAAATATATTTTACTATTCCTAGTCAAGATGCCATCAAATTCACATAAATCAGAATGAATCAAGTCTAGAGGTTCAGATATCCTAAGTACAGATTTATGCACAATTTTAGTAATTTTAGTTTGATTACAATATTCCCATTTATCAAATTCATTTAGGGAACTTAGGTATCATTTTCAGCCTAATCATGTTACTAATTAGTTTCTTATTAACATGATAGTGTCGAGCATGCCAAACATTCATAGACACAACATATACACAAAAGATCTCATTTTATTAAGGTTGAAATTTAATTTGAACATTCCCTCTGTTGCATAACCCTTCCCTTCAAGTACATTATTCTTAGTGCGGGTATATAAGTTTGTTCCTATGGTTTGAGTAAATCTGACCTTGTTGAGGAGATAGCCTGAGACTAAGTTCTTTCTTATCTCCGAAGTGTGCAAGACATCCTTCAACGTGAAGGTCTTCTCAAAAGTGAACTTCAGCTCCACCTTGTCAGTTCCAACAACTTTCATAGAGTGGTGATCCTCTAACAGAATATTATTATCCGTAGTTTCAGTATAGGTTTTAAAGAGACTAAGGTGTTGACAAACATGGCGCATAGCGCTAGTGTCTATCCACCATCCCTCAGAACCACCAGTCATATTTACTTCTATGATCATGGAAACTAACGGTTCTTCTGTCAGGTTCGCCTTACTAGCAGGACGACGTTTGTTTCTACAGTTCCTAGCCATTTGTTCAAGTTTGTTATAATTAAAGCAAAGGAACTATACTGTTTCTTCTAAAGGGGGTTTCTGCTTTTTTTTGTTGGTTCTGGTTGTTGGAACCATGGTTTTGACCATTTCTCTTTATCCGCTTTGATTTTTGGTCAGGTTTGACCATGGCAGAGGTGGATCTCCCAAGTACGACATTCACCTCCTCCCTCTGGTCCTACTTTCGGGCTTCCTCCTCAATCCTTAGCTGGGTGATAAGACCCTCCAAGGAAAACTCCTTGGTCTTACGGCTCGACGTTTTCTTAAAATCTTTCAACAAAGGGGGCAGTTTATCAATAATAACAATAAATTTAAATTGTTCGTCTAGAGGCATACCTTCAGTAATTATCTCATGGGCTATCTTCTGTAGTTCATAGGACTGAGCATCCACAGATTTGTTATCCGTTATCTGAAACTTGAGGTAACGACTGACAGCATATTTCTTGGACCCAACCTCCTCGATGTCGTACTTCTTTTGCAGGGCGTCCTAAACTTCCTTTGCAGTCTTCATTGTGTTGTAGTAGTCATACAGATTATCATTCAAACCATTTAATATAAAATTTTTACGTAAAAAATGTTTCTCCTCCCAGTCAGGAGATTCTTTTATCTGTTGTTCAGTTGGATCTTCTATCAAGACGGTTGGCTTATCCATAGTACAAACGCTGGCAACCTTTTTTACGGTAAGAAAAAACATCTTCTACTTCTACCCTTTGAGGTTTGCTCCTTCGAATCGGAATGAACGGTTGAGGTCTGATGTCATAATGTCGTTGTTGCTTGCAAAGGCTATTACAAAATTTTGGTAGATGGGAGTTGTTTTAAAATTGTTGGAAATGGGAATCCTCAAATGATGAACAGGACAACAACAAACGGGCGAACGGTAAGGAAATGACGATCGGGCAAGGAACGAAACCTGCAAGAAGCTTGTTACAGATTGAGTCACAGATCTCACTCTCTTTAAGATATTTTGTGGCTCTGCCCAAGTGTGCAAGTAGGTCACCAATACGGCCATTCGTCCTCATGATAAAAAAAAAGGTATTGGTTGGAAATGCACCATCATCGATTGGAAACTCACACCTTTAAAGAGAGGGAGTGATTGAGAGCATTGGGAGAATGAAAAAAATGATGTGTGAGAGGGAAGTGGGGCCCAGCCACCCGAACATGTGCCTTGCCTAGCCACGCCATGCCATGTTCGTCCGATCAAACGGACGGGGGCACACTGTGGGATTTCTACCATACCCACATTGATCTATCTCCTCACTCCCTCTCAAACATAGATACCCCTTAGGGTCCAAAACCAAAGTCCAACATGAGAGTATAAGAAGTATAGTTCATTCCTCAACTTAACCAGTATGGGATTCTCAAAAGCTATTTTCCTTAAAAACTCAATTTTCACCAACATAATATTTAACTATTTATTACTTAAAAATCTTACCAAATTTATTTGCTTTAATTGATTATTGTTGTTATTTAATTACCAAGTTGATTTATGGGTGTTGGGTTATAATAATATGTGTTTATACACACTATTTGGTTGAGTTATGATAATATGTGTTTAGATACATACTATTTAATCTGAATTAAATGATGAAAGAGCTACGATAACTACAAAATAATAAACAACATAGACAATGAGGATTTTCAAATATTTTACTATAACTAAGTATGAATTATAATAATCGAGAGTTTCAACTATTATAATGGCATTAGTCCACTCCACTCAAGATAAGTTGGTGACTCAAATTCTCTTATATGTTTGGTTATGAAGTTAATATATTATTAAAAGGTGGGACTATAGACAATATTTTATATTAGGAAAGCAAGGGAGCAAGGTTAAGATAGTATTATAACAAACCTATAAAATAAATTTCTAGAAATAAGATATTTCTACAGTATAACATTATAACGTTAGGGCAGGTTTGGGAGTGTTTTTAGAAATAGTTATTTTAACAAAATTAATTTATTAATAAATGATTTGTTAAAAGTGATTTTAATTAAATCATTTTAATGTTTGGTCTACACTTTTAAAATTGATTTTATACCAATCGAAATTAAAATTGATTTCATTTGACTTAAGGATATGTTTGGAATTGACTTATTTTCTGTGTTAAATTATTTAATTATAATTAGTTGTGTAAAAGTGTTATAAATAATGTTAATATTTGATAACCCATAAATTTAATCCAACCCAACTAAAATGAGTTGATAATAACCCGATTCAAATCGTAATAAGATTATATTGAATTGATCTGATTGTTCGGTTCATTAAATTTTTTGAAAACCCTTTTTAGAATCTTGAACATGCTTGAAATTAATTAATGATTCCAAGCTCTGAGGTTGTTGAATTTTTGCAGATTCCTGGATCTGTTCTTCCTAAGAAACCTTTAATAGAGCACAACAAGGATCTAGGCCTTTGGGCTGTGAGATTACCTTCGGCTGATTCAAGTGTAATTCGAAGAACACTCTCTACTTTAGCTGAAAATCCCCGAGGCCTTCCTGGCCTGAACGAAACTCCTGAAGACATCGAACAAAGAAAGAAATTTTGGTCATCAGTGAAGCCAGCTCGTTTCGGAGTAAAGATTTGCTCGAAATCCTACTTTGAAATCCGACGGTTTGTGGCAGCTGGGATTTTGATAGGGATGTTTGCTAAATATTCATTTGGAAGGTGGCTTCTCTTGACATTCCCTTTCATTTTTAGCATTGGTTTGTTCAAAAAGAAAGGTCCAGAAGATGAAGTAAAAAATGGCTCGTTCAAAATGTGGTTCGTGGGACGTGGGTTTGATGATAGTGGAGAAGATGAAGAAGGATATAATAAGGAAATTGTAACGAGATTGATGGGGCCTGAGCCTGGGTATACAACCACTTCCATAATCCTTATTCAATGTGCTTTGATTGTTCTAACTAAACGTGGGGTTCTGCCAAAAGGAGGAGTTCTAACTCCAGGTATTGTGTTTGGACCAACTGATCTTCAACAAAGACTTCAAGAGAATGGCATATCTTTTGACGTTATTCCAAAGAATGCTTAGAGAATGTGTGTGGTGATGCGGGTTTAATTTAGATCGTATATATTATTATTATTGCAATCGTTATTGTTTTCAACCTTTAACTTCAAGAGAAAAGAGAGAATGTGATGAGCTATGTGCATGTGACTAATATTATTATTGTTCCATTTGTTTCTTTTTTCTAATTTGACGCCTTATTTGGAATGATTTACGAATTTTTTTTTTTTCAAGAATGCATTTTCATTTAAATATTTTGGATAAAAACTCCTCAGAATAAAAACACATATACATGTTTGGCAACTCTTTTTCAGCAGTGTTTTTATATAAAAATTTGTTTGGTTTTGTTATATACTAGTTTCAAATTACTATAAAAGAATTTGCAGATGGAGGTGATGATCGGAGTTGACCAATGGTCATCGGATATGGTGGTCGGAGGTAGCCAGTGTCGGTCGTTGGAAATGGTGATCGTAGGTTGACTGATGAAGGTTACCGGAAGTGGTGGTCGGAGGTTGGCCGATGGAGGGTCACCGGAAGAGGTGGTCGGAGATTGGCCAATAGCTATCATCAGATGTGGCAGATGGCAACCGTCGGAAGTGGTGGCCGGAGATTGGCCCGTGGCGGTTGCTGGAGATTATGGTTGGAGGTTTGTCGGTAGCGATTATTGAAGTTTTCCATACAAATAGGGAGAGATTAACCATTAAACACTTAAAATTCATTTTTCTAAAAGTTAGTTTCAAGCGTTTATCCTAAAACCAACTTATTTTATAAACTCATTTTTTAAAAATCTATTTTAAGTAGTTGGCAAACACACGAATATTTTTCAAAATAACTTATTTATTAATTTAATCACTTAGAGAGGTATTCCAAACACACTCTAGTATGGCTAAAAACCACTTTTGGTTTCTAAACTTTTATGAAATGCAACAATTTAGTTCCAATACTTTAAAATTTGCAAAAATTTAAGAATTGTTTGGATGTTGAGTTAGTTACATTATTATAGTCTATAAATTATAATAGTATATGGAATATAATAGTCTGTTTGGAGTACCAACTGTTTTAGTGTGAGTCATAATCATATGTGTTTTAGGCGCTGATTATTGTACCAATTATGTTCTTCCCTTAGGCAGGCTAATGGGGTAGGACTATAGGGTTGAAAATGAAGGGTTACACTTACTAGAAAATATTAAGGAAGTTAATGATTTATTGACCAAATCAATGATAGTTAAATATTATAAGAATAAAAGTTATTCTAATGCAACATTTGATTAAGAATGTTTCAATTCAGTGAAGGAATAATTGCACACCCCGAGGTGGCATTTATTCTAAATCACTGAAGTCTCATTGCAAAATTAAATGATATTAAGATTCATTAATTTTTTGCTAAATTTTATTGGATAAAATGAGTTTTTGAAAAAATATCTAATATAAATAATTTGTTTTGTTTTAGCACTCTTATAATCATGACTAGCACTGTTATTTTGTTACTTTGTGTCGACAAATTAACTGACAAAAATTACATTAGTTAGAAAAATATGATAAACACTATCTTGGTCATCGATGACCTAAAATTTGCCCTAACAGATGAGTATCCTCCAATTCCTGGACCCAACGCATCACGAAATGTTCATGATGCCTATGTCCAGTGGACTAAGGCCAAGAAGAGGCTTGAGTTTACATTTTGGAAAGCTTAACTGAAGTCTTGGCCAAAAAGCATAAGGTCATGATCACTGCACGTGAGATCATAGAGTCACTACATGAGATGTTTGGGCAATCGTCCACACATCTCAAACACAACGCTCTCAAATTCATCTTCAACACCAGGATGAACGAAAGATCATCTATTAGGAAGCATGTCCTTAACATGATGGTCCACTTCAACGTGGCAAAAATGAATGGGGCTATTATAGACGAGTCCAGCCAAGTAAGCTTTATCCTGAAGACTCTTCCAAAGAGTTTCTTATAGTTACGCAGCAACATTGTAATGAACAAAATAGAATACATTCTTATGATTCTTCTCAATGAGTTATTGACTTATGAGTCCTTGACGAAAGTCAAAGGACAACATGGGCAGGCAAATGTTGCCAGTTCCTCAAAAAAATTCACATGGGTTCTACCTCTAGGACGAAGTCTGCACCTTATTCTTCTGACTAAAGAAATGGAAGAAGAAGAAAGGTGGTAAGGGGAATAAAGCTATCTCTGTTGTTTCCGTCCACAAGGGAAAAAAGGCTAAGGTTGCAAAGGGAACCTGTTTTTATTACAACTAGGATAAGGATTAGAAAAGGAACTGTCCAAAATATTTGGCTAAGAAGAAAAAAGCAAAAGAAAGTAAATATGATTTACTAATTTTGAAAACTTTATTAGTGGAAAATGATGATTCTGCCTGGATATTTGATTCAGGGGCCACTAACCACTTTTTTTCTTTCTCTATAGGAAACTAATCCATGATAGCACCTAGGGGCTATAAATATGACTCTGCGGGTTAGGACAGGGTAGCAGTTGGGAGCTTCAAGTCATTTTTTTATTCTAAATTTATATTGTTAGACAATGTATTTTTTGTTCGTAATTTTAAAAGGAATTTGATTTCAGTATCTATTTTATTGGAACATTCATATAATATATCGTTTATTTGTGATAAAGTCTTTATTTCGAAAAATGGTATTCATATTTGTTCAGCAATAAACGAAAATAACTTATTTGCGCTAAGGCTGTTAACATAAAAAATGCTCCATAATATTGATATGTTAAACACTGCTACTACACAAAATAAAAGACTAAAAGTTTCTCCAAAAGAAAATGTCCATCTTTGGCATTTAAGACTCGATCACATAAATCTCAATAGAATTGAGAGGTTGGTTAAGAGTGGACTTCTAAAAGCGTTAGAGGAAAATTATTTACCTATATGTGAATCTTGTCTAGAAGGAAAAATGACAAATAAACTTTTACAGGAAAAGGTTAAAGGTTATAGAGCTAATGAGCCCTTAGAACTTGTACATTCAGACCTTTGTGATTTGATAAATATTAAGCCAAGAGGAGAGTATGAATATTTCATCACTTTTACAGATGATTATTCTAGATATGGGTATGTTTACCTGATGCAACATAAGTCTGATACACTTAAAAAGTTCAAGAAGTATAAGCCTGAAGTTGAGAATTTATTGGGTAAAAATATAAAAACACTTTGAGTAGGTCGAGGTGGAGAGTATATGGATGTGAGATTCCATGACTATTTGATAGAACATGGAATCATATCTCAACTCTCAACACTTGGTACACCTCAATAAAATGGTGTATCAGATAAGAGAAACAGAACCCTATTAGACATGGTCAGTTGATGATGAATTATGCTTATTTACCTAACTCATTCTAGGGTTATGCAGGGAAGACTGCAACTTATCTTTTGAACAAAGTTCCATAAAAAAGTGTTTCTAAGACATCTTTTGAATTATAGAGAGGTCGTAAAAGTAGTTTATAACATCTTAAGATTTGGGGTCCAACTCATGTGCTACAAAGTTATGCCTATTTGTAGGATGCTCCAAAGAAATGTGAGGTGGTCTCTTTTATGATCCAAAAGAGAATAAAGTATTTGTATAGAAAAATTCTACTTTCCTGGAGGAAGACCACATTAGGGAGCATAAACCAAGAAGTAAAACCGTACTCAATGAGTTTTCCAACGAGACTACCGAAACTTTGACAAGAGTTGTTGAATAAGCTAGCACTTCAACAAAAGTTGCTTGATGTTGCTTTATTTAGCCAAGCACACCCTTCTCAAGAGTTGAGAGAGCCTCGACGTAGTAGGAGAGTTATAACCCAACCTACTCGATATTTGGGTTTAACAGAAACTCAAGCAATCATAGCAAATGATGACGTTGAGGATCCATTAACCTACAAGTAGGTAATGGTTGATGTGGACAAAGATGAATGGGTTAAAGTCATGAATCTAGAAATGAAGTCTATGTACTTCAGTCCTGTCTAGGATCTTGTAGATTAGCCTGATAGGATAAAACCTATAGGTTGCAAATGGATCTATAAGAGACCGAGAGGTGTAGATGGTAAAGTGTAATCCTTTAATGCTAGACTAGTGGCAAAGGGTTATACCCACGTTGAGAGAGTAAACTTTAAAGAAACTTTCTCACCTATTGTTATCCTTAAGTCTATCTGAATTCTCTCGTCCATTGATATTATGACTATGAAATATGGCATATGGTCATCAAGATTTCCTTTTTAAACAATAATCTTGATGAAACTATCTATATGAATCAACCAAAGGGATTCATTAAATAAGGTCAAGAACAAAAAGTTTACAAGCTTAATCGGTCCATTTATGGATTGAAATAGGCTTCTCGATCTTAGAATATAAGATTTGATATTACGATCAAGTCCTATGACTTTGACCAAAATGTTGAGGAACCTTATGTTTACAAGAAGATCATCAACAGTTCAGTAGCTTTCTTAGTGTTATATGTGGATGATATCTTACTCATTAAGATTGATTTGGGTTTACTAACTGATATAAAGAAAGAGCTATTTGCTCAATTTCAAACAAAATTTACTGGATTCTTGACACTGGAGCTTTAAAACACTTCTGCTCAAACTGAGAGCTCTTCAAGACTACCAGGACTCTACTAACAGAGAGTGTATATTCATGGGTAACTCTACCATGATAGGAATACTTGGAAAAGGGAAGATTCTTTTAAAATTAACCTTTAGAAAAACTTTATCCTTAAGTAATGTGTTGTATGTACCTTCCTTATGTATGAACTTGGTATCTGGAAGTTTATTAAATTAGGCTGGGCTTAAAATTGTACTAGAAGCTAACAAGGTTATCCTCACCAAGAATGAAGACTTTTTTGGTAAGGGGTATCCAACTGATGGTCTTTTGTCTTGAATACTGTTCCTGTTATGAATATGATGAATGCAAGTGCTTCTAATTATGATTACATAGTTAAGTCTCTTGATATGTGACATGGTAGATTAGGAAATGTGAATATTGCATCGGTTAAGAAACTTAAAGATTTAAAAGTGTTCAATGCATCTGAAACATGTGAAATTAGTAAATGTTATGTTTGTGTGAAAGCAAAGTTTAACAAGAAACCTTTCAAATTTGTTACCTATAGAGGTACAAAACTGCTTGAATTGATTCATTTTGATTTAGCTGGTTTCAAAAACACCACAAGTAGAAGCGAAAAAATTACTACATATCTTTTATTGATGTTTTCTATAGATATACTAAAATCTATCTTTTAAAAACTAAAGATGAAGCTGGTACTATGTTTTTTTAAATATAAAACAGAAGTAGAAAATCAATTATATAAGAAGTTTAAAAGGTTAAGGACAAATAGAGGTGGTGAATACAGTGATAATTATCTTAAAGAATTTTGTGAATCAAATGACATTATTCATGAATTATTATTGCACCTTATTCACCACAACAAAATGGTATAGCAAAACGTAAAAATAGAACTCTTAAGAAAATGATGAATGCTGTGTTGTTAAGTTTTTGACTGTATGATGATATGTAGGGGGAAGTTGTGCTTTCTACCTTATTATTCTTAATAGAGTACCTCACAAAAAACTAGATAAGACACTTTACGAACTTTGGAGAGGTTATGCACCTAATCTCAATTACTTAAGGATGTGGGGATGTTTGGATAAGGTAGCATATCCTACTTTTAAAAAACCTACAGTAGGATCTAAAACTTTTGATTGTGTGTTTATTGGTTATGCTCAAAATAATGCTACATATAGAATTATGTGCTTGAATGATAGAACCATCTGTGAATATAGGGATGTCGAATTCTTTGAACATATATTTTCAATGAAAAAGGTATAATATGAATTAGATAGAACATCTAGTTATGATAATGTATCTAATTCAATGCATTCTTCATTTAATAGTATAAATGAAACTGAAAATGATAAAGTTACTAGTAGTATGCTTGAAATTGAAGATGCTAGAACCTCTGATAGAATGCATGAAATTTAACCTAGAAGAAGTAAGAGATAGAGAACTGAGAAAAATGTTGGTCCTGATTTCTTGACTACTTTTTTAGTTGAAAGGTCAAATGATATTGACTGGCAATTTGCATGTATGTATCTAATAAATGAGGATCCTAAAACTTACCAAGAAGCCTTAAGTTCTGTACTCTAGCTTATGGAAAAAGGCTATTAAGATTGAACTAAATTCTCTAACCATGAACCAAACTTAGGACTTAGTGGAAGGAAGTAAGCCTATTAAGTGTGAATGGATTTTCAAGAAGAAACTAAGACCACATGGTTCAATTCAAATATACAAGGCTAGGTTAGTAGTAGTAGAGTGTACACAAAAATAAGGTATTGGCTACTTTGACACGTATTCTCTTGTAACAAAAATAGCTACAATTAAAGCCTTGATTGCACTAGCTACCATCCATGAACTTTTAATTCATTAAATGAATGTCAAAACTAGTTTTCTTAATGGTGATCTAGAAGAAGAAATTTATATGATACAACTTGAATGTTTTATAGTTGTCGGTCAGGAAAATAAAGTATGTAAACTTAAAAAAATCACTTTATGGTCTTAAGTAAGATCTCAAACAATGGTATGAAAAAATCAAAAATACTTTAATAAAAAAAAAAGGGTTTAAAGTGAATCTCTCATATACATGTGTTTGTTCAAAATTGTTTTAAGCAGAGTGTGTGATTGTATGCTTGTATGTTGATGTTATGCTCATCTTTGGAACAAACATAGAGGTAATAAATAATACCAATTTGTTATTATTGTCGCATTTTGAAATGAAAGACTTAGGAGAAGCTAACATAATACTTAGTGTTGAAATAAGGAAAACAGAAAATAGTTTTTCTCTATGTTAATCACACTACATATTGAAAAATTATTAAAGAGAATTGGCTACTTTGATGATCCTCCTATAAGAACACCTTATGATGTTAGTTTAAGTCTTAAGAAAAATAAAGGAGTTAGTGTGTCTCAATCTAAATATGCAAAAATCATAGGTAGTGTTATGTTTCTAATGAACTATACCAGACTTGATATTGCATGTGTTGTGAGTACATTGAGTAGATATACACATAAACCTGATAAAGACATTGGGGTGCTCTTCGTCGTTTGTTGAGATATCTTAAGGGCACGATAGACTATTATTTGCATTTCAATAAATTCTTTGTTGTATTAGAAGGTTATTGTGATGCAAATTGGGTAACTAATAATGATGAGGTCAATTCTACTAATGGATATGCATTCTTACTCTGCAGAGGAGCCATATCGTGGAAGTATTCAAAATGGACGTGCATAGCTAGATCCATCATGGAATCTGAATTTATTACTCTAGATTAATAGAATAAGAGGCTGAAGTGGCTTAGAAGTCTACTAGGAGATGTACCATTGTAAGGACATTCGTACCAGTTTTGATACATTGTGATTTACAAGTTGTCATAGAAATTGCCAAGAATAGTGTATATAATATCGAAAAAGGATATATCTATCTTGGACATGGAGCTGTGAAATAGTTGTTAAAAGGAGGAGTTATTTCCTTGAAATTTGTGAGGTTCGAGAGGAATCTGGCTGACCCTCTTACCAAAAGGCTAACAAGGAAAATAATTTTAGAATCCTCGGTGAACATGGGGCTTAAACCCTTTTAGTTGTCCATAGCCCTCTATCTGGGTGGTCTATTGCAATAGACTGGATGGTCCATAGTTTTTTCCTTTTCAGAAGGTCTATTTCGATAGACTTGATGATCCATAGTCCTTTATTTGAGTGATCCTAGTACAGACTTGATGGATAAAACTAAAACCTTTAAATGATTAGCTCTTTCTTTGGATGATCCTGATATGGACTTGATGGATAATGTTGAATTCTCCATAGCTCAGTATCTGAATGGTTTGTCTCTGACAGACTTGATGAAGTTGGTTCTGGTATGGACTAGATGATGAAGTCTTCATAGCTCAATTATGAGTGGTTTGTTTACAACAGACTTGATAAAGCATTTGACGTGATAGTGAAGATGTGGTTGCCTTCTATGAAAGAGTTTAATGGTCTCTTTCTAAAACTTTCACGATGACCCGAGGTTTACGTGCATGGCCTTAATTAGCACACTCCATATTACAGAATCAAGGAAAAATACTTTGAGTAAAACGTGTTGTGAGGTTCTCAACTAATGTATTGAAAGCTCAAGAGGTAACTCACTTTCTCTAATAAAGTTGTTGCCCCGCTTCACTATGCATCAATTCAAATCATTAGATATTAATGTTTAAGTTTGATCTCCTATCTTTACTCAGAATATTTTCTTCAAATAATTTATTTTATTTAAATTTTTCTATAATAGTCATTTGTGGGGGATTGTTGAAAATGGCTATTGGGCTTAGGCCCATAGCAAAAGTAAAAAGAATCTCACATTAGAGAATTAAGCATTACCTTAAAGGTATAAATACTAAGGTGACCGCAAAGTGTGGTGGTGGTGGAAGTATAACTCTTTCACCACACGCATGCGTTGTCGTCGTCGTCCGTCGTCGACAGACTGGTTTGGGTAACACGGTCCGTCGCCATCTCCATTTGTCATCGTCGACGAACGAGTTTGGGTAACCGTGCTTGCGTGAAAAAGAAACAACTTTCTATTAGTAATCTGGTTAAATTTTTCAACCTAAAAATTAAATTTTCTTCCCATTTGTGATAGTTCAACCCTTGCCGTTTTGATCAAGTTCTTCTTTAAAAACCTAGAAACACCATTCTGTAAAATCAGGTTTTCCCAATATTGTTTTCTGTTCCATTATGTTTTGAGCATCATTTTCTCCTTGATTTTGATCCATCTTCCGGTGAGTCCTCTTGATTCGAATCTATCTTCCGACAAGTACACGATTGAATTTGAATGTTGTGTTAACCTTAGAGAGCAACCGACGAGTGCACACTTGAATTTGGATATTGTGTTAACTTTGGGGAGCAACCGACACAACGATTGACACCAAGGTTGGGTCGTAATTGTTTTCAGGACAATGATTTCTCCAAGGTGCAATAACTATTTCACATCTATTTTACATTCAATTGACTAAATAGGACATATCGCCCTAGGGTAAATGAATGTTTTCATAAAGAGATCGAATAAGCTTCGCAAACGGGCAACCTAAATCCCTTATGTATTCATTTTTTTTTAACATATTCAAGCATTCCTGATCGGTAACTGAGAAATTTTTTTTCCCTATTTCCTCTTCCATTTATCACTTAACACGGATTATCTTCCTCGTTTAGGATGGGACCTTGAAGGAAAAGAACTTCCTTAACTTGAATATCAAAAGGTGTTAGGACTAAAGACGACAAAAAATAAAAAAAAATAAAAAATCCTATCGTTATTTAATATAATCCTCAATTATTGAAGATTCTTGTTTTTTTCTTTTTTTTATTCATAACACTTTGACTTGTGTAAGTTAATATCTTCTCAATTTTAAATATAGCATACAACATATATAGCCGTATTTTTTTTCCATTTTTTTTACAAATATAACCCTTAATAATTAAAAATTCTCAACACCCTCAATTATTGAAAATTCTCAAGATGGTCATTTCTCAACAACCTTAATTATTGAAAATCTGTCACTGTGTGTAGCATCAAATAAAATGAAAAAGAGACAACAAAGCTTAAATCAATCAAATTTTTAATTTTATTATGTGACTTGTGTAGCATCAAAAAAATTAATATAAATATTCAATATCCTTAATTATAAAAACACAAATAAATCAATGCACATCAGATGACAAATTAATGTTTCATCAAATTTGTGTAACCATTTTTTAAATGCGTGTATATATACAACCTCGAAGTTCCTAATTAAAGTTAAAAGAAAACATGTATTAACTTGCTGCTACATTCTGGTCTATATGTCAAAGATGGATGATTCACCTAAAACAACCAAAACTTATCTGAATTAACTTGAATTTATTATTAATTTTAACAAATATTTTTTATTTATAGTACAATTATATAGGCATATATTTATTTTAATATTATTTTAATAATTTATTCTTCAATAAATCATAAAAATCAACTTTTAATATAAATTGAAATTGAATGGTTAATTTCATTTAATATATGATTTTTAGAACAAAAATTTAAATCAATAGTTTGAGTAATCTGAACCAATCCAATTCAACTCTCAATCAAAGTGAAATTGATAACAATTAAATCCAAAGAAAAGCAAAAGAAAAAAAAAAGGGGGGGAAATATATATTTCAATTTATCATAACAAATAACTTCAATTCAATTGTGGATAACACCCTCCCACATGTATATCTACAATTAGTTTAATATTGTATATTTTGATATAAACGCTCATAATTTTCTTCACCAAAAGTCTTATATCAATGAAAATATTGTTTTTTTGTACGTATATATCTACTATTTTTTTAAAAAAATAATACCCGTTGGAGCCTAAAATTTAGGCAAATCTAAAGGAAAAGATAATTTCACCTTGGAAGTTAGAAGCAAGCTGATGAAAAGAAAAAAAACGTCTAAACGACTCAGATATATTTATATATAAAAATAGAAGAAGAGGTCTGAGAATATTCAGTGTACTCAAGTTATAATCTTTTTTTTAATTTTAACGAGTAAAATAGGAGGTGCGGATTCGAACTATAGACTTTTTGATCGTTAATATATCTATATATTAATTGAGCTATAACTTTGATAAATTATAGTATTAATTTTATTAAGAATTAGATTGGAATTGTAGTAACTTTTAAAATAATTGATAGCGAATGTACTAGAAAAATCAATAATAATATGATGCAAATTAGTGTTTTTTAAGCTTTAGAGCTTGATTAATGGTTGAGTATTATGGGAAACATCGGTAACTTTTTTAATTAAAAAAAAAAAACCGATATGGTATGATTTGAAAAAATTGGTCGCATTCAATTTATGAAAAATTAGGGAATATACTCGTTACGTGAGAAAGATATAAAATAAATCTTAATAGAAAATTGGTTTTGAAAGCCCCTGACATGAGCCTGTGTTTAAAAATCGATTGTTTTAATTAATTTAAAAGTTCATCTAAATTGATTTGAGAAAAAAAGTATTTTTTTAAAAAAATATATTTTTATTTAAATACTTTTGATAAAATTTATTGAAAATAAACTATTTGTTTTACTAAACACATTAGAACGGAGGCGGAACATAGGACGGAGTTGGTGGTGAAGTTGTTGGCAAAACCGTCCGAGGCGGCAGAGGAGACAGTGGACATTTGATGGTGGTAGAGTTTTAGATGCAAGCAAAGTGGGAGTAACAACTGATAAAAGGAGATGACAGCGGAGGAGATGAAATCACATTCATAGAATCAGTCGGATTTGTAGGTGACTGTTGTGTTAACGACAACGACGAAGATCTGGGTGGGGTTTTTATTGCAACAGAAGTGCTGAAGGAAGAGATAAAGTGGAAGTCAAAGAGTCTGAGGAGTTCAGAGGAGGACATTGTAATGGACTATTGGGTGAGAAATTCGATGCAACGAGAGGAGGTGGAGATGGAGTTGGAAAAAGAAGCCGGCAACGGAGATATTAGGCACCAGTGTTGAACTTAATTCGTTTTTAATTTTCGATGTACTTTTTTATTTATTGAAGTTTGGTTTGATCTGTTTGGTATACCCAAAAATAAAGTAATCTGTTAAAAAAATCCAAGACGAAAACGATTAAGATTTTTTAAAAACCAGTTTTTAAGTTTTAATTCTAAAATCAACCCCAAAAGCAACCAGTGCAAAAGTGTGCATTAACCAATCTACCCTATCTATATAAGACAAAACGAAGCTTTGTATATCTATTTTAGAGGTTTATTTATTTATTTTTTTTATTTTTTTTTATATGGAGTTTGGAGATGTGTGATTTGCATAGATTAACATTACTATAAGACCTAGACCAGGAGGCTTTAATAAGAATTTGAAGCGTTGAATCTTTTCCTTATGCCCTCTTTTCGTCGGACTTTTTATTTAAATATTGCCGTTTGAAAAAGTAATGAGTGAAATATGGTATTTTCAAATTATTTTGAGATTTGTGATAGTTTTAGAATTTTGAGACAGAAAAAAAAATAAAAAATTAAGTCAGGATTAAAATTTCGACCTAAAGTAAGTTGAGGATTGAAATTTCGACATACAAAAAATTAAAAAGCAAGTCGAGGATTCAAAACTCGACCTACATAGGTAAAATCTTCAACCCTCGACATTCTGCTCTCTGTCCGCATGTCGAATCGTCTCGTCACTTCCCTATACCGAATTGGCTCATCACAGTTAGAGATTTTAAATCTGTGGGTCGAATTTGAACTCTCGACCTATGGTTTTTTAAACAATAACTCAAATCGCCTCTTGCTCTCTTGCTCCATGCCTTCTTGCTCTTTGCATTACTCTCTTCTTCTCTTTCGTGTGAATCCTTTCCTCCACACTTCACCCTTCTCTGATCACAAGTTATACATGTTTGTTCATTCACTCTACTGGATTTCTGTTTTTGAAAAATAATTATAAATTTTGTTTCTATTTTCATATTATTATTTCTTTTTTATAGTTTTTAGTGTTGTTCGAGAAACAAAGATTCAAAAAGAGGTATACGTTCACTCAACTCAATTCCTATTTTTTAATTAAAAAAATAAGTTATAGATTCTGATATTGTTTTATTTTTTTGTATTTTTTGCCAGATAACAAATAACAAAAGAAAAGGGGAACGCTGTCACTTTGAAGAAAAAGTAGAATCACTATTGAATTTGTGGGTTTAACTTTTATTTATTACTAGTTTTTTGTTTTTCATACTTGTTTATATTTGTTTTATGCTAGATATATCATTTTAATTCCTTATATATTGATGTTAATAGTTTTTTAATATTAGTTATATATTGCTATTAGTCTGAATTCAATAATATTTTAGACCTACTATGTTTATGTTAGTCTACCATGTTAATGTTAGTCTACTATGTTAGTATTTTAGATCTACCATGTTAGTCTCAATTCAATAATAATTTTTTAATAGTCTGAATGTTAATAGTTTTTTTTTATTTATAGTTTAATATTTTTATTTATATTATATTACATCTACAGTGTTAATATTTTCTTTTACATTTTAAATAATATTAGTGTTAAGATTTTTAGAATTTATTGTTTTTGAAGACATTAGATTTTGTTAGTACAATATCTAATGCCTAAAATCTAATGGCTTAAATCTAAGACATTAGATTTTAGGCAAAAGAAGTAATCTTGTTTGTTTGTTTTTTTTTTTATATGATATTCTATTTTTTTAGTATTTTTTTTAATTAAAAAAATTTAGTATTTTGTTTGTTTTTTTAAAAAAAAAAATTATTAATTTAATGAAAGTTTGTTTAACTTTGATGTTTATCGTTTAAAAAAATGTTTAAAGTTTTTTACCATAAAAAGTTTAGTATTCATGTTTATTTTTTATAAATAATATTCAATTCTTTTAGTTTTTAATAAATTTGATGTTCAAACTAAGTTAATTTTTTTATATATATTTTTGTTTGTTTTTGTTTGTATTTAAGTTTAATAATTAGTAAAATATTTAGTTTAATACAAAAGTTTAGTTTATAGTTTAATACAAAATTATTGTGATTTTTTTATATATATTTCATGCAATCATTCGTGTGTCAGTGTATATAAAGACTTTTATATTTGATTTTTTTAGTATTTAACTTTAATGTTTATCGTTTAAAAAGTTTAGTATGTTTTTTTAGTTATTTTTTAAGAAGAAATTTTAGTTTATAGTTTAATACAAATTTATTAATTTGATGTTTAAAATTTTTTATTATAAAAAGTTTAGTATTCTTGTTTGTTTTTTTTAATAATATTCGATTTTTTTATTTTTAATAACTTTGATGTTCAAACTAATTTTATTTTTTTAATATTTTTTAATATATATTTTTTTTTTTTTGTATTTAAGTTTGATAATTAGTAATGTATTGTTTGTCTTTTTTTTCTTTTAGAAAATGATAGACAAATGTTTGGAATTTACATTTTTTACAAATGGTAATGTGATTGATGGTGTTGATGGAGTTCATTATGACCAACCACCACGTGCGGTTTTTAGCATAAATGTGAACAGTGAGCTTGTTTTTTAACAATTCAGTGAAATGGTAAGGATGTCACTTGGTGTAAATATGAGAGCAAGTCAGTTAGAAATAATATATAGACATTCTAATCTAACACCATCAGAATTAGTAAGGTTTATGTTATTTCCTATTCCTAATGAACAAACAATGAACTTGATGTTCTTAATCGCGATGTCACTCCTCAAATTTAGTGCGTTTATATGTTAATGGTAGGGTTGGATATAAACTTGAATGCACCCTGTAGTCAGTTTAAAGATCCGACTCAATGTATTGACCCTGATTCTGAATCAGTTGCACCACCCTATGATGATGAAGATATGGTGGCTAACAATCAAAAAATGGATTTTAGAACAGAAACAGACGATGAATTTGAAGAGTTAGATTTTTATGGTCATGAGCATGAGTTACCTTTAGTACATTCAACGATTTGGATATGAATGTAATAGATAACATTTGAGAACACGACCCAATTGTAGCCCCTGTGGATGTTGACAATACCCAATTATATAATGGGATGATTTGTCAAGTTCAAGAAATGTTACAACATACGGTCAAATGTTTTGCTATTAATGTCATGCTCCATATGAGGTTGTGGAATCGACACCGACGATTTTGGCAATTCGATGTAAGAAGTTGGAAGAATGTTGCGAATGGAGACTTCGTGCAACAAATAAAAAGTCTCATGACTTGTTTGAGATCACTAAATATATTGATCAGCATACATGTTTTTACTCAGAACTTAGTCACAATCATGTGCAATTAGATTCATCGATGATTGCAAAGTTTTGTTATGCCGTACGAGAAAAACCATCCATCAGCATGACCCAACAATAGTCCGACATAAAATAAAATTTAGATATCATGTTTCTTACCATAGGGTATGGGCGGGCAAAAGAAAGGCATTGGCTAAAGTGTTCAGTGACTGGGAAAAGTCATACAAATTGTTACCCAGGTGACTGTATATGGTTAAGCAGACCAATCCCGGAACACGTGTGTAGTGAAGAGTGAAAGAAATGTCAACTGAAGGACATGTCATCCTTACTTCTATATTTTGGATATTTGATCCTTGTATAGAAGCTTTTAATAGAGGGATTTTAGAGAGATTTTTAGAGGAAGAAATATGTTCCAATTTTCCCACAGAACCCTTCTGTGTATCTCACTATTGAGAAAAAACCATACACCAGGAAGAAGAACTACCTCTCTTCTAACTTCCCCATTACCATGTTTTTTATAAAAAAAAAAAAATAATAATAATAATAGAGAAAAGGAAGGGAGTAATATTTTTAAAATAAAATAAAATAATTTATTTTATTTTCATAAATCAATTTAATATATATTTATATGGTAATTACCTTATCACATATATATACATTAAACTATATGTCATATCAAATATAACACATAACCTATAGATTCTATATTGTGTCAAATACAATATAATATATAGTTTATATTCTCTCAACAATAGCATTTAATATAAATCTCATTTATATTAAATTTAATTATATGAATAAAATTCATATAATTAATATTTGAATCATATTCAAATATTTATTTATTTATTTTCTCTCAAATAAATTTTATAATGTATCGAATACATTATAGCAATTATATCATATATATATATATAATTAGATTAAATTAATAATATCTATATAATTAATTCTCTTAATTAATTTAAACAATTCAAATGAATCTAAAAATTGATTCTCATTAATTTCTGTTAAGATATAGAGGGGATCTCATAGACCTGTAGTTTGAAACTCCAACGGTACGTGAATAATTAATTAAACTCCTTTAATTAAATTATTCATCATTTATTAACTGTCGGTCACTCCACTAAAAATCGACAGTTGCACTCTTTGGACTACAGATATATTTTTGTGTCCATTGAATATAACCAGCCAACAGTACGATGACCCTCCACAAATTGCTCGTAAGTATAATTGAGTCAAAATTACTGTTTTGACCTTATAGTTACTGTTGGGGTTAATACCCTAAATCTCGTAGGATCCTGTAGTTTGTAAACACGTGTATGAACAAACATTTATGATGTAATAATATGAGATATTTTATTCACTACTATCTATGAAATATGAGATATTTTAGTTGCATTAACCACAAACCAATAAACTAAGATCCATGGTTATCGTTGTAACTTAAGCATGTATGTGGAGACATACAAGTGGATCGTGCCTTAAGTGATAACCTAAATGGTCAGTATATGGATAAAGGAGGGAAACCTTAACCTGGTGACACTATGGATGCGGCCCGCTTTGTAGATGTTACAAGTGTTTTAAAGTGCTACAAATGATCTGATCCTAGTCATTCATGTAGAGAAATGCGATTGGGAGTATCCTATACAAAGGAGTTTGTATAATACCAGACCACGAAATGTTTAGTCTCGTTATATAACGTTATTCTTGACTGAGACTTTCATTTTACTAGGATGACCATAGGTAAAATGACCTTAATCTTGAGTGAATTAGGAACTCTTGCCTATAAGGGCGGTCCTTTGATTTGTATGGGTGCGAGTGGCCAGATCGCCTACTCAAACCTACAACTTTGGAGATTCATCTGATTGGGGAGCTGGGAACTCAACTACACAAGATGAAATTCACTCTTTCTCGGAAGTAGGGATAAGTAGATAATTATTCCCATAAGGGTTGATTCCAGAACTTGAACAATGTGGCGTCACACCTTCTCATGGCCCGAGAAGTGTTCACTCATAGTAGGACTATGATATATTGTTCATTAGAGGAATCAGTAGTACTTAAGGAGTTAGATGTAACTACAGGGGCAAAATGGTAAATTAGTCCAGCTGTACCTACAAGCGATTTATGTAAGATCACTGTACTGTTGATTAGTTATATCCAATTGATACATAAATATATCTGTAGTACGAAAAGTGCAGCTGTCGATCTTTAGTGGAATGTTCGACAGTTAACAGATGTTGGATATCATGATTAAAGAGATTAATCAGTTATTCACGTATCGTTTGAGCTTCAAGCTACAGGTTCATAAGGTTCTCTTGGTAGCTCAATGGATTCATGTTGAGAATTAGTTTTTGGGTTAGTTTGAAGTGTTCAAATTAACAAGAGGGAATTTGATTATATATGATATAATTAAATTGATTCAATTATATGTGATATAATTGATTTGATGTATTAGATACGTTAATTGGAGGAATTAGTATAAATATGATTTATATTAAATGTCATTAAGGAGAAAAAGAACTTTGGTCTAAATATTACATATGATGTGATATTAAAACCATAGGTTATAAATAAAATATGATAAATTAGTTATTATATTTATTTATAATTAAAAAAATTATGAGATAATTGTATGGTTGGTTATTATTTTCTCCTTTAACCGTTTGAGTGGGAAGTTGCTATCAGTTTCATTTTTAGTAATGCAAGTCATTTCAATCGGGTAAAAAAAAAAAAGTTATACGATAGCCACTGAGAGAGTGAATGATCAAGTATCAAGTAGCGAGTTTGCTAGACAATAGTTCCACATTTACCCAACGATCGAGTACTCAGTCTATGCGATAGACTTAGCCTTTCTCCCACTTACTCGATCGTATACTTCCTCATTCCTTCTATAAAATTCACACAGAGCCTACACCTCCTAGATTCTCACACCGATAATACCAAGGTAGCCTCTTAGTAGTGTCGAATTGTCGTTCGAGGATCGAGTATTACTCAATTGTGTTCGAGGATCTAACAGCTTTTGATTTACACTGGTTGTTCATTGCATTCATGCATTTGATCAAGTTTACTTGAACGTTGGACTAGTCTTGATCGAAGGAATACTTAAAGAAGAGTTCTTCAAAGGTATGTCACTTGATTCACTTTGTTTTTAACTTGAAAGCATGTTATAATTTACTCAATGATGCATAATTGTGGTTGTTTGTTTGTAAATGTTTTATTCTTTCACAATGGGTTTGGAATGATCTTACTTCCGCTCAATGGTACTCTTATTTAAGAGTTCCTTCAATTAGTATCAGAGTCAGGTTGTTCTGATATTCTAAATTCTATTGATGTATTGAATTGCATTTACAATCATGGTGGGTTTTAAGCATGTCTACATTGCGTTTAAGTGTTAGATGTATTTGTGGATGTGAATTAATGGATGTTCTGGATGATTGCCTCTATTTATTACTGCTTTCTTTTATATTTCAAAGTTAATTTGTAAGGGCCCCTGTGTTTTTTGGCATAATTAACTTGCTATCGAGTATGTATTCAAAGTGTTTAAGTCTGTAACAGTCATTCGTGATGAAGCTTCAACACATGAAGATGCAGTTCATATCGAGAAAGAAGACCAAGGGTTGGTCAGATCGTGTAGCCCAGGCTAAACGATCGTTTAGATTTGGCTAGGCGATTGTGTAGAAAAGCTCTACTCGATATGTAGCATTTACTAAATGATCGCATGGTTGATGCTACGCAATCGAGTAAAGAGTTTACTCGATCATGTTGTGTTGGCTACTTGATCGTATAAACGATGAGGGTAAATGATTGTTGAGTATGAGATACTCATTGCATGGTAGGGGCGCCCACTAAACGATCGAGTAGGCCAGCATGCTCATCGCATAGTCACTAGCTACTCGATACTCGGTATTTGATACTCGACGTTTGCTCCTCGATCGTTTAGACGATCATGCTTCATCGCATAGTTGTCTTCTACTCGATCGTTTAGGCATGTGTCATACTCGGTGCGTTGCACGATCGAGTGACCTTCATGCTTTATCGCATAGTCAAAGGCACTCGATCCATGCTACACGATCGTGGTTACTCGACCAATGTTACTCGACGATCACAAGAAAAAGCTACACGATTAGAGGAGCGAGGCTTTGCCTGGGCGGTTCAAGACCCAATTCACTTGTTTGAACCGGATGACTCGATGGTTTATGTAATAGATAGATTTAATTTCCAGTTTTTTAGGCTAATCATCCCGATCCATTAATTTTTTATGAATATACATTTGATATTTGTTTAAATTATATGTCATATAATTTTAATCCCACCATAGGTTATGCATATATTCATGCATCATCTTTATATTATAAGAGTTATAATATAGTAGCTTGCATGATTAAATTACATTAAAGCATGTTCATGCATCATATAATATATGAGTTATAATATATGCATGCATTAAGCATATTAATACATCATCTTTATATTATAAGTGTTATAGTATAAGGGTGAATGAAAACATGTATGCTTAGTTCATTACAACTTATATAAGATTTATATATAGTAATGAATGAACATTGCATGAGGTATGACACATAAATTAATTTATAAAAGTTATAAATACCTAGTCTAGCTTAGCAATGTGGATATTTTTAGTTGTTTCCTTTTATAAGAGTTATAATGGAAATTAGAACTAAAATCAATAAGAAAGACATGCATGCAAACTTAGGCTTAAATCATGTTTTAAAAGAGTTTTAAAATTTGATTGAGATAGACTTAAGATCACAGTTCTAATAAAATTAGAAACGTAAGTTTAATCTTTTAATCGTTTTAATAAGATGAAATTAACTAATAAAAAATTAAATATGTATCAAATCTATTTATAAAGGACTTTTTGTTTAAGGCGGGATCTGTCTAGGCTGGGGTATTTAAGCTGACGGAAACGGAACACCCCTACCTGGGAACCTACCTAGAAAGGTGAATTAGATAGATTTACTGCATGCATGCAAATTTGATGATAGTATGTTAAAGTGTTTAATGGGACTTGACTTGAACTTGTTTAATTATCAAAAGCAAGAATTGTTTTTGAGTAAATTAAACTCACACTTCAATAAAATTGTTGGGATTGGTGTCCTAATTCTCCTGGAGTCTCATAGTCTGTAAACATTGTACACATTGTTATTAATAAAATAAGAGTTATTTTATTTGCATTTACTCATATCCAATAAACAAAGATTCGTGGTTATTGTATGTAAACTTAAGCATGTATATGAGATATACAAGTGAATCATGCCTTAAGTAATAATCTAAAAGGTCTGTCGTATAAGGATAAAGAAGGGATACCTTATCCTATTGACACTACGGATACAGCCTAGGTTTAGTGTGTTGTGAACTACTATAGATGGTCTGATTCTGACCATTCATGTGGAGACATGTGAGCAGGGGTGTTCTATACAAAGAGTTTATATAAGGCCGGATCACGAGATGATTACTCTTTTTATATAACGCCATTGATAATTGAGACTTACATCTCACTAAAACAACCATAGGTGATATGACCTTAATCCTAAGTGTTTTGGGAACTCCTACCTATGAGGGCGGTCCTTTGATAAGTATGGGTAAGAGTGGCCAAATTGTCAACTCAACAAGCTTACCTTTTTGGGGATTTGTCTGATTGAGGAGCTGGGAACTCAGTTACAAAAGACGAAATTCACTCATTCCCCGAAGCAGGGGTAAGTAGATAGATTGCTCCCTTAAGAACTGATTTTGGGTCTTGAACATAATGGTCACATCCTCTCTTTGGAAGAGAGGATCCAATCATATTAGGACTATGACTTATTGTTCATTAGAGTAATCAGTGGTACTTAAGGAGTTAGATGTAACTGAAGAAACTCATATACAAGAGTACCTATGAGCGGAAGCGGATCTTTTCAATTCATTGTGACAGAATTTTGACATATACATTCAACATACAGATATGCATTCAAACTATTAAATTACCAGCATGCTTAGAGATAAATAAACAAGAGAATAAGAAAACTTACCAATTGAAGACTTTTCTTCACAGAAAATCTCGCTTTCGTTGGAATGGCAAGCTATCATTCAGAAATACCCAATCGTCTACCACAGTCTCCACACGAACAGAAGGAAACGAGGATGACACCACCACTCGGAGCCCTCAATATTCTCGGAGTGAGAATCCAAAGGGTGGGCTTTGTTCGGATTTGGTAGAAGGGGGGAGGAAAAAAGATCATATACGACAATCAAGAAAATGGGAGAAAGACTCGTCTATCATATAAACAAAATGCTTGATCATTTAGGTGAAGTATACGATCGTATAGGAAAAGCTAAGCGATCGTTTAGTAAAGCTCAACGCTAAACGAAAAACTAACGATCGTTTAGTAAAACTCAGGCGCTAAACAATCGTTTAGTAAAAGATAAACGATGTTTAGTAAATGGCGTGTGTGGGTGTAAGCGATTGTTTAGTAAACTGCACTATCGTATAGGCTCTGATTTACTAAGCGATGACCTCTCAAACAATATCCGATCAATGCTTAACACACCGTGAGTTATTGAAGTGTCTCAAAACGATTCTTTATCTTACTCATCAGTAACGAAAAAGGAAGAGACACGGGCCAATTATCCCTTAACTATCCAATTAATAAATAATAAATATAATCACATTATATTCATAACCTATGGAATAATATCATATATCAATCATAGTATTTTTCCTCTACTAGAGATAAATCATATTTATATCCAATTTCCTCTAAATTAATGTATCTCAAATATAAAGTTAATTATATCATATATAATTGACTGGTTCAATTATATATAATCGAACTCCCTCTTGTCAATTTGAACATTTAAAACTGACCCAAAAACTGATTATCAACTTGTATCCAAGCTACTAAGGGGATCTTATGGACCTATGGCTCGAAGCTCCAACGGTACGTGAATATCTGACTAAACTCTTTAGCCACGATATCCACCATCCGTTAACTGCCAGACATTCCACTAAAGACCAACACTGAACTCTTCTTACCATAGATATATTCCTATGTCCATCGGATATAACCAATCATCAGTATGATGACCCTTCACAGATACTCGTAAGTACAGTTGGGCTAATTTTGTTTTGCCCCTATAGTTACATCTTACTACTTAAGTACCACTGATTCCTCTAATGAACAATACAACATAGTCCTACTATGTGTGAACACCTCTCGGCCATGAGAAGGTGTGTGGCGCCACATTGTTCAAGTCCCGGGATCAACCCTTAAGAGAGCATTCTATCTACTTACCTCTGCTTCGGGGAAGAAGTGGACTCCATCTTGTGTAGTTGAGTTCCTAGCTCCCAAATCAGACGAATCCCCAAAGTGGTAGGTTTGAGTCGGCGCTCTGGCCACTTGCACTCATGTAAATTAAAAGACCGTCTTCAATGGCAGGAGTTCTCAACTCACTCAAAATTGAGTTCATATACTTATGATCATCCTAGTGAAATGAAGTCTCTGTCATGAATAGGCTTATATGACGAACGTTAAGACTTCGTGGTCAGTCTTATACAAACTCTTTGTATAGGACGTCCTCGTTCGCATGTCCCCTACACAAATGATCAGGATCAGACCATCTGTGACAAGTCACAACACTTGTAACTATTCCACAAAGCGGGCCGCGTCCGTAGCGTTACTAGGATAAGGTTTCTCTTCTATTTCCATATACTATAGACCATTTCGGTTGTCACTTAAGATATGATCCACTTATATGTCACCACATACATGCTTAAGTTACATAAAGACAACTAGGGATTTTATGTTTATTAGTTTGTGGAAAAGTAAATAAAACAGCAAATGTGTAAAGTTAAGAAGTGAAGTAAATATCATATATTATACGTCACAAGCATTCATAAAAAATGTGTTTATAAACTACAAGACATGAGACTTTAGGGCATCAACCCCAATAGTAACTATAGGGGCAAAACGGTAAATTGGCCCCGTTGTGCTTATGAGCGATCTGTGAAGGGTTATCGCTGTTTATTGGTTAATATGGACACAGAAATATATCTTTAGTAAGAAGAGTGCAGCTATCGGTCTTTAGTGGAGTGCCTAACAGTTAATGGATGGTGGATCTCGTGACTAAAGAGTTTAGTCAGTTATTCACGTACCATTAGAGCTTCAAGCTATAGGTTCATAAGGTCCCCTTGGTAGCTCAATGGATTCAAGTTGAGAATCAGACTTTGGGGTTTATTTGAAGTGTTCAAATTGACAAGAGAAAATTCAATTATATGTGATATAATTGGTGTGATGTATGAGATACATCATGTGGATGAATTAATGTAAATATGATTTACATTAAGTACCATAAAATACAAAAAAAAAACTATGGTTTATATATTTCATGAGATGAAATATTAAAACTATAGGTTATAAGTATAATATGGTAAGTTGGTTATCATATTTATTTATAATAAATTAATGATATGATAATTAATTCTTTTTCTCTAATAATAAATTGAGTGGGAGGTTATTAGTAGTTTTATTGTAACCATGAGATAAAAGGAAAATTTTTTCCCTAAAATTAGAGGTTACTTCATTCAGAAAGAACTCACGGTGACAAGCTATCAAGTGAAAGTGTTTCATTAAGCGATAACATTGAGAGATTACCTTTTCAGCTAAGCGATCGCTTACCTTTGAATATACGATAGTCATTCAGCTGATCGTTGTTAAACGATTGAGTGGCTAAGTCTATATGATAGGCTGTCGTTTATTAAACGATCATGAACATTGTCTATACGATAGAAAACTTCTTATCTCCTACTTGCTCGATCGTAAACCTCCAGTCTCTTCCTCAAGCCAATGTCAAATAGACCCCACAACTCCTGGATTCTCACACCGAGAATACCAAGGTAACCAGTGGTGTCCTAACTCAGTTCGTGAATCAAGTGCGACTCCATTGGGTTCGTGGAGGCTGTGTTCGTTGTGTTCAAGCTGTTGGTAGCAGTTTGTTCGTTGCGTTCGAAGATTGTTGTAGATGCTTTATAGACTAATCGAAGGATTCATGAAGAATGGTTCTTCAAAGGTATGCATCCTCTATCCCTTGTATCATCGTTTAGCATGCTGTAATTTCTTATTATGCATGACTTGTTAGTTTCTGTTTAAAGACTGTAATTGTTTGTGTTCAATTGGATTGGAATTTGGAACGATCTCTTCTACTGCTCATGTAAATCCTCGTGTTTGATTTCTTTCAAAAAATCAATAGCCAGATTGTCTAAGTTAATGAATCCATAGGTAAAACATTCAGTGGGAGGTACGTGGGGTATATGATACTTCACTTAAACCTCTACATGTTTCTCCCTAAAGTTCACACCGTGAGATCTATCCTCAGCCTCGAGGCACCCTGACAGTGTCCCCTTTAAAGGATGGTGTTTGGGTAGGTCAATACGAAGGTGAATGGAGAGAATGTTCATAGTAAGTGGGAGCGGGACGTGTGACAACATATCCCACAGTCTCTCTCATTAGGTTGGATAACATTTTCGGGCATCGCCTCGAGACACTCTGGGAGTGTCGCCTTAAAGGATGGTAGTTTTACACAACTCTTTATCTAATCTCTTGAAAAGGATAGGGTTGATTTAGTCTCTTGTCCTAATCTGCTCTTTCCCTACTGTGGGCACATTAGGGCGGGACTCTAGGGCCTAAAATGAGGGGTTACACTTACGCAGAATTGTTAAGGTTGTTAACAAATTATGTACCGAAAAATGGTGACTGTTAGAGTCAGTTACAAGAGTTGTTTCTGTCTAATCGTTGAGAATCTCTCATCTCAGAGAAGGGGCACTTGATCACCCCTTCTGTGACTTTTGTCTTGCCTCGTTGGGGCATCATTACAAAATAGATGTCATTTCACTTAGGGTACATCCTGTCTCTTATACACATCTAGATGTGTATAAGAGACAGTCCTAGTGATGGGACATCTGATCACCCCGACAGTGACTTTTGTCTTGCCTCGTTGGGGCATCATTACAAAATAGATGTCATTTTACTTAGGGTACATTCGAACTATTTTGCTAAAACCTAAAATTGTTATTAAAAGTGGTAGTGCCAATAGACTTATTAAATTTGTTCATCTTTTTCAGCAACTTTAAAAATCGCAACCGCCACTTTAGCTCTATTGTCTGTCAACAAACTAACTGGCAAAAACTACGCTAGTTGAAAAAACACGATTAATACCATACTAATCATCGATGACCTCTGGTTCGTCCTTATAGAGGAGTGTCCTCCTATTCCAAACTGTTGCTCGAAATGTTCGAGAGGCATATGAGAAATGGACACGGACGAATGAGAAGGCCCGAGCTTACATCTTGGCCAATCTGAACTATTGGGTTTTATGTCCTAGAACTCATGGTTTGTAAACAATAGAACTTATTCTAAAAGTTCAATAAAGTGTTATAAAATAAACGTTTTTCTTAATAGAAATCCAATAAACCTGAAAGTCCCTTAACTATTGGATGAGTACTTGAACTTTATGTGGAGACATAAAGATGAATCAGGTTAGAGTAAATAGTCAAAATGATCTATAGTATATGAATAAGGTTGGGTACCTTATTCTGGTAACACTATTGGATGCAGCCTACTCTGTAGTTGTTACAAAGAGTATTAAAGTGCTACAAATGAAGTGATCCTAATTCGTTCATGTTGGGACATGAGTAGTGGGGGTGTCCTTGTGCAAAAAGGTTTGTACAAGATCGGACCACGAAATTAGTCACTCTTACTATATAATGTTGTTTACTGTTCAAGACTGACTATTTCAAAGCGATGACCTAGGTAACTTGACCTTGATCCTGAGCTAACTATGAACTCCTGTTTATTTGGAATTATCCTTAGATTTACATAGGTAAGATTTGGCTCAACAGCACCGGCTCAATAAACCTCCCATTTCATGGGTAAGATCGAATAGATAGCTAGGGACATAAGTTGCAAGAAGGAATTTTCTACCCGCTTTAGGGATAGTAGAGAGGTTGTTCCCTTAAGTGCTGATTTTGGGTCTTGAACAAGGAGCCCCGCCCTCTCATTGGCCCGAGAGGGATTCAGTTTTGTTGATTGGATAAAAAAAACAATTGTTCATTAGGGGATCAGTGGGACTTAAGAAACAAGAGATAATTTCGAGGGTAAAATAGAGATTTGACCCAGCCGTTATTACGAACAACCTGTGAAAGGTTGACTTACTAATCATGGTTATATCGAGTGGACATAATATATCTACAGTGAGGGGAGTTAAACTATGGGCTTTAGTGGAGTGACCCATTAGTTAACGAATGAAGGCTAGATTGGTTTAATGAGTTTAGTCGATTAATCATGGATCGTTGGAGCCCATGATCTGTGGTCCACAAGGTCCCCCTATTAGCTCGGAAATGGATTAGTTCTAGAGTAGCGTGATAATTTAATTTGAAACGTTCAAATTAGAATCAAACGAAATTGGAGAATATATATTTAAATATATAAAGATGGATTTGTGTAAAATTAATTTAATATTGGATATTAAATTAATTAGAATTATTTAAATTGTTTAAATAATTATTTATTAGTTTTATCATAAAATTAATTTGTAATTAATACATTATGATTTTAAAAATCAAATATGATTTTAAAATCAATTTTGGATTTTGTAAATAGAAAATTACACAAAAGGGGAAAAATGATATTTTTCATATCCATCTTCAAAGTAGATCACAAAGAACCCATTATCTTCAACATTCAATAACTCCAACCATGAGCTGCATCCCATGCAACAAATTTCTTTGCATGATAGTCTATAATATAATGAAGAGATTGGAGTGAAGTTGAAGTTATTGCAACCGATTGAATTTTTCTGAAAAAATCGGATAGAAGAAGATATTCTTCATTTGGGTTGTTGTAGTGAACTTTTTCAAAATTACTTTTGATTCCAGCTTATTTTGAGTCCCACAACTTAATATAGAGCACCAAAAGAATAGTAGGGAAGATCTTGTGATGGTCTACACAAAGATTTGGAGGATTTAGCAGCTAGAAATCAAGATTTCAAAGGTTCTTCAAAGGTATGTTCTTGAAGCACATTAAATTCTGCTTAAGCATGTTTTTATTGATAACGGGTAGAAATGCACGTTATCATAGTGCTAAGCTTTTAAACAATGCTGGCTTGCATTGATAAAATATGTTAGATTGCGTCTAAAAAGCATCAAATTCATAATATTGCGGTCGCATGCATTCATCGCATAAGAATAGTTGATTTTTGTATTTCTATGCAAAATATGCACTGATGCAAGGCGAAAATTGCGATCATAAGAAATCATTGGTCGAGCGCAGCATTACCGTAAGGCTTTGCGGTGATTATCTTCGCAAACATTTGCTCAAGAAGGATTGCCGCAACTTGGTGGGCGCAACTTGGTATGCGCATCTGGGTGAAAGGCATAATTAATCGTGATGGGACAGAAAGCTGATGACAGTCGAATCCGAATTAAGTTAACAGTCGCTAATGATAACAAGTACATTCAGCTTTCCGATGACAAATATTCGGCACATCAGTCAGGGAATTAAACTCATCCCATCTGAGAAATCATAAGAGAGAAGCCGTCTTTACCTCGAAGCTCTATAAATACCAATGGCATCCTTCAGAAAAGGGGTTCACCAGTTAGAAAATTCATCAGTTAGCTTAGCACGTCTTTGTCCATAGTTTTTCCTTTTTATTTTAAGGCAGAGCAAGAGAAGAGTAAAGACGTCAGAAATTTCTCGCGGAAACTCGAGAGAGAACTTGAGGCGTAGAAGCAGAGAGCGGGCTAACTCTCATGAGAGCAAGATTATCTTTTGAACAGGAGTAGAAAAATAGTGTAAAAGCCTGGGCAGCAAGAGATTGCTACCAGACTCTTTATTCTATCCTTGCATTGTTATTTTGTACTTCATCTTTATATCTATACAATGGAAGCTCTTATTCTACTCTTAGCATGCATGAGTAGTTAAACTAGTCGAATGGGTTGAGAAGAACTAAGCTAACATGACCTAGGAAGTTCATTGCTTGCGATTGTCTTGTTTTATGTTGCGCCCAATACCCCTTTAGAGCTACTCGAGAGAGAGTCTAAAGAAAGAAACTAATGACTCGAGAGAGCTAGGTTAGAATCTAGACTCGATAGAGCAAGATTAGAATTTCATAAACAAGAGATAAGGACTTAGAGATAAGCTCTGTTTGTCAACCTGCATCGCATGCATCCTAGAGATGTGAATGATATTATGTGGTCACCTTATTTGTATATGCGCCATTTTGTCATCGCATAAATAAGAATAGAGGCTTATGTGTAGGTCCTATAGACTTATCACATATATCGCATGCGTTCTAGCCTTAGAAGCCGTGGCATTCACACCGAGAGGTGGTTTACTGTTGCATGCATTGCATGATCGCATAACATGAACGCATCCTAGGAAGTGTTAGTCGAAACTTTTCTCAACTCATTCACCGCATACTCATCGCATCTTCCGTTTATTCAACTCTTTCAAACTCTGCCGCATTTGTTTATTTTTCATTACCGCAAACATCAACCTCAACACCTATTGATTTATTTGGTTACCGTAAAATTTCCCTAAAAATTACCACCGCAACCTTTTTTCCCAAGTCCCTGAGTTTGACCCCAGACTCACCAGGAAACTCAGTGGGGTTTACACTGGATTCCACTGAGAAAACTTGAGTGCTCAACGCAACTCCATCAATGCATTTCATCTATAATTCCACATCATAAAATAAGGCATCACTTATCGATCCTAATTTCTTCCGTTGTGTGCTAGTACCATCCCTACATGAATGATGTCTTGGCCAAGAAGTATGAGCCCATGGTCTCTGCTCATGAGATCATGGAGTCCCTAAGGGGAATGTTCGGACAACCGTCTAGGCAGTTCAAGATGAAGCTCTTAAGTGCATCTTCAACTCCAAAATGGAAGAGGGTACATTTGTTCGAGAACATGTTCTGAACATGATGGTCCACTTTAATATGGCAGAGATGAATGAGGCTCACATCGATAAGGACAGCCAAGTTAGTATTATTCTGCACACATTGCCAGAAAGCTTCCTACACTTTGTCGGCAACGTTGTTCTGAACAAAGTTGATTACACCTTTACAACTCTCCTCAACGAGTTGCAGACATTCCAATCCTTACTGAAAATCCAGGAAAAGAAGGTTGGTGAGGAAAATGTTGCTTCATCATCTAAGAAGTTCCATCGAGGTTCGACCTTAGGAATTAAGTTTGTACCTTCTACTTCTAACACTAACAAGTGAAAGAAGAAGAAAGGTAGTAAGAGGAAGGGGAAGGCACCGGCTAACCCACAACCTGCTGCTCAGTGGGGTAGGCGACAAGCAACGGTTGAAAAAGAAAAATGTTTACATGGAAACCAGGATGGGCACTAGAAGCGGAACTGCCCATGTTAGTTAAAGGAGAAGAAGAAGGCTAAGGCCAATGCCAAACAAAGTAAATCTCGCTCTAGAGGATCTCGCTGGTATCGCTCTACAGGATTTCGCTAGCAGAGGATCTCGCTAGCATCGCTCTAGAGGATCTCGCTAGCATCGCGCTAGAGGATCTCACTAGCATCCTCTAGAGGATCTCGCTAGCATCACTCAAGGGGATCTCGTTAGCATCGCTCATGATTTACTGATTTTGGAAACTTGTTTAGTGGAGAATGATGATTCTGCTTGGATTATAGATTTTGGGGCCATTAATCATGTTTGTTCTTCTTTTTAGGGGATTAGATCCTTGCGGGAACTTAGGGCTGGTGAGATGACGTTGCGAGTAGGCACCGGGCACGCCATCTCAACTGTGGTAGTGGGAGGCCTCCAGTTGACTTTACAAAATAGATTTATCATTTTACATGATGTATATGTAGTTCCCGAGTTAAAGAAGAACTTAATTTCTGTAAAGTGTTTGATTGAATGTAAATATACTCTCAAATTTTCGATGCATAAAGTGTTTATTTTGAAAGATGGTATTGAGATATGTTCAGCTAAACTGGAAAAAAAATTGTATGTGCTAAGGCCGTTAGCAACAAATTCCCTCCATAACAAATTCCCTCCAAAATAAATGACTTAAAGTTTCTCCTAAAGAAAATGCCCAACTTTGACACCTTCGATTAGGGTACATTAATCTCAATAGGATTAGGATTGAAAGGTTGGTGAAGAATGGACTTTTAAGCGAGTTAGAGGAAAATTCTTTATCTGTGTGCGAGTCATGCCTTGAAGGCAAGATGACTAAAAGACCTTTTACTAGAAAGGTTATCGAGCCAAAGAGCCTCTAGAGTTAGTCCATTCTGACCTATGTGGTCAGATGAATGAGCGAGCCAAGGGAGACTACGAGTATTTCATCACTTTTATTGATGATTATTCGATGTATGGGTATGTTTATTTAATGCAACATAAGTCAGAATCCTTTGAAAATTTAAAGAGTTTAAAGCTAAAATTGAAAATGCATTAGATGAACGGATTAAAAAACTTCGATCAGATCGAGGTAGAGAGTTTTTGGATTCTGAGTTCTAGAACTATATGATAGAACATGGAATCATTTTCCAACTCTTAACACCTAGTACACCTCAGCAGAATGGTGTATCGAAGAGGAGAAACAGAACCCTGTTGGATATGGTTTGGCCGATGATGAGTTACACTTCCTTACCGAACTCATTTTGGGGTTTTACAGTAGAGACTGCAGCTTATATCCTCAATTGTGTTCCCTCCAAAAGTGTTGCCAAAACACCTTTGGAGTTATGGAACGGCCATAAAGCTATTTTGCGTCACTTCCGCATCTAGGGTTTCCCAGCACATGTGCTTGAGGCTAATTTTAAAAAACTGGAACCACGTTCGAGGCTATGCCTATTTGTAGGTTACCCCAAAGGGACACAGGAGGATTACTTTTATGATCCTAAGGAAAACAAGGTGTTTATGTCGACAAACGCTACCTCCCTTAAGGATGATCATATAAGGAAGCAGAGTCCAAGAAGTAAAATCGTGTTGCATGATCTTTCCAACGAAACTACTGAAACTTCAACAAGAGTTGTTGAAGGGCCTACTACATCAACAAGAGTTATTGATGGAAGTTCATCTAGTAAGTCAAATCCACCTCACGAGTTGAGGGAACCTCGACGTAGTGGAAGGGTTGCGAACCCACCTGTTCGCTATATGGGTTTAACAGAAATCCTGGCTATAGTAGCCGATGGCGAGGTTGAGTATCTGTTGTCTTACAAAAAGGAAATGAAGGATATTGAACGAGATGAATGGGTCAAAGCCATAAATCTCGAGATGGAGTCTATGTACTTCAACTCAGTATGGGATCTTGTAGATCAACCTGATAGGGTTCAACCTATAGGTTGTAAATGGATCTACAAGAGGAAACGGGGTGCTGATGAGAAGGTGCAAACCTTCAAGGCTAGACTTGTGTCAAAAGGTTATACCCAAGTGGAGGGAGTTGACTATGAGGAAACTTTCTCACCTGTTGCCATGCTTAAGTTTATCCGTATCCTCCTATCTATTGCCTCATATTATGATTATGAGATATGGCAAATGGATGTCAAGACTGCCTTTCTGAATGGTAATATTTAGGAGGCCATTTATATGGTGCAACCCGAGGGATTCATAGCCCAAAGTCAAGAGCAAAAGATTTGCAAACTGAATCGATTCATTTATGGGCTAAAATAAGCATCTCAATCTTGGAACATAAGGTTTGATACTGCGATCAAATCTTACAGCTTTGACCAAAACGTTGATGACCTTATGTCTAAAAGAAAATCATCAACAATTCAGTAGTTTTTCTAGTATTATATGTAGATGATATCTTACTCATTGGGGATGTAGGTTTACTGACTTCAGTTAAGAACTAGCTAGCGATCCAATTTCAAATGAAAGATTTGGGAGAGGCTCAATTTATTCTTGGTATTCATATCCTTCGGGATAGAAAGAACAAAGTGCTAGCACTGTCTCAGACATCGTACATTAACAAGATGTTGATCAAGTATTCGATACATCCAAAATGGGCCTTTTGTCTTTTCGGCATGGAGTTAGATTGTCTAAAGAACAATATCCTAAGACATCTCAAGAGGTTGAGGAAATGAGACGGGTCCCTTATGCATCTACCGTTGGCAGTTTGATGTACGCGATGTTATGTACTATACCTAACATCTGCTACATTGTAGGGATAGTCAATAGATATCAGTTTAATCCAGGACAGGGTCACTGGATTGCCGTAAAAAATATCCTCAAGTATCTTCGGAGAACGAGGGACTACATGCTTGTGTATGGATCTAAGGATTTGATCCATAAGGGATACACAGACTCTAATTTTTATACTAATAAGGATTCTTGGAAATCCACTTCAGGATCAGTGTTCACTCTTAACAGGGGTGTTGTAGTGTGGCAAAGTACTAAGCAGGGGTACATCGTTGACTCCACTATGAATGTCGAGTATGTAGCGACTTGTGAAGCTGTTAAGAAGGTTGTTTGGCTCAGAAATTTCCTGACTCATCTAGAAGTTGTTCCAGACATGTCTAGGTCCATCATCCTTTATTGTGATAATAGTGGTATTGTGATTAATTCCAAGGAGCCTAGATGTCACAAGCGCGGCAAGCATATAGAGCGAAAATACCATCTCATCCACGAGATTGTGCATCGAGGGGATGTGATAGTCAAGAAGATAGCTCTGGAGCACAATGTTGCAGATCCGATTACAAAGGCTTTCACGGCTACAGTTTTTTAGGGTCACCTTTGTTGGATCGATATGGCAACCTAAAGGGGGGGAAGAGGTGAATAGGGTTTAATTAAACTTTTTTTTTTCTAAATTAACCCAATTAAACTAATTAATACACTTTTTATAAATAATAAGAAAAGTTCAATTTATGCAACAAATAAGATGAAAAAAATGTGATAGTTTAATTCTATCAAATTTTAGCAAATAAATAAGAACAAACTAAAACATACAATAAATTGTATAAATTAATTGCAAAAATAAAAATGAAAGAGTTATAGAAGAAGACACAGTAATTTTTATAGTGGTTCAATCAAACTC
This sequence comes from Benincasa hispida, assembly GCF_009727055.1. Lineage (NCBI taxonomy): Eukaryota > Viridiplantae > Streptophyta > Magnoliopsida > Cucurbitales > Cucurbitaceae > Benincasa > Benincasa hispida. The sequence goes on from NC_052359.1 coordinate 79,319,019, forward strand.
AACCTACTCCACTCCCCAAGCGCCTCTTGGGAATTTGAATAAAATCTTTCCGACTCTTTCCACGGATTAGAGCCCAACTGTTACACCATTGCTCCTTTTACGGGTTCAAGATCAAACCCGATCCTTTCCACGATTTAGGATCAAATCGTTACAGATGTTGGAATTTTTTAAGAACACAATACAACTCTCACTAGAGTGGATTTACAAGTTTAAGCACTCAACAAATTTTTCCTCATAATACAATAACACTCTCTCAAGAATAAGATGAAAAGAAAAAAAAATTGGGAACTTAGAGAGCAACAATGGAACTTTTGAGTTTTGGAGGATTATGAAATGTAAATTTTGTTTGTTTAAAATTTGGAGAGGAAGATGATTTATATAGAGATGGAAAAATTTTTAGAAACCACAATTAATTTGGACCATTGGATTTTGGAAAAGAAAAATCAATGGTGGAGATTTTAAACTAAACTAGTCGTTAGATACAAACAAAAATATAAAATTAAATTCTTTTTCTTTTGAAATTCATTTTCTTTTTAAAATTAATCCAAAAAATAAAAAAAAAGTATACCATGTGTCAAGAACTAGCCGTTAGACACAAACATAAAATAATATTAAATTAAATTCATTTTCCTTTTAATTCATTCTCTTTAAAGTCAATCCAAAAATAAAAAACATACCATGTGTAAAAAACTAGTCGTTAGATACAAACATAAAATAATATTAAATTTATTTTCCTTTTATTTTTTTTTTAATTTCAATTTTTATTTTAAATCAATCCAAAAATCAAAAGTCCATCATATGTTAATCTCTTAATGATCCACCATTCAATCAATATGCTGCCACATATCTACACACAAATGGTTGGTTATGCCACGTCATCCACCACGGTATTTTTTCTATAGACTTGTTTCGGTCATATCGCCTTCGTTTTAACTCCGATTTGAGTGATTCAAGAGGTGTTGGAATCGTTATTTCGAGCTCTATGTTATGGATATATTAAAACACTAATATTTTCAGTAATTAAAAATTGAGTTTGTTATCATCAAAAAATTGATTAATTAATTAATTAAAATTAAATAATTTAAGATTAAGTGCCAAAAAGTCAACAACCTTTAGAGCATGGGTCTACGAGACCGACCGTGGCTGGACTAGGGCAAGTGGGAGATTTTGTACTGGGCCTTAGTGCCCTAGTTTATTGTTTTGTACTTGTACTTATCTTGTACACACCACTAGCTTTAGAACAAGTGGGAGATTGTTAGGTTGATGCCCTAAATCTCGTAGGGTTCTGTAGTTTGTAAACACGTGTATGAACAAACATTTGGGATGTAATAATATGAGAGATTTTTATTCACTACTGTCTATGAAATATGAGATATTTTAATTGTATTAACCACAAACCAATAAACTAAGATCCCTGGTTATCGTTGTAATTTAAGCATATATGTGGAGACATACAAGTGGATCATGCCTTAAGTGATAACTTAAATGGTCTGTAGTATATAGATAAAGGAGGGAAACCTTATCTTGGTGACACTACGGATATGGCCAGCTTTGTAGATGGTACAAGAGTTGTAAAGTGCTACAAATGATCTAACCCTCATCATTCATATGGAGACATGCAAGCGGGGGTATCCTATACAAAGGAGTTTGCATAAGACCAAACCACAAAATGTTTAATCTCGTTATATAACACTATTCATGACTGAGACTTTCATTTACTAGGATGACCATAAGTAACATGACCTTAATCCTGAGTGAGTTGGGAACTCCTGCCTATGAGAGTGGTCCTTTGATTTGCATGGGTCATGGCCAGATCGCCGACTCAAACCTACAACTTTGCATATTCATTTGATTGGGGAGCTGAGAACTCAGCTACACAAGATGGAATTCACTCCTTCCCCGAGTAGGGGTAAGTAGATAAATTGCTCCCTTAAGGGCTGATTCCAGGACTTGAACAATGGGGCGCCACACCTTCTCATGGTCCGAGAAGTGTTCACTCATAGTAGGACTATGATGTATTGTTCGTTAGAGGAATCAGTGGTACTTAAGGAGTTAGATGTAACTACAGGGGCAATACGGTAAATTGGCCTAGCTGTACCTATGAGCGATTTGTGAAGGGTCATCGTACTGTTGATTGGTTATATCCAATGGACACGGAAATATATCTGTAGTGCAAAGAGTGCAGCTGTCGGTTTTTAGTGGAATGTCCGATAGTAAACAGATGGTGGATATCATGATTAAAGAGTTTAGTCAGTTATTCACGTACGTTGGAGCTTCGAACTATAGGTTCATAAGGTCCCCTTGGTAGCTTAATGGATTCATGTTGAGAATCAGTTTTTGGGTTAGTTTGAAGTGTTCAAATTAACAAGAGGGAATTTGATTATATATGATATAACTAAATTGATTCAATCATATGTGATATAATTGATTTGATGTATTAGATACATTAATTTGAGAAATTAATATAAATATGATTTATATTAATTTTCATTAAGGAGAAAAAGAACTATGGTTTAAATATTACATATGATGTGATATTAAAACTATATGTTATAAATAAAATATGATAAATTAGTTATTATATTTATTTATAATTAAAATAATTATGAGATAATTATTTGGTTGGTTATTATTTTTTCCTTTAACCATTTGAGTAGGAAGTTGCTATCAGTTTTAATAGCTAAAGAATAAAAATGAAAATAGTTTTCATTTTTAGTAATGCAAGTCATTTCGATCGGGTAAAAAAAAACAAAAAGAAAATAGCTATACGATAGCCACTGAGAGAGTGAACGATCAAGTATCAAGCAGCGAGTTTGCTAGACGATAGTTCCTCATTTACCCAACGATCGAGTACCTAGTCTATGCGATAGACTTAGCCTTTCTCCCACTTACTCGATCGTATACTTCCTCCTTCCCTTTACCAAATCCACACAGTACCCACACCTCCTGAATTATCACACAGAGAATAGCAAGGTAGCCTCTTGGTAGTGTCGAATTTCTGTTCGGGGGTCGAGGATCGAGTATTACTCGATTGTGTTCAAGGATCTAACAGTTAAAGCCCTCTCAGGCTAGGAGAGCGTATAGCGCGACATTGTTTAAACCCCGAAATCAGCCCTTAAAGGAGCAATTTATCTATTTGCCCCGACATTGGGGAAGGAATGAATTTCTTCTTGTGTAGTTTTGTTTCCAACTCCCCAATCAGACGAATCCCCAAAATGGTAGGTTTGTTGATTCGGCGATTTGGCCACTCTCATCCATACAAATCAAATGACCGCCTTCATAGGCAGGAGTTCACAACTCACTCAAGATTTAGGTGTGTTACCTATGGTCATCCTGGTGAAATGAAGGTCTCTATTATGAACGGCGTTATATAATGAGACTAAACATTTCATGGTCCAGTCTTACACAAACTCCTTTGTATAGAATATCCTCACTCATATGTCTCCACATGAATGATCAAGATCAAATCATTTGTAGCACTTTACAACAATTGTAACATCTACAAAGCGGGCAATACTTGTAGTGTCACCAGGTATCTAGCCTTATCCATCTACTACAAACTATTTAGGTTATCACTTAAACATGATCCACCTGTATGTCTCTACATACATGTTTAAGCTACAAAGATAACCTTGGATGTTAGTTTTTGGTTTGTGATTAATGCTACTAATTTTTTAAATAAAATATCATATATTTTATTACATACAAACTATAGGACCCAACGAGATTTAGGGCATCAACCCCAACAGCAGATACAGAGCAAAACTAATTATGTTAGTCTGATGATGATGATGACAACATTTGGTTCAGGATATTATGATTCAAAGACTGGTCCATCTTCTTCATACCTACATGAACATGGGCGCAGCCATGGAGAGTAATGAATATTTATACTATGAAGCGCTTGCAGATGTACTAGAGCAACATCAAGAGGAACTAGAGCAGTCTCAAGTTCAAAGTCGAGGACGGCAATCAACTCGAAATCGACGATGTCCACCTTTCGGGACACATAGATTCTTTTTAATTATTTTTAACTGAATGAGATACATTAATAGTTGTATTAATATAAACATTTTAATTTACATTTTATTATTTTTAAATTATGAAAAAAAATGTAAATGAGAATTTATTATTTTCTATGATGTCTCTTAGAGCTAAGAGTTAATGATTTTGACTTTATTTATTATTAAGAAATACAACAACATCATTTTTGTTAGGAAATATAATAACAAAGAAAATGGTGCTGGAAAATAATAAATGAGTCTTTGTTTTTTGAAAACTTATTTGTCGAGTGTGGAAGTCTCGATATACAGAAATTAAAAAAATATATATAGATCAAATCGAAAAATTACCATATTTCTTTAAATAGTTTTCAAACTACAATATTTTTCTAATTAGTTTTAAAAACTCTCCTTTTCCTCTTCCTCTACACATTTCATAATGATCTGAAATAATAAAAAGATTATTTTTTACATATTTAAACTTTCATGAAATTATTCTAAAGAAAAAAAAACTTTCATGAAATTCTTAAGGCCTTGTGTTATTGTTGACATTTTTTTAAGAAAAAAAATACTACCATTTTATCTTTTTTTTTTTTTTTTTTTTTTTACACATTTTTCATATATCATTGCGTGTTTTTTTTCTTAAGCTAATTGAATATTCGATTTTTTTTGAAAAAAATATATTATATTACTATTTATTTCATTTTAGAGAAAATTAATTAAATTAAATATTATTCATGGTTAAATTATAGTTCTAGAACCTTCAAATTTGTTACTATTTAATATGTAAGAAGAGGTGGCTATTATAGTATTTATTGTAGTTGTCCTTGCATGTTAAGACATATCTCTATTTAGTCCTTTAACATTCAATTTTGAGCTTTTTAAACTTTTTCATGGACCAATATTTTGTTAATATGTAAAAAAAAAAAAAAGGTTAATTGAGTAGTCAGATTACCAATTTAGTTCGTGAACTAATTTAGGTATATTTGGTCCTAAATAGAAACAAACCTTAACGATCTAAGACTAACCGTGTAATTTAACCCTAACCAATCTTTAATTAATTTTAAATTTCTTTTTTTAGTAATTTTAAAATAAATAACACTTATGTTATGGAAAATGTGTGCTAACCTGTTTATATAAATAATAGTTGCCTTGCTCATTTTTTATGACACAACCACGGAGTGGGTAGTTATTATTTCTAGGGTAAATATCAACTTCTATCCCTAAATTTTAGAAATTGTATGAATTTAAATTCTAAACTAAAAATTGTATCAATTTAAACCCTAGACTTTAAGAATTGTATCAATTTAAACTCTAAATTTCATAAGTGTATTAATTTAAATCTTGAATTTTAATAAATATATCAATTTAAATCTTAAATTTTCATCAATATATACCATCCAAATAAAATATAATGAAACATTTAAGTTATATAATTACGAAAGTTTAGACTTTAAATTGATACACTTATAAAAGTTTAAGGTTTACATTGATACAACTTTAAAGTTCAAAGTTTAAATTGATACAATTATTAATTTAGAGTTTAAATTGATACAACACCTAAATTAATATAAAATTGATATTTGCCCTTATTTTTAATAAATTTGATGATGATCATCTTTTTTACCCTTAAAAAGATGGACCGGATCAATAAAATTATAATTTGAATGCATCATATTTTTATAACAAGTTTAAAAAATAGTATTATTAGTAAAAAAAAAATCCTATTTTTGTTTTTTATACTTTGGAAATAAAATTACAATACAATCCACGTGGACCATACTCCTTACTTAAAAATCCGTTTGATTCCCATATGGGTGAGCTTTATTTATTCTTTTTTTTTTTTTTTTTAAATGGAGGTATTAAAAAGGGTGTTTGAAGTTGAAGAATGCCGTCATTAAAACTCACCAAAACTAATTCTCAAAACAGAGCATAAACTAAACAATGGAAGAACCTCCTTACGATCTCATAATCTTAGGAGCCACTGGTTTCACAGGCAAGTACGTTGTCCGTGAAGCTCTCAAATTCCTCAACTCTTCCCCTTTCAAATCTCTGGCTCTCGCCGGTCGAAACATGACCAAACTGACCGAATCCCTCAAATGGGCAGCTCATCCCCTGCCTCCGCCGCCAATTCCGCTCCTAATCGCCGATGTCACAGACTCACAGTCCATCCACCGCCTCTGCACCCAAACGAAGCTGATTCTGAACTGCATCGGGCCGTTCCGCCGATACGGCGAGCCGGTGGTTGCGGCGTGCGTGGAAACAGGGTGCGATTACTTGGACATATGTGGGGAGCCAGAGTTCATGGAGAGAATGGAGGCAGAGTACGATAAGAGGGCGGTTGAGAGTGGGAGTTTAGTGGTTTCGGGATGTGGGTTTGATTCGGTTCCAGCTGAATTGGGTTTGATTTACAATTCGAGGCAATGGGTTGGGAAATCAGCGCCGAGTTGGGTGGAAGCGTATATGAATGTGGAGTCGAAAAAAGGAATGGTTTGCAACTTTGGGACTTTTGAATCCGCCGTTTTGGGTGTGGCTAATGCCGACCAGTTGCGCCAATTCCGGCGTTCAAGGCCCCCAAGACGCCGCCCATTGGTCAGTCACAACTATTCATACTAAGCTTTTCACTTATTTCTTGATTTTTTTTTTTTCGTTGAATCAAGTGTTTCAATTTTGGTCACTAAAACTTTTTAGAGTATGAACTTTAAATTTCTAATAAATTTTTAAACTATAAACTTTGCATGTAATAGTTTTTTAAACTTTTAATTTTATATCTAATATATAAGAACTAAATTAATCGAAATTTTTTTGCAGATAAAAAAAGTCAAATTATTTACAAAAATAGTAAAAAAAAATATTTAATAAACATCTATAAGCGTCTATTAATGATAGATTTCTATCCGTTTTTATCAATGAATATGGATAAATTTCTATCAGCTTCTATTAAAGTAAATTAAAATGTTTCTATTTTGTGTAAATAGTTTCTCTTATTTTTTTTATTTTGAAAATCCCACATTATTATATATAAAATTGATATTTATGTTTAATTAAACCATAGAATTTCAATTTTTGTCTAGTAGATACATGAATTTATTTTTAAAAATGCTGAAAATATGTGAAAAGGTGAAAGACCTATTAGATACAAAATTAAAGAATTTAGGGATCTATTTGACATCAAATTAAAATTTTAAAGATTTATTGGATATTTTTAAAATATAAGAACTTAATCGATATAAAGTTAAAAATTTAATAGTCTACTTGGTATTGTTTAAAGTTTAGATACTTAATTGACACAAAATTGAAAGTTTGAAGACTAAATAAACACAAAATTGAAAATTAAGGACTAAACTTATAATTTAATAATTGTGAGTTTGATTTTTTTTTTTTTTTTTTTTTTTACATAGCAAACAAAATTTCTTCAAAAGATTGTAGATTTAAAATAAATAATTTTGGAAGAAATATACTTTTGTACCTAAAATTCAACCTAAGTTACATTTAGATCGTAGTCCACATTTTGACATATATATATATATATAGAAAACATTTTAAGATCTTAAGGTGAAAGATTCTCTCTTTTAATTCTTTGTCGTGGACTTTACACTAGTCAGCTATAATACAAAGCTAAATATTTTTTTAATTATTATTGTTCTTTTTTAGAAGCAAATCTTTTTTAATTATTATTTAAGGTGATTCGGTATTATTTTATATAATGATTGGAGTGGCAAAATATTATAAATAAATAAATTTATCTAATTTCTCTCGCTGTCCCCATCTCTCGTTCTCACCTCCGACAAACCCACCGACGACGGTCCCTCTCTCCTCCCCAAATTGGAATTAACTAACTTTTTTTTTTTAATTTACATTTGTATTCTTAAATTTTGAGTTTAAATTTTATCATTTGATCTTGAGGTTTTAATATACTACCATTTACCTATAAGTTTTCACTAATCTTACATTGCTTTTGGTATTAACTTTTAGGGAAATTTATAAAAATATAAAAATAAGAAAACTATTTATATATATTAATAAAATTTTAATCTTTTTTTATAGAAGTATATCAGTGTCTATCAATGATAAAAATTTATAGAAATCTATCACTGATCGACGTTGATAGAAGTCTATCAATGTCTATCAATGTTTTTTTACTATATTTGTAAATAGTTTGGCAGTTTTTTTATCTGTGAAAGATTCCCTAACTTTTAATTAGTTCATCTAAAATAATAATAAATAAAAATTGGATGATTAATTTTAATAGTTATAAAAAAATTAGTGAAATAATTAATTATAATTCTATGAATTCTTTTAAATTAATCCATGGTTAAGTTACAAATTTGGTTCCTATGGTTTGAAGAAAGTTGAAATTTAGATTTTAAAAATTAGAAATTTTAGTCCTAGGCTTGATAAAAGCTCATAAATAGTTCCTATGGTTTGATAAAATTCTCATAAACAGTTGTTATCTTAGGGATTATTTATGAAGGTTTTTTTATCAAACTATAAGACTAAATTCTGCTTATAAATCATAGGGACTAAATTCAAACTTTTTTTCAAACCATAAGACCAAATCTGCAATTTAACCTTAATTAACTGAGGTTAAGTGAGTATTTAGTAAACACAAAAATAAGGTTAAAAGTGTAAAAGCTTGAAGCTAGGAACCAAAGGAAAATTAAACTATAAAATCAACGATTAAAGGGCATGCAACATTTTGAAATTAGCAACAAAAAAACATACAATCTCGTATGGTAATCTTTTCGTTTTTTATTTTTGTCTTTTGAAAATTAAGCCTATTTAATTTCCTCTCATTTTTTTTATAATGTTTTGCATCTTTCTTATGTACATAAGAGTTAAATTCTTAACCAAATTCTAGAAACAAAAAACAAGTTTTAAAAAACTACAATCCCATTTGGTAACTATTTCGTTTTTGGTTTGTGGTTTTTGAAAATTAAGCCTATTTCCTCATTCTTACAATGATTTGCATCTTTCTTATGCACAATATTTGAATTTTTAGCCAAACTCCGAAAACAAAAACAAGTTTCTAAAAAGCTCTTTTTTTAGTTTTCAAAATTTGGCATGATTTCTTATACCATTGGTAAAAAGTAGATAACAAAGGAAAAATTTGGAGGTAGTAGTAGTGTTTGAAGACTTAATTTTTTTTTAAAAAAAAAAACCAAATGATTACCGAACGGGGTCTACATTTTTTAGTTTTCAAAATTTAGTTTAGTTTTTGAAAACATTGATAAAAAGTAGATAACAAATAAGAAATTTGGAGGTAGAAAGAGTGTTCCATAGACTTAATTTTCAAACACACACAAAAAAAACCCAAATAATTACCAAACGAACCGAATGTTTTCGTTTTAATGTTTAACCTCATTTTGGAATTAACGTCGAGTATGATCTCTAAAGGAAAGTATTTGACAATATTGTTTTTGTAGATTCCTTATTGTTCAGCTCCAAAAGAACCATTATTAGAGTACAAAAAGGATGTAGGCCTTTGGTGTGTAAAAATACCTTCAGCTGATTCAAGTGTAGTTCATAGAACACTCTCCACTTTAGCTGAAAATCCTCAGGGCCTTCCTGGCCAAAACGAATCTCCCCAAGACATCGAACAAAGGAAGAATTTTTGGTCATCGGTGAAGCCAGCTCGTTTTGCAGTAAAAATTGGCAAAAAATCCTTCCTCGGAATCCTAAGATTCATAATGGTCGGTATTTTTATAGGAATGTTTGCTAAAAAAGCATTTGGAAGATGGCTTCTCTTAACATTCCCATCCATATTTAGCCTTGGATTATTGTGCTCGAAAAACAAAGGTCCTTCTGAAGATGATATCAATAATTCCTCATTCAAAATGTGGTTTGTGGGTCGTGGATTTGATAGTAATTATGGTGAAAATTATCAAGAAGGATATAATAAGGAGATTGTAACAAGAGTGATGGGGCCTGAACCTGGGTATATAACCACTTCTATAATCCTTATTCAATGTGCTTTGATTGTTCTAAACAAACGTGGGGTTCTGCCAAAAGGAGGAGTTTTAACTCCAGCTATTGTGTTTGCACCAACTGATCTTCAACAAAGACTCCAACAAAATGGGATATGTTTTGATGTCATTTCAAATAATGCCAAGTTCTTCATATGATGTTGTCTTTAGAAACATGTGTATTGTAACTCTCTGTTGCATTTGCTTCCTTTTTCAATTAATAGATCAATATTTTACACCTTATTAATCTACACCCTATTTTGTTTGGGGCTAATTTTTTATTTATAATTTTCATTCACTTATGCTGTTGCGAAATCGACCATTAAAGAACACAAAAAGAAACGTAGAGATAGAGAAGATCGACATACAGATATACGTGGTTCATGTTTTCAGAAATTATATCAAAATGGCGCCTCTAGGATTAGAGAATTTATATAGTGGACTACTCTAAATTCTATGATCAAAATCGTAAATAACTATAAATAAATAAATATACTGGATACGAAATCTGAATAGGTTTCGAGACCCCCGTACTTGGTTGTTCGAAGCGTCAACAAACAAATTCAAGGCATTTTAACATAAGCATTGCCCAATGGACAATTTGTTACGCTCTAAGGTTTGAATTATGATATTCTGTATTCATCTAAAAGATTTATTTATGTGTACAATGAGTTTAAATTCAATTGATTTGCAACCCTTTGTATTTACCATGCTTTGTTTGTTAGATTGTTTTTAAATATAGAAAAATAAATTAAAATATTTACAAAATATATTAAAATTTTAGAACTATCAATGATAGACACTGATAGACTTCTATCAGTGTCTATCAATATCATTAATAAACATTGATAAAGTCTATTACTGTTTATCAGCATCTATCATTAATAACTCTAAAATTTTGTATCTTGTAAATATTTTCAACAAATTTTACCATTTGAAATAATTTCTCTTGTTTATTTATTAATATTATTAGTTTGAATTTTATATTAGATTTGATTGGGATATCAAGTACACATGTCATCAATTTAGTTAATTGTAAATAAACTAAATCTTTTTAGTTTTGTATATATATTTGTATAATCATAAATATACTAGAATTTCCAAAACGAAAAACAAATTAAAATTAAATGATACACTACTTTTTTGCAAAATTAAAAATTGGAGTAAATTAGTATTTAGGTTTTGAGGCGAAATAATGTTCTTTTAATGAGTTTTTGTTTAAATTTCATAAATATATTAAATGTCTAAACGAAATTGATCTTCTAATTTTACCAAATAAAAAGAATTGATTTTGAGAATTAGTAGTTGTGTTGTAATATCACAAGCTTAGAAATTGAGATATTAGATAGAAGTCATGCATCATCCTCTGCAACTTGAATGTACCATCGTCTTTGAGAAGCTTTGAACATTAAAATGGCTTTGAGAATAGTACATTGAAAGAACAAAAATGAACGATGAATAAAGCTCTTGACGTTGGTGAAGAATGGTAAAAAAGGAGTCATTTTTATAGTGGTAGAAAGGTAAGAATTACAAAAAAAAATTTAAATTCTGTAGCTTTCAAATTTTGATTTTTAATTAAATTAATGAAATGAAATCTTTAAAATAGTAGGGTTATTGACATTAATTTGACATTAACAACAATAATAATAACAATAGTTAAAACGTTTAAAATGTAATTGCATGCCTGTCTTTCTTGCTTTAAGCTTTTTCGCACAAAAAAAAAAAAATGATTTCCACATTTATTTGGTTAAATAATTAGATAGATAAAATGAGTTTTTTAAAAAAGAAAAAAAAAACTTTAAGATTATTGAAATTGTAACATCCCAACTTTTTCGTAATTTAAAATCAGTATTTGTTTATTGTAATAATTGAGGACCTTTTATAAATTTAGAAATTTAGTTTTGTTTAAAGAAGGAAATATTTGGATTTTATGTCACATTAATTTAATTTTAAGTTAATGTCGAGATTTTTTTATTATTTAAATTGGGAGAATCGGTTGTTTTGATTTTGGAATTTGATGAGGGGAAGGAAAAAGTTTTTTTTTAAATACATTTATGTATATATAATTTTGTTTTGAAGGAAAGAATAAAATAGATGGTAAAATAGAATAAAATATATGGTTTAATAATAAAATAAAATGATTTTTTTTTAAATCCTCGCTTTTTCTCCTTCCTTATGCACAAGCCCCCCTCCCCCCTCCCCCATCTTCCAATTTTCCTTTTTAGTGCTGCCAATCCCCCTCTCATTTTCACTCTCCTTCAGCCACTGCCACCGTTCGACGAGCTGAGGCGCCGTCGAGTTTTCCAGATCTGAAGTCGTTCGCCACGTCATTTCCCTCAGGCGCCACCCAGCCCTCATAAGCTGTCGCGCCCCTGCTCATTGTCGCATCGTCATTCGACTCCTAGCCGGTTAACCTGTTTACACGCCGTTAGCCCAGAGCCCTCATGTCGCTGCTCCAGTCGGCATTCACCGTTGTTTCTATCTGTCACGCGTAGGGATGACGTGTAAGATTGTATCAATTGCAGCGGAAGCACAAGGATTATCTAAGCACTCAAATTCACTAATTTTGGCATAATATAAAACATGCTTTTGCAGAAAAAATGGGTTTCAAGACATACCTCTTGTAGAACTTCTTCAAAACTTCTTCTCCAGCTGCAATCTTCTCCATATCTTGTTGTAGACCACCTCAAGATCTTCCCCACTATTCAGTTGGTGCTCTAGATTGAGTTGTGGGACTCAAAACAAGCTTGAATCAAGGGATGAAGGAGAAAAACTCACTGCAGGAACCTTGGTTGAAGAACCATTTCTTCAAACCTGGAAATTTTCTCATCAAATCTGTAGACTTGCTGCGGATTTTCACTCTAACTCTTCATTATAAATGCAGATCAACATGCAAGAGAAGAGTTGCACATGAGTTGCAGCTCATGACTTGGAGAAGACAAGACCAAATATATTGCTTCATGTGTGAGCTTAATAGAAGATGGAATAATGAAACCATTTTTCCATCCAGTGTTTTAGTTTTACCAACTCTTTCATTCAATTTTAATCCAAAAATCAAAATTATTGATTTAAAAATCTATTTTAATTTTTTTAAAAAAAAATATTAATTCAAAAATTAATTATTAAATACAAAACTTATTAATATAATATTAAATATTAAATTAATTTTTAACACATATCCATCTTTATATATTTAAATATATAAATTCTCCTATTCCGTTTAATTCTAAAATTAAACATATAATTATATCTCATATAATTATTAATTCCCTTAATTCTAATTTGAACGTTTCAAATTAACTTATCACGCTATTCTAGAATTAGTCCGTTACGAGCTAGTAGGGGGACCTCGCGGACCTACAGATCATGGGCTCCAACGATTCGAGCTTAATTGGTTAAACTCATTAGACCAAATTAAACTCCCCTCACTGTAGATATATTATGTCCACATGATTTAACCATAATCAGCAAGTTGACCCTTCACAGGTTGTTTGTAATAATGGTTGGGTCAAACATCTGTTTTACCTCCAAGATTACGTCTTATTTCTCAAGTCCCTACTGATCATCTAATGAACAACTAGTTTGTGATCCAATCACCAAACCAAACTCTCTCAACCCAGTGAAAGGGTGGGGCCCCTTGTTCAAGACCTGGATTCAGTACTTGAGAGAACAGCCTTTCTCCTATCCCTAAATCGGGTAGGCGTGAACTCCGTCTTGTACCCTATGTCTCCAGCTATCTATCCGGTCCTACCCCTGAAATGGGAGTCTTATTGAGCCAGTGTTGTTGAGCCAACCCTCAACTATGCAAATCTAAGGGCAATCCCGAATAAACAGAAGTTCATAGTTAGCTCGGGATTAAGATCGAGTTACCTAGGTCATCTAGGTGAAATAGTCAGTCTTAAATAGTAAACAGTGTTATAAAGTAAGAGTGACTTATTTCTTGGTTCTGATCTTATGCAAACTCATTGCATAGGACGCCCCCACTCCTCATGTCATAACATGTACGAATTAGGATCACATCGTATGTAGCACTTTACAACTCTTTGTAATAACTACAGAGTAGGCCGCATCCAATGGTATTATCATAATAAGGTACCCAATCTCATTCATGTACCATATATCATTTTGACTATTTACTCGAACCCGATCCACTCTTATGTCTCCACATAAAGTTCAAGTACTCATACAATAATCATAGGTCTTAGTTTACTGGATTTAGACTTTCATACAATTTATGAGATCAATAACAAGTATATTGATAATAGAAAATGTTTATCATTTTACAGACTGCGAGTTTTTAGGACATAAAACCCAACATGATGGCTTTCTTCAGTTCGCATTCAAACAGTCGTTCGACGAATTCTTCTCAAATCTGGCCGAAACCCATCAAACTTTCTGCCTGCCGGTCACTGTCATTTGGGTTTCACTGGAATCTTGGATTAAGGGTAAGTTTTAATTGTTTTTTATTAAGCTTTCTTGTGGACTTTGAGTAATCGTTAAAGTTTTGGCCCTGATTTGTTGGTACTCGACGTATTTTTGGATTTGAGGACAAAATTTCAGGTTGTTGAAGTTGTCGTCCAACCAATTAAAGGTGTAGTCGAAAAATTTTTGTGAAGGGTAAGGCTCTAAACTCGTTGTGTTTAGAGATTCATTAGAGGTTGTGTTTCCTTCGGGATTCACTAGAGGTAGTGTTTCCTTCGGGAATCACCAGAGGTTGTGTTTCCTTCGGGATTCGTTAAAGGTTGTGGATATTTTTAAACTACGATAGGATGAGTTCAGATATTCATTTATTTGTGTTCCATGCAAACTAAAGGATTATGTGCGTCCCATTAAAGGATGGCATCTAAAGGATATAGATGCTTAGTTTGACCTCGGTAGTGGGGTTACTTACTGAGTATTTTATACTCATCCTTTCTCATGTTTATTTTTCAAGTAAGGGTAAACACTCGCCGACAAATGAAAGCAAAATCCATGATTTAGCTACTGGGACCAGTCATATGCTTCCGCTCATGTTTTCAAGATTTTTCTATATTTTAGTTTCTTGTCTTGACATTTAAATCTCACAGTTTTGTTATTTGCATTTTTTGCTTTTAAGGAAGTTTTCTAGATTGGTTTTATGATTTTGTGATGGGTACCTAGTGACTTGGATTTCAATTATTTAATTTTAGTGAAATTATTTAATTTACTTCTTTCATTATATTTTTATTAACCTATAAAAAGGTTGTTCGGATTGGTGTCCTAATTCTTCTGGAGTCTCGTAGTTTGTAATTTATACACATTGTTATGAATAAAACAAGAGTTATTTTATCTGTCATTTACTCATATCCAATAAACAAAGCTCCATCATTGTTGTATGTAAACTTAAGCATGTATATGAGATATACAAGTGGATCATGCCTTAAGTGATAACCTAAATAGGTTTGTAGTATAAGGATTAAGAAGTGATTTCTGATCTTAGTGACACTAAGGATACGGCCTGCTTTGTAGAGGTTTGCAAGTGTTGTAAACTACTACAGATGGTAGATCCTAACCATTCATGTGAAGACATGCGAGTGGGGATGTCCTATACAAAGAGTTTATATAAGACTGGACCACGAGATGACTAGTCTCTGTATATAACGCCGTTGATAATGGAGACTTACATCTCACCTAAACGACCATAGGTGACATGACCTGAATCCTGAGTATTTTAGGAACTCCTACCTTTGAGGGCAGTACTTTGATTAGTATGGGTGAGAGTGGCCAAATTGCCAACTCAACATGCCTACCTTTTTGGGGATTTGTCTAATTTGGAAGCGAGAGCTCAATTACACAAGATGGAATTCACTCCTTCCCCAAAGCAGGGGTAAGTAGATAGATTGCTCCCTTAAGGGCTGATTCCGGGGGCTTGAACATAATGGCCACAACTTTTCTTTGGAAGAAAGGACTTAGTCATAGTAGGACTATGACTTATGTTCATTAGAGGAATCAGTGGTACTTAAGGAGTTAGATGTAACTACAGAGGCATAATGGTTATTGGCTCAATTGTACTTACAAGCGATTTATGAAGAGTTATCGCGTTGTTGATTGGTTAATATAGACACATAATATATCTGTAGTAAGAAGAGTTCAGGTGTTGGTCTTTAGTGGAGTGTCTGGTAGTTAACGAATGGTGGATCCCGTGACTAAAGAGTTTAGTCAGTTATTCACATATCGTTGGAGCTTTGATCTACAGATCCATAAGATCCCATTGGTAGCTCAATGGATTTAAGTTGAGAATCAGTTCTTGGTGTTGATTCGAAATGTTCAAATTGACAAAAGATAATTCAATTATATATGATATGATTGATGTGATGTATGAGATATATCAAGTGGAGGATTAATGTAAATGATATTTACATTAAAAACCATGAAATAGAAAAAGAGCTATGGTTTATATGTTTCATGAGATGAAATATTAAAACTATAGGTTATAAATATAGTGTGATAAGTTGGTTATCACATATATTTATAATAATGTTAATTATTCTAACAACCAATTGAGTGGGAGGTTATTGGTCGTTTCATTGTAACCGTGAGATAAAAGGAAAAATGTTTTCCTAAATTTAGTAGTTGTGAGATTTTCGATTCTCGAAAAGACTCACGGTGGCTGTCAAGTGAATGAGATTTACTAAACGACAGCTGAAGAGAGACTAGATGATCGTGGAGTGACACTATACGATAGTTCACTCAGCTGGCCGATAGCTAAACGATCGTGGAGCTTCTTCTAAACGATTGGGCATCATCTATATGATAGACCTTGTCATCTCCCACTTACTTAATCGTTTACGTGATTATTTCTCGGTCTCTTTCTCTAACCAAGTCCATACAAAGCCCACATTTTTGGATACTCACACCGAGAATACCGAGGTAGCCACTGTGGTAGTGTCATACTTAACTCGACATAGTCAAGGTTTTTGGAGGTCGTTCATTGTGTTCATGTCTTGGAGTTCGGTGTGTTTGTGATTGTTATGATCGTGCTGTGTTGCGGTCGTAGTGTTCGAGCATTCGGATTTTCAACCTGGCTAATTGGTCGAGTGTTCATAATCGAGGGTGTTTGAAGATGAGTCTCAAAGGTATGTTTATTCTTTCCTTTGATCTTAGTAAAAGCATGTTGTAATCTTGTTTTATGCATAGCCGATATGTTTCCGTTTCTTGATTGTAATTGTTAATGTTCATATATGAATCAAATTTGGCATGATCATTCCACTATTCATGGAAATCCTCATGTCCGTTTTCTTTCAACTGATATCAGAGACAGATTGTTCGAATATTCCAAGTTTCACTTCTGTTTTGAACTTCTTTTAAAATCGTGCTGGGTTTTTTACATTTGCGTTTAATTGTTAAATGCGTTTATGGATGGCGTTGATGAATGTTACGGGCTTAATTGCCTCTGTTTCAAGTTTTCTTTAAATTACAAAGTGTTAATTTGTAAGGGCCCTTGTGTTTTTTAGCATAATTAACATGCAATCGAGTCTGTAATTCAAAGTGTTTGAGTTAGTCGAATCGTTCGTGATGAAGTTTCGAAGCATGGAGATGCAATTCTCAGCGAAGAAGAAGACCAAGAGTTGGTCGTGTCGTGTAGCCTCAGGTAAATTATCATTGGGATTTAACTAAACAATCGTGTACATTTTTCTATGTGATCGTGTAGTATTTACTAAATGATCGTTTAACTAATACTAAACGATGAGGTAAATCATGTAGTTTGCATGCTTATCACATAGTTATTGACTACACGATCATGCAATATACGATACAAAGGCGCTCGCTTAGCGATCGTTTAGACGATCGTGCTTCATCACATCATAGCCATTTAGACGATCGTATAAGGCTTGCGGTGCGGAGCGCATTTCACGATCGTGTACCTCATGCTTCATCGCAGAGTAAAAGGTACACGATCGTTGCTAAACAATCGTTTAGCTCTGGAAGTGTAGGTAAACAATTGAGTAAAGCATTTTCTCTTTCGTGTAGACAATCGCAGGGAATGTTTGGTGCACAATCAGTGGAGACGCGTTGCTTCAACCAGACAGTTCAAGACTCGATTTTCCTGTTTGAACCGGAGACTCTTTATTTTTTGTAATAGTTAGCTTTTAGTTTTGAGGATTTGAGGCAATTTTTTTCCGGTATCAATTTTTATTTATTATACATGAGATGTATGTGGTTTATATGGCAAAGTGTTTGACATATAGATTTGAAACCCACCTTAGGTTGTGCAATTATTCATGCATCATGTATTATAAGTGTTATAATATAGCATGATGAAATTACAAGAAAGCATGCTCATGTCTCATGAAAATATAAGAGTTATATTTATGCATGCACTAAGCATTTTCATGCATCATCTTTATATTATAAGCATTATAGTATAAGCGTATATGGAAGCATGTTTTGCTTGGTCCGTTGTTGTTTTTGTAAGAGTTATATAAAAAGTAGCAATGAATGAACAATGCATGGAACATGACACTTAGGCTGTTTATAAGCGTTATGAATGCCTTGTATGTGTTTGCTTTGCATTATGGATGATTTTTGGTTGTTTCTGTTATAAGTGTTATAATAGAAATTAGAACTAAAATCGATAAGAAAGATTTGCATGCAGACTTAGGGTGAATTCATACTTTAAAAGGATTTTTAAAATTGGATTGAGATAGACCTAAGTTCAAAGGTTTTAGTGGGATTAGCAACCTAGTTTAATCTTTTTAAATCGATTTAATAGATTAAATTGATTGGCATACAAGATTAAAATTGTATTAAATCTATCTATAAGGGATCTTTTGTCTAAGGCGGGTTCTGTCTAGGCTGGGGTACTTAAGCGGATGGAAACGGAACACCCTACCTGGGAACCTACCTGGAAAAGTGAATTAGATAGATTTTTTGCAAGCATGCGACAGTTGATCAAAGACTCCGTTAAAGAGTTTAATGGATGATGATCAAAAGTTGTTTAACTATCCAAGGTAAAAGTTACTCTTGGGCAAACCTAAAAAGTCACTTAGTTAAAATTCTTAGTCGTGTTATTTCTAAGTAAACTAAACCCTAGGTTATAAAACACTCAGTAGGAGGAAGAGATGTATCTGATATATCCATGATTCCACTCACGTTTCTCCCTGAATGTTCACACCATGAGATTCATACTTGGCCTCGTGGTGCCCTGGGAGCATCCTTCTTTAGATGGTATTTGTATGAGTCAATATCAAGGTGGACGGAGAGAGTGTTTATAGTAAGTGGGTGAAGGGTGCATGTCAACATGTCCTACGGTCTCTGTCATTAGTTCACACTGTAATATCATTTTGTACTCCCTTGTGGCATTCTGTGAGCGTCCTCCTTTGGATGGTTTTTGTGCAGTTGGTCAAGATCATGATGAACTCTATAAATGGATAGGGTCGCTTTAGGTTTTGCCCCAATCGGATTTTTTCCTTCGAATTGGCTGCTTGAGGCGTATCTCTAGAGCCTAAAATGGTGGGTCATACTTACGGGAGATTGTTAAGTAAGTTAATGATCTCTTGATCAAATCAATGATGGCTAGTTGTTATAGAAGCAAGAGTTGTTCTAGTATTAATGGTTGGTTGAGAATTTCTCAATTCAGAGGAGGGATAATTGACCTCCCTTCGGCGGCTTTTGTCCTAAACCTTTGAAGCGTCATTGCAAAACTAGATGTCACATGAGGTTCGTGTTAGTTTTGTTAAACCTTATTGGATGTTGTATGTTTTTCAACGGGTATTTGCTTAAAATCTAACGTAGGTCAATGTGTTTTTGTTTTCACCAACGTGTTTGTATTTCCGTTTAATGCCTCTAGTTTGACCAGTTACATACAGTGGAAAGAGTCTTGTAAAACGTATTTCGTGGTAAACGACCTCTTATTTGTCATGAGTGAGGAGTGTCCTCAAGTCCCGACCCTTGATGCACCGCGAAGTTTTGTAATGCATATGAGTCATGGATGAAGGCTAATTCATTGGCCCAACTTCACATGTTGGCTAGCATACCTAATGTTTTGGCCAAAAGTGTTGAGAACATGGTCATTGCATGCAAGATCATGGACTTGTTGCAAGATTTGTTTGAATGTCAATTTTTACTTTTCGAGCACAAAGGGATGGATGACAAAACCAGAAGTGTCAGTTCCCAAGTTAAATTCCAGGAAAAGGAAGCAAGTGTTGCTGACTCTGTTACAGTTCATAGAAGAGAAGTGTTATCTGAAATAGAACTTAGAGCTTATTTAGGTTCTGATACTAATCTCATTACTCTCCAAAAAAGGAGGATGTCTAAAGACAATAAATTTGATTTATTGGTCTTGGAGACGTGTTTGATAGAGAATGATGATTCTACCTGGATCCTTGATTCGGGTGCTACTAATCACGTCAGTTCCTCTTACCAAGGATTTAGTTCCTGGAAAACGTTGCCACAGGGAGAGATGACTCTTCAAGTCGGTACTTGTGAGGTTGTTTCAGTTATTGCTATAGAAAGGCTGAAGTTATTTGTTGACAAGAAACGTTATCTATTACTGGATAATGTTTTCGTAGTTTCTCATATCAAGAGGAACTTAATCTCAGTTTCTTGTCTCATTGAACAAGGTTATACCGTCTCTTTTTCTGAGAATAAAGTGGTTATTTTCAAGAATGGAATGGAGATTGGTTTTGGTTCAATGGAAAGTAACTTAAATGTACTAAGGATGTTAGTCATAAAAGCCTTGTTTAATACTGAAATATTCAGTACAGCGACAACAGCTAAAAGACCAAAGGTTTCTCCTATGGAAAACACTCATCTTTGGCATCTAAAGTTAGGTCACATCAACCTCAATAGGATTGAGCAGTTGGTTGAAAGTGGATTTCTAAAGAGTTTAGAATAAAACTCCTTGCCGATATTTGAATCATGCCTTGAAGGCAAGATGACCAAATGACCTTTTACTGGAAAAGGTTACAAGCCAAAGAAGCCTTGGAGCTTGTACATTCTAACCTCTGTGGTCCGATGAGTATTAGAGCTCGAGGTGGGCATGAATATTTCATCTCTTTCATAGATGATTATTCAAGGTACAGGTATCTCTACCTAATGCAATATAAGTTTGAAGCGCTTGATAAGTTCAAGGAGTATAAGGGTGAAGTTGAAAACTTGTTAAGTAAAAGATAAAAACACTACAATCTGATCGTAATGGAGAGTATATGGACCTCCAATTCCAGAACTATATGATAGCCATGGGATTACATCTCAACTCTCGGCCCCAAGTACACCTCAGCAGAATGATGTATCAGAAAGAAGAAAAAGAACCTTGTTAAGCATAGTTCGATTTATGATGAGTTATGCTCATCTTCCAGACTTGTTTTGGGTTTTGCAGTGGAAGCTATTTGCTATATTCTGAACAACATTCCCTCGAAAAGTGTTTCTGAAATACCTTTTAAGTTGTGGAGAGGCCGTAAAGGTAGTTTATGCCATTTTAGGATTTGGGGGTATCCGGCACATGTGGTTGTGACTAACCTGAAGTAGTTGGAACCGCGTTCGAAAGTTTGCCTCTTTGTAGGCTACCCGAGGAAACAAAGGGTGGATACTTCTATGATCCGAGTGAGAACAAAGTGTTTATTTCTACAAATTTTATCTTCTTGGAAGAAGACCACATCCAGGATCATAAGCCACGAAGTAAGCTTGTTTTTTACTGCACAGCAAA
Source organism: Benincasa hispida (assembly GCF_009727055.1). NCBI lineage: Eukaryota > Viridiplantae > Streptophyta > Magnoliopsida > Cucurbitales > Cucurbitaceae > Benincasa > Benincasa hispida. The sequence continues at coordinate 79,340,651 of NC_052359.1, forward strand.
TGTCGGGTCTGGTACACAAAATTGCATACATTAAGCTTTCAACAGCTGAAGCATAGGGAATCCATCTCATCTCCTCAACCTCTTGGGGTGTCTTAAGACACTTATCCTTAGATAAAACGATTCCAAGCCTAAAGGGTAAGAAACTCCTCTTGAAATGGTTTGTCAGTAGAGATGTTCCCACAGGTGCCCCTTCTTCCAATGGCACTATAATTCCTATTCCTATCTCTTTATTCCCTTTTTTGGTCTATCTACACTCTAGGAAATTCATACGCTCCATGAACAGAGCAAAAAGTGGAGTCTTGATCAGAGCAAGCCGCCCTATTCTATTACCAGACATAATTGGTTAAAGCTCATCCAAAACTCGAGCTAGAAATGCCTCATTTCATTTTGTTCCTGTTCTTCATTTCTTTCTTCTTGAATCCAAGGGAGACTTCTCATATTTTGAATCTTTCTGTAGTGTGCTCTGTTTACTATTCTTTCGTACTCTCTTCTCTTTACCATGCCATAGTTCAGCAAAGCGTGAGCGGGCACGGAGAAGTTGAGATTTCTGGTGAGACTGAGACTACTGAGGGTTCAACAAGAGTTGTTGAACAAATTGACAAATCAACAAGAGTTGTTGAGGTCAGTACATCTAGCCAACCAGCTCAAGAGTTGAGACTTCCTCGACGTAGTGGGAGGGTTATAAACCCATCAGATCACAACATGGGTTTGACTGAAGCCCAAAACGTCAGTTCTAATGACGAAGTTGAGGATCCATTGTCTTTTAAGAAAGCCATGTAGGATATTGACAAGGATGAATGGATTAAAGCCATGAACTAGGAGATGAAGTGTATATACTTTAATAACATCGGGGAGCTTATGGATCCGCCTGATTGGGTAAGACCTATAAGGTGTAAGTGGATCTATAAGCGAAAGCGAGGTGTAGATGGAACGGTGCAAACCTTTAAGGCTAGACTCGTGGCAAAGGGTTATACCCAGGTTGAGGGAGTGAACTATATGGAAACTTTCTCACCTATTATTATGCTCAAGTCTATCAGGATACTCCTGTCCATAACCACATTTTATGATTATGAGATATGGAAAATGGATGTCAAGATTGCCTTTCTCAATGGTAATCTTAAGGAGACCATCTACATGACTCAACCAGAGGGGTTGGTAGTTCTAGATCAAGAGTTAAGAGTTTGCAAGCTTAATATGTCTATTTATGGGCTGAAACAAGTGCTTGGCTTTGACCATGGAACATTAGATTTGACACTGTAGTCAAGTCGTTTGGCTTTGACCAGAACATTGGTAAGCCTTGTGTTTACAAGAAGATCAAAAATAGCTTAGTAGCTTTCCTGGTACTATATGTAGATGATATCCTACTCATTGGGAATGATGTAGGGTTTCTAACTGACATTAAAAATTGGCTAGTTTCCCAGTTCTAAATGAAAGATTTGGGTGAAACATAGTATGTTCTAAGGATCTAGATCATTTAGAATCGTAAGAACAGGAGGTTAGCCTTGTCTCAAGCATCGTACTTCGATCAAATGTTGATCTAGTACAGGATGCAGGATTCCAAAAGGGGTTTGAATCATTTTGTCTAAGGATCAATGTCCTAAGACACCTTAAGAAGTTTGGAAGATGAGACATATTTCTTATGCTTTTACTGTTGGAAGCTTAATGTATGCAATGTTGTGTAACAGACTCTACATTTGCTATGCAGTAGGGATTATCAGTCGTTATCAGTCCAATCCAGGATTTGATCACTGGACGGTGGTCAAGACGATCCTCAAGTATCTTTGGAGAACAAGGGACTACATGTTCGTGTATGGAAGGATCTGATCTTTATAGGATACACAAACTCTGAATTTTAGACTGATAGAGATTCTCACAAATCGACATCGGGGTAAGTGTTCACTCTAAATGAAAGGGTTGTAGTGTGGCGAAGCATCAAGCAATGATGCCTCGCAAATTGCACTATGGAAGCCGAATACGTAGTCACTTGTGAAGTAGCTAAAGAGATTGTTTGGTTGAGGAAATTCCTTACAGATTTGGAAGTTGTTCCAAATATGGATTTGTCTATCACTCTTTATTGTGATACAGGGAGGCTGTGGCAAATTCAAAGGAACCTCAGAGTCATCGTCGAGCAAGCATGTAGGCGAAAATACTACTTGATCAGGGAAATTATGCATCACGATGACGTGATAGTCACGAAGATCGCGTCAGAGCACAACGTTGCTGATCCCTTTACAAAGGCTCTCACGGCTAAAGTGTTCGAGGGTAACCTCGAGAGTCTGGGTCTACGGGACATGCGACATCTTGTCTAGGGTAAGTGGGAGATAATATTAGGGTATGCCCTAGTTTATTGTATATTGTACATGTATTTATCTTGTATTGTACATTAGTCTCCCGAGGCATTAGAACAAGTGGGAGATTGTTGGGATTGGTGTTCTAATTCTCCTAGAATCTCGTAGTTTTTAATTTATACACATTGTTATGAATAAAATAAGAGTTATTTTATCTAGCATTTACTCATATCCAATAAACAAAGCTCCATGGTTATTGTATGTAAACTTAAGCGTGTATATGAGATATACAAGTGGATCATGCCTTAAGTGATAACCTAAATAGGTTTGTAGTATAAGGATTAAGGAGGGATTCCTGATCCTGGTGACATTATGGATACGACCGGCTTTGTAGAGGTTTGCAAGTATTGTAAACTACTATAAATGGTAGATCCTGACCATTCATGTGGAGACATGTAAGCGGGGGTGTCCTATACAAAGAGTTTGTATAAGACCGGACCACGAGATGAGTAGTCTTTGTATATAACGTTGTTGATACTAGAGACTTACATCTCACCTAAAGGACCATAGGTGACATGACCTCAATCCTTAGTGTTTTGGGAACTTCTGATTTTGAGGGCAGTTCTTTGATTAGTATGGGTGAGAGTGGCTAGAATACCAACTCAACATACCTACCTTTTTGGGGATTTGTCTGATTTAGAAGCTGGGAACTCAGTTACACAAGATGAAATTCACTCCTTCCCTGAAGCAAGGGTAAGTAGATAGATTGCTCCTTTAAGGGCTGATTCCGGGGCTTGAACATAGTGGCCACAACTTCTCTTTGGAAGAGAGGACTCAATCATATTAGGACTATGACTTATGTTTTTTAGAGGAATCAGTGGTACTTAAGGAGTTAGATGTAACTACTGAGGCATAACAGATATTGACCCAACTGTACGTACGAACGATCTGGGAAGGGTTATCGCGTTGTTGATTGGTTGATATGGACACATAATATATCTGTAGTAAAGAGAGTTCAGTTGTCGGTCTTTAGTGGAGTGCCTGGAAATTAACGGATGGTAGATCCCGTGACTAAAGAGTTCAGTCAGTTATTCACTTATGGTTGGAGCTTCGAGCTATAGGTCCATAAGGTCCCCTTGGTAGCTCAATGGATTCAAGTTGAAAATCAGTTCTTGATGTTGATTTGAAATGTTCATATTGGCAAGAGGTAATTCGATTATATATGATATGATCGATGCGACGTATGAGATACATCAAGTGGAGGATTAATGTAAATGAGATTTACATTAAGAACCATAAAATAGAAAAAGAGTTATGGTTTATATGTTTCATGAGATGAAATATTAAAACTATAGGTTATAAATATAGTGTGGTAAGTTGGTTATCATATATATTTATAATAATGTTAATTATTGGATAATTATCTCTTTTTCTCTAATAACCAATTGAGTGAGAGGTTATTGGTGGTTTCATCGAAACCATGAGATAAAAGGAAAAAATATTCTCATAAATTTAGTAATTGTGAGATTTTTTATTCTCGAAAAGACTCATGGTGGCTGTCAAGTGAATGAGATTTACTAAATGACAGCTGAAGAGAGACTAAACAATCGTGGAGTGACACTACACGATAGTTCACTCAGCTGGTCAATAGCCAAACGATCGCGGAGCTTCTTCTAAATGGACATCGTCTATATGATAGACCTTGTCAACTCCCATTTGCTCAATTGTTTACATGATTGTTCCTCTAGTCTCTTCCTCTAACCAAGTCCATACAGAGCCCACACTTCTGGATTCTCACACCGAGACTACCAAGGTAGCCATTGTGGTGGTGTCATACTCAACTCGACATAGTCGAGGTTTTTGGAGGTCGTTCGTTGTGTTCGTGGTCTTGGAGTTCGGTGTGTTCGTGATTATTGTGATCGTGTTGTGATGCGATCGTAATGCTCGAGCGTTCGGGTTTGTAGTCTGACTGATTGGTTGAGCGTTCGGATCGAGGGTGTTTTAAGATGAGTCTTCAAAGGTATGTTTATTCTTTACTTTGATCTTATTTAAAGCGTGTTGTATTTTCGTTTTGTGCATAGCCTATATGTTTTCATTTCTTAATTGTAATTGTTAATGTTTATATACCAATGAACTTTGGAACGATCATTCCGCTGCTCATGGAAATCCTTATGTCCGATTTCCTTCAAAGGTGTCGTTTTGAATTTCAAACATGCATGCTTATAGTAATGACCTAGCTTTAGTCCTAATTGTTGGGATTGGTGTCCTAATTCTCTTGGAGCTTCGTAGTTTGTAAACATTATATATATTATTATTAATAAAATAAGAGTTATTTTAATTTTCATTTACACATATCCAATAAACAAAGAATTGTGGTTATTGTATGTAAACTTAAGCATGTATATGAGATATACAAGTGGATCATGTCTTAAGTGATAACCTAAAAAGGTCTGTAGTATAAGGATAAATGAGGGATACCTCATTCGGGTGACTCTACGGATATGGCCCACTTTGTAGAGGTTTATAAGTGTTATGAACTACTACAGATGGTCTGATCCTGACTATTCATGTGCAGACATGCGAGCAAGAATGTCCTATACAAAGAGTTTGTATAAGACCGGACCACGAGATGATTTGACTCTTTATATAACGTTGTTGATACTTGAGACTTACATCTCATCTCAACAACTATAGGTGACATGACCTTAATCCTGAGTGTTTTGAGAACTCTTGCCTTTGAGTGCGGTCCTTTGATTAGTATGGGTGAGAGTGGCCAGATTGCCATCTCAACAAACCTACCTTTTTGGGGATTTTTCTGATGAGGAGCTGAGAACTCAGTTACACAAGATGAAATTCATTCCTTCCCCGAAGCAGAGGTAAGTAGATAGATTGCTCCCTTAATGGCTGATTTTGGGTCTTGAACATAGTGGCCACATAGAGGACTCAATCATAGTAGGACTATGACTTATGTTCGTTAGAGGGATCAATGGTACTCAAAGAGTTAGATGTAACTACAGGGGCAAAATAGTAAATTTGCCCAACTGTACTTACGAGCAATCTATGAAGAGTTATCATACCGTTGATTGGTTGATATAGACAAAAATATTTCTGTAGTGAGAAGAATGCAGCTGTCGGTCTTTAGTGGATTGCCCGGTAGTTAACAGACGGTGGATCCCGTGAATAAAGAGTTTAGTCAATTACTCATGTACCGTTGGAGCTTCAAGCTACAGGTCCGTAAGGTCCCCTTGGTAGCTCAATGGATTCAAGATGAGAATTAGTTCTTGGTGTTAATTTGAAGTGTTCAAATTGACAAGAAAAAATTCAATTATATATGATATAATTGGTATGATGTATAAGATATATCAAGTGGAGGATTAATGTAAATATGATTTACATTAAGTACCATAAAATAGAAAAAGAACCATGGTTTGTATGTTTCATGAGATGAAATATTAAAACTATAGGTCATAAATATAATATGGTAAGTTGGTTATCATATTTATTTATAATAATAATTATTATTTGATAATTATCTTTTTTTCTCTAATAACCAATTGAGTGGGAGGTTATTAGTGGTTTTATGGTAATTGTGAGATAAAAGAAAAATATTTTCCTAAAATTAGAAGTTACTTGATTCAAAAAGTGACTTACGGACAAGGCTATCAAATGAAATTGTTTCATTAAGCGATAGCTCATAGAGAGACTAAACGATTGTGGAGCATTGACTATGTGATAGTCATTCAACTGGTCATTGCTAAATGATCGCGTGGCTTTGTCTATACGATCAGCTGCCATCTTCTACATGATTGAGCATTTCGTCTATACGATAGACACTTCTTATCTCCCACTTGCTCGATCATCCACACGATTGTTGTCCTCCAGACTCTTTCTTTAACCAAGATCATACAAAACCCACAACTCCTGGATTCTCACACCGAGAATACCAAGGTAACCATTGTGGTGTTATCCTCACTTAACTCGATTAATTCGAAGTTCTGGAGGTCGTTCATTGGGTTCGTGATCGTTGTGTTAGCATGTTATATTTTTATTTGTTGCATGACCTATGAGTTTCCATTTTGTACTATAATTGTATATGTTCAATTTTGAATGGAATTTGGAACGATTCATCTGCAGCATATGGAAATCCTCATGTCTGATTTCCTTCAATTGGTATCAGAGTCAGGTTACTCTGATATTCCAAATTTCATTTCTGTTTTGAACTTCTTTTACAGTCGTGGTGGGTTTTAGGTTTCTACATTGCGTTTAAGTGTTAAATGTGTTGGTGGATTGCCTCTGTTTAAAACTTTCTTTAAAAATTACAGAGTGTTAATTTCTAAGGGCCCCTGCATTTTTGGGCATAATTAACAAGCAATAAAGTCTATAATTCAAAGTGTTTGAGTTTGTTGAGTCGTTCATGATGAAGTTTCGAAGCATGGAGATGCGGCTCTCATCAAGGAAGAAGACCAAAAGTTGGTCGTATCGTGTAGCCTCAGGTAAATGATCGTTGGGATTTAGCTAAACGATTGTGTAGAAAAGCTATGCCCGATCGTGAAGAATTTACTAAACAATCGTTTAGCTAATGTTAAACGATGGGGGTAAAGCGTTTACTCTATCACGTAGTGTTGGTTGCCCAATTGCATGGACACTGGAGGTAGACGATCGCGTCAAGAACATTTAATGCTCATCGTTTAATAAAAGGCGCGCCTACTAAACGATCGTGTAGTTAGCATGCTTCATTGCATAATCACTCACTAATCATCACCCAGTATATGATACCTCACGCTTGCTCAACGATCGTTTAGACGATTGTGCGCACTGAATCATTGTTGTTTAGTCGACTTCTTAAGGCTTGCATTGTACATTGCACGCTGCACGATTGCGTGCCTCATGTTTCATCGCATAGTTAAGGTACATGATCGTTGCTAAACGATCGTTTAGCTCAGGAAGCATTGGTAAACAATTAAGTAAAGTGTTTACTCTTTTGTGTAGGCGATCCCTTAGAACCGATACACTATCAAAGGAGACGCGTTTCTTCGCCCAAATGGTTCAAGACCCAGTTCGCCTATTTGAACCGAAGACTTTTTTCTATTTGTAATAGTTAGCTTTGGTTTTTTAGGATTTTGAGGTTAATTATCCCGATTCATCAACTTTTATTTAATGTACATGGGATGTATGTTGTTTATATGTCATAGTGTATGACATATAGATTTAAAACCCACCTTAGGTTATGCAATTATTCATGCATCATGTATTATAAATGTCATAGTATGGCATGGTGAAATTACAAGAAAGCATGTGCATGCATCATGAAATATAAGAGTTATATTTATACATGCAGTAAGCATATTCATGCATCATCTTTATATTATAAGAGTTATAGTATAAGGGTGAATGGAAGCATGTGTGCTTGTTTCATTGCTTGGTTGTATAAGTGTTATATAAAAGTAGCAATGAATGAACAATGCATAGAGCATGATACATAGACTAATTTATAAACGTTATGAATGCCTTGTATGTGTTTGCTTCGTGTTGTGGATGATTTTGATTGTTTCTGTTATGAGTGTTATAATGGAAATTAAAACTAAAATCAATAAGAAAGAGTTGCATTCGGACTTAGGCAAACTCATGTTTTAAAAGGGCTTTAAAATTGGATTCAAATAGACCTAAGTTCAGGGTTCTAATGGGATTAGCAACCTAAGGTTAATCTTTTTTAATCGGTTTAATAGGATTAAATTGATTGGCATAAAAAATTAACATTGTATTAAATCTATCTATAAGAGACCTTTTTTCTAACGCGGGTTCTGTCTAGGCTGAGGTTCTTAAGTTGACGGAAACGGAACACCCCTACTTGAGAACCTACTTGGAAAGGTAAATTAGATAGACTTTCTGCAAGCATGTGACAATTGATTAAAGACATCGTTAAAGAGTTCAATGAATGATGATTAAAAGTTGTTTCAACTTTCCAAGGTAAAAGTTACTCTTCGACAAACCTAAAATGTCACTTAGTTAAAATTTTTAGTCGTGCTTTTTCTAAGTAAACTAAACCCTAGGTTATAAAATACTCAATGGGAGGAAGAAATATATATGATATGTCAATGATTCTACTCACGTTTCTCCCTAAATGTTGACACCTTGAGATTCATACTTGGCCTCGTGGTGCCCTGGGAGCATCCCCTTTCGGATGGTGTTTGCATGAGTCAATATCAAGGTGGACGGAGAGAGTATTTATAGTAAGTGGGTGAAGGGTGTGTGTCAACATGTCTTATAGTCTTCTTCATTGGTTCGCACCGTGAGATCATTCTTGCACTTCCTCGTGGCACCTTGGGAGCATCCCCCTTCGGATGAGTTTTGTTCAGTTGGTCAATATCAACGTGAACTCCAGAAATGGATAGGGTCACTTTAGTTTTTGCCCCAATTGGATTTTTTCCCTTCGGATTGGCTGCTTGAGGTGGAACTCTAGAGCCTAAAATGACAGCTCACACTTACGGGAAATTGTTATGTAAGTTAATGATATCTTGACTAAATCAATAATGGCTAGTTGTTATAGGAGCGAGAGTTGTTCTAGTATTAATAGCTGGTTGAGAATGCCTCAATTCAGAGGAGGGATAAATTAACCACCCTTCGGCGACTTTTGTCTTAAATCTTTGGAGCATCATTGCGAAACTAGATGTCACATGGGGTTCATGTTAGTTTTGCTAAACCGTATTGGATGTCGTATATGTTTTAAAAAGTATTTGCTAAAACCTAATGTAGGTCAATGTGTTTTTTTTTTTCAGCAACATGTTTGATTTTCCGTTAAATGCCTCTAGTTTGACCGAATACATACAGTGGAAAAATTTTTGTAAAACATATTTCGTGGTAAACAACCTCGAGTTTGTCATGGTTGAAGAGTGTCCTTAAGTCCCAACGCTTGATGCACCTTAAAATGTTCGTAAAGCATATGAGGTATGAATGAAGGCTAATTCATTAACCCGACTTCACATATTGGCTAATATACCTGATGTTGGGCCAAAAGGGTTGAGAACATGGTCATTGCACGTGAGATCATGGACTCGTTGCAAGAATTTTTTGAACGTCAATTCTTACTTTTTTAGCACAGAGGGATGGATGACAAAGAAACCAGTAGTGTCAGATCCCAAGATAACCTCCTGGAAGAAAAAGCAAGTGTTGGTGACTCTGATGAAATTCATCGACGAAAATTGTTTTCTGAAATGGAACTTTGAGCTTATTTAGGTTTTGATACTGATCCCACTACTCTCCAAAAGAGGAGGAAATCTAAAGACAGTAAATATAATTTATTGGTCTTGGAGATGTGTTTGGTAGAGAATGATGATTCTACCTGGATCCTTGATTCGGGTGCTACAAATCACGTCAGTTCTTCCTACCAAGGATTTAGTTCTTGGCAAAAGTTGCCACAGGGAGAATTGAATGTTCGAGTCGGCTCTGGTGAGCTTCTTTCAATTGTTGCAGTAGGCAGGCTGAAGTTATTTTTGGACAAGAAACGTTATCTGTTATTGGATAATTTTTTTGTAGTTCCTCATATCAAGAGGAACTTAATCTCGATTTCTTGTCTCATTGAACAAGGTTATACCATCTTTTTTTCTGAGAGTAAAGTGTTTATTTTCAAGAATGGAATGAAGATTGGTTTTGGTTCAATAGAAAATAACTTGTATGTACTAAGGTCGTTAGTCATAAAAGCCTTGTTTAATACTGAAATATTCAGAACGACGACAACAGCAAAAAGAACAAAGGTTTCTCCTAAGGAAAATGCGCATCTTTGACATCTAAGGTTAGGTCACATCAACCTCAGTAGGTTGAGCAGTTGATGAAATGTGAACTTCTAAAGAGTTTAAATGAAAAATCCTTGTCGATGTGTGAATCATGCCTTGAAGGTAAGATGACCAAACAACATTTTACTGGAAAAGGTTACAAAGCAAAGAAAGTCTTGGAGCTTATACATTCAGACCTCTGTGGTCCGATGAGTGTTAGAGCTCGAGGTGGGTATGAATATTTCATCTCTTTCATAGATGAATATTCAAGGTATGGGTATCTCTACCTAATGCAACGTAAGTCTGAAGCTCTTAACAAGTTCAAGGAGTATAAGGCTGAAGTTGAAAACTTGTTAGGTAAGAAGATAAAAACATTACGATCTGATCGTGGTGGAGAGCATATGAACCTCCAATTTCAGAACTAAATGATAGAACATAGAATTACATCCCAACTCTTGGCCCCAGGTACACCTTAGTAGAATGGTGTATCAGAAAGGAGAAACAGAACCTTGTTGGACATGGTTTGGTCTATGATGAGTTATGCTCATCTTCCAGACTCGTTTTAGGGTTTTGCAATGGAGACTACACATTATATTCTGAACAACATTCCCTTGAAAAGTGTTTCTGAAACACCTTTTGAGCTATGGAAAGGCCGTAAAGGTAGTTTATGCCACTTCAGGATTTGGGGATGTCCGACCCACGTGCTAGTGACTAATGCGAAGAAGTTGGAACCGCGTTCGAAAGTTTGTCTCTTTATAGGCTATCCCAGGGAAACGAGGGGTGGATACTTCTATGATCCGAGTGAGAACAAATTGTTTGTGTCAAAAAACGTTATATTCTTGGAAGAATACCACATCAGGGATTATAAACCATGAAGTAAGCTCGTTTTACATGAGATTTCTGGTGAGACTATGATGGTTGAACAAGAGTTGTTGAACAGATTGACAGATCAACAAGAGTTATTGAGGTTAGTACATCTAGTTAACCATCTCAAGAGTCGAGATTGCCTCAACGTAGTGGGAGGGTTATGAACCCACCAGAATGCTACATGGGTTTGACAGAAGCCCAAAACATCATTTCTGGTGATGGGGTTGAGGATTCATTGTCTTATAAGCAAGCAATGAAGGATGTTGACAAAGATAAGTGGATTAAAGCCATGAACCAGGAAATGGAGTCTATGTAGTTCAATAATGTCTTGGGACATGTGAATCAGCCTGATGGGGTAAAACCTATAGGGTGTAACTGGATCTACAAGCGAAAACAACGTGTAATTTGAAAGGTGAAAACCTTTAAGGCTAGACTCGTGGAAAAGGGTTATACCTAGGTTGAAGGAGTGGACTATGAGGAAACTTTCTCACCTTTTTTCATGTTAAAGTATATCAAGATACTCCTATCCATAGCCACATTTTATGATTATGAGATATAGAAAATGGACGTCAAAACTACCTTTCTTAATGGTAATCTTGAGAAGACCATCTACATGGCTCAACCAGAGGGGTTCATTGTTCCAGATCAAGAGCAACGAGTTTCCAAGCTTAATAGATCCATTTATGGGAAATAAGCATTTAGATCATGGAACATTAGATTTGACAGTGCGGTTAAATCGTTTGCCTTTGATCAAAATGTTGATGAGCCTTTGGTTTACAAGAAGATCATCAACAGCTCAGTAGCTTTCCTAGTACTGTATGTGGATGATATCCTACTAATTAGGAATGATGTAGGTTTTCTGACTGACATTAAAAAGTGGCTAGTCGCTCAATTCCAAATGAAATATTTGGGAGAGGCACAATATGTTCTACGGATCCAGATCATTCGAGATCATAAGAACAAGAGGTTGGCCTTATTTCAGGCATCGTACATTGATCAAATGTTGATCAGGTACATGATACATGATTCCAATAGAGGTTTATTACCCTTCAGGCATGGAATTGTTTTGTCTAAGGACAATGTCCTAAGACACCTCAAGAGGTTGAGAAATGAGACGGATTCCCTATGCTTGGGCTGTTGGAAGCTTAATATATGCAATTTTGTGTACCAAACTGACATTTGCTATGCAGTAAGGATTGTTAGCCATTATCAATCCAATCCAGGATTAGATCACTGGACGACGGTCAAAACGATCCTCAAGTATTTTCGATGAATGAGGGACTACATGCTTGTATATGGACATAAGGATTTGATCCTTATAGGATACACAGACCATTGACTTTCAAACTGATAAAGATTCTCAGAAATCGACATCAAGGTCAGTGTTCACTCTGAATGGAGGGGCTGTAGTGTGGTGAAGCATCAAGCAAGGATGCATCGCGGACTCAACTATGGAAGCCGAATACGTAGCTTCTTATGAAGCTACTAAAGAGGTTGTTTGGCTGAGGAAATTCCTTACAAATTTGGAAGTTATTCCAAATATGACTTTTTCTATCACTCTTTATTGTGATAACAGCGGGCCTGTGGAAAATTCAAAGGAACCTCGGAGTCATCGTAGAGGCAAGCATATAGAACGAAAGTATGATTTGATTAGGGAGATTGTGCATCGCAGTGATGTGATAGTCATGAAGATCGCATTGGAGCACAACGTTGTTGATCCGTTTACAAAGGCTCTCATGACTAAAGTGTTTGAGGGTCATCTAGAAAGTCTAGTCTACGGGACATGCGGCTTCTTGTCTAGGGCAAGTGGGAGATGATGCTGAAGTATAGAGTATGCCCTAGTTTATTGTATATTGTACTTGTATTTTTCATGTATTGTACATTAGTCTCATGAGGCATTAGGATAAGTGGGAGATTATTGGGATTGGTGTCCTAATTCTCCCAGAGTCTCATAGTTTGTAAACATTTTACACATTGTTATTAATAAAATAAGAGTTATTTTATTTTGCATTTACTCATATTCAATAAACAAAGATCCATGGTTATTGTATGTAAATTTAAGCATGTATATGAGATATACAAGTGGATCATGCCTTAAGATATAACCTAAAAAGGTTTGTAGTATAAGGATAAAGGAGGGATACCTTATCTTGGTGACACTACAGATACGGCCTGCTTTGTAGAGGTTTACAAGTGTTGTAAAATACTACATATGGTATGATCCTGACCATTCATGTGGAGACATGCGAGCGAGGTGTCCTATACAAAGAGTTTGTATAAGACCGGACCATGAGATGACTACTCTCTGTATATAACGCCATTGATACCGGAGACTTACATCTCACTTAAATAACCATAGGTCACATGACCTTAATCTTGAGTTTTTTGAGAACTCCTGCCTTTAAGGGCGGTCCTTTGATTAGTATGGGTGAGAGTGGTCAGATTGCCAAATCAACAAGCCAACCTTTTTTAGGATTTGTCTGATTGGGGAGCTAGGAACTCAGTTACACAAGACGGATTTTACTTCTTCCCCGAAGCAGGGGTAAGTAGATAGATTGCTCCCTTAAGGGTTGATTACGGATCTTGAACATAGTGGCCACATCCTTTCTTTGGAAGAGAGGACTCATTCATAGTAGGACTATGAATTATGTTCATTAGATGGATCAGTGGTACTTAAGGAGTTAGATGTAACTATAGGGGCAAAACGGTAAATTTTCTCAACTGTACTTACGAGCAATCTATGAAGGGTTATCGTAGTATTGATTGGTTGATATGGTTACAAAGTATATTTGTAGTGAGGAGAGTGCAGTTGTCGATCTTTAGCGGAGTGCTCGACAGTTAACAGATGGTAGATCCCGTGATTAAAGGAGTTTAGTAAGTTATTCACGTACCGTTGGAGTTTCAAGCTACATGTGCATAAGGTCCCCTTGGTAGCTCAATGGATTCAAGTTGAGAATCAGTTCTTGGTATTAGTTTGAAGTGTTCAAATTGACAAGAGAAAATTCAATATATATGATATAATTGATATGATGTATGAGATACATCAAGTGGAGGATTAATGTAAATATGATTTACATTAAGTACCATAGAATAGAAAAAGAACCATGGTTTATATGTTTTATGAGATAAAATATTAAAACTATAGGTTATAGATATAATATTGTAAGTTGGTTATCATATTTATTTATAATAATATTAATTATTTGATAATTATCTCTTTTTCTCTAATAACCAATTGAGTGGGAGGTTATTGGTGGTTTTATGATAGCCATGAGATAAAAGAAAAAATGTTTTCTTAAAATTAGAAGTTACTTGATTTGGAAAGTGACCCACGGACAAGGCTATCAAGTGAAATTGTTTCACTAAGCGATAGCTCATAGAAAGACTAAACGATCATGAAGCATTGACTATACGATAGTCATTCAGCTGGTCGTAGCTAAACGATCGCGTGGCTTTGTCTATACGATAGGCTGCCATCTTCTACACGATTGAGCATTTCATCTATATGATAGACACTTCTTATCTTCTATTTGCTCGATCATCCACACGATTGTTGTCCTCTAGTCTCTTCCTCTAACCAAGATCATATTGAGCCCATAACTTCTGGATTCTCACACCGAGAATACCAAGGTAACCATTATGGTACCGTCCTCACCCAACTCGATTGATTCGAGGTTTTAGAGGCCACTCGTTGGGTTCGTGATCATTATATTCATTATGTTCGTGTCGGTGATCGTGGTGCAAAGAGCGCTGCGTTCGAGGGATGTGTTGTTGTGCTTGGATGCATTAGGTTGATTGAGGGAGTTTGAAGAATGGTTCTTCAAAGGTACGCATACTCTATCCCTTGACTCTCTTGTTAGCATGCTGTAATTTCTAGTTGTTGCATGACCTGTTAGTTTCTGTTTTGTACTGTAATTGTGTATGTTCAATTTGAAATGGAATTTAGAACGATCCTTTCGCTGCTCATGGAAATCCTCATGTTTGATTTGCTTCACTAGGGAGTCGGGTCGTTAAAGTTGGTATCAGAGCCCATGTTTTTGGTTCTAAGGACCAACTTACTACGTAAGTCTAGATAGTCCTTGTGGCCTAGTAACGGATTCCTCGTCATCGACAAGTATGTCCTACTAATAAAAGGTTTTAGTATATGCATGAGACTAGTAGATGTAATGCCTTAGTAATCATGTTTAAGTGAAGAGGAATCCAGTGAGAGTTCATTTGTGAATTCATGGCAGAATATGACATTTAAGCTCAAAGTGAAGAGGACAGTTAGAGTAGGGGTTCAAGACCCCCAAGTGCAGCACCCACGGGTCTAGAACCCACCCCCATTAAAGGTGTAGGAGAAGAGAGCCAATCAGAGTCAAAATGTTCCGATAGCTCCAAACCCACCTATGGCTTAGGTTGATAAGAAGGTGATGGAAGCAAGAATTGGAGAAGTTGTTGCATCATCCCTAATGAAGAGAGAATACAAGATTTGATCGGTAGTGCAAATGCAGGACAGCTCAGTAGGAACCGATACCGCCGGTACATGTGCAACCAGCCCAGCCATAGAATCAAAACATGCAAAATTTGTCTCTTAAAGTTAAGCACTTGAGGGATTTTAGTAAATTTGACCCTCGTACATTTGATCACACTATGTATTATTCTTGTTTTACTATGGTTCGTCTTACTCATTCATATCATCAGCATTTGTAAACCATGCCATGTTAGGATCAGAACCCTTACAGTATGCTCTGTCAGTTTCCACTCCATCAGGAGAAATCATGTTAGCTACTAAAAAGATAAAGGCATGTCAAGTAGAAATAGCGAATCATGCATTAGATGTGACCCTGATAATCCTAAACATGCGAGATTTTGACGTGATACTGGATATGGATTGGCTAATTACTAACCATGCCAGTATAGACTGCTCCTGCAAGGAGGTTATTTTTAACTCTCCTATGGAAGCCAGCTTTAAGTTTACGGGGACTGAGACTGTGGTCCTGCCCAATGTGATTTCAGCATTAAAGGCCAGTAGGTTGTTCAATCAAGGTGCCTGGGGCATCTTGGCCAGCGTGATTGACACTAGAGAGGCTGAAGTCTCCTTAACTTCAGAGTCAGTAGTAAGAGACTATCCAGATGTTTTTCTAGAGGATCTCCTCAGTTTGCTACCTCAATAGAAGATAGATTTTGCTATTGAATTGGAGCCGGACACAATTCCTATCTCAAAGGCTCCATATAGGATGGCTCTAGCAAAATTGAAGAGTTTAAGGTTCAGTTACAAGAATTATTGGATAAGGGTTTCATACGCCCAAGTGTGTCACCATGGGGTGCATCAGTACTTTTTGTGAAGAAGAAAGATGTATCATTGCATTTCTGCTTTAACTACAGGGAGTTAAATAAAATGACCATAAAGAATAAATATCCACTTCCCAGGATTGATGACTTGTTCGGCCAGTTATAGAAAGCTATAGTGTTCTCCAAGATTGATCTTCGGTCAAGATACCATCAATTGAGGATAAGGATAGTGATATACTCAAGACAACCTTTTGCTCAAGTTATGGTCATTATGAGTTCATCGTAATTGATATGATGTAGAAGCATGCAACGGAAGCAATCAGAATCAATAAGCACTCTAATTACATTTAATTTGAGTTCTAAAAGCATGCAAAATTGAATTTTCCAGAAAAAAGTTTCACTGAAAACATACATTTGAAGAATTCCTCCAATCTAAGCTCTTCCTCACGAAATCTCAGCTTCGAATTCTCAGTGAACCACCAAGAGATCTTCTCCACTATTCTCAGCCTTAAATTTGAGTGGTGGAACTAAGGATTGAAGTGAATATGAAGTGAAATGGAGTGGGTTTGAGATGAAGATCAACTTTCTATAGAAAACTGGTTTTTCCAACCATTGATTCACCTTCCACTCTGAAATTTCAAGCTTTTATGTATCTAATACATGCAACCACTCAGTTATGAAGGTCAATAACACTTCAATTTCATGAGGAAAGTTGGCTAGGTGTAATTTTAAGAAGTAAACACAAAGCTACTTCAAGAATTGTGGAATTCTCCACTATCTTGTAATTTTCATTTTAATTAATTCAATTAATTAATTAATTTAAAGAATTCAAAAATCTAATTTCTAAATTTGAATGAAATTTAATTGGAATTTAATTAATTAAACAAATTCAATTATTTAAATAATAATTTAATATCATATATTAAATGAAACACTTAATTTTAAACAGGAATCCTATTCATATAATCAATATTTAAATCAATATTTAAATATTTTGAAATCTCCAATTTTGTTTAATTTTGATAAATTAAACATTTATTATATCGAATACACTTATACAAACTCTAGTTATAATTTGAACACTTCATATTGAAAAATCCTAAAATCAATTTTGAACATTTCAAATTAAAATCATTTCAAATTCACTCAATTTACTAATCCAAGGCGTTCATGTTTTACGAGCTAGTAGAAGGACCTTATGGACCTCCAGATCATGAACTCCAATGATTTGAGATTAATTGGCTAAAACTCTTTAGACCGAATTAATCAATATTTGTTAATTACCGAGTCACACCACTATAGCTTGATAGTCGCACTCTCCTCACTACAGATATATTTATGTCTACTTGATTTAACCATAATCAGTAAATCGATCCGTCATAGGTTGTTCATAATAACAATTGAGTCAAATGTTGTTTTATCCCCGAAATTACATCTTGCTCCTTAAGTTCCACTGATCCTCTAATGAACAAGTCGTTTGTGATCCAATCACTAAACTGAATCCTTCTTAGGCCAATGAGAGGGTGGGGCTCCTTGTTCAAGACCTAAATTCAGCACTTAAGAGAACAACCATCCTTCTATCCCTAAATCGGGTAGACATGAACTTCATCTTGCACCTATGTCCTCAACTATTTACCAGGTCTTACCCCTGAAATGGGAGGCTTATTGAGTCGGTGTTGTTGAGCCAACCCTCACCTATGCAAATCTAAGAATAATCCCAAATAAATAGGAGTTCATAATTAGCTCAAGATTAAGATCAAGTTACCTAGGTCATCTCTGTGAAATAGTCAATCTTAAACAGTAAACAGCGTTATAAAGTAAGAGTGACTTATTTCTTAGTCCGATCTTATGCAAAATCATTACATAGAATGCCCTCACTCCTCAAGTCAGTACATGAACAAATCAGGATCACTTCGTTTGTAGTATCTTACAATAAATTTTAACAACTACAGAGTGGGCCGCATCCAATCGTATTACCAGAATAAGGTACCCAACCTTATTCGTTCGTATACTATAGACTATTTTGGCTATTTACTCAAACTTGGTTCATCTTTATGTCTCCACATAAAGTTTAAATATTTATATACTAGCAATGGATCTTAGTTTATTGGATTTAATCTTTACAAGTTCCATTTACAAATTCAATAACAACTTTATTGAAGAAATGTTGAATAACATCTTTATTGATAATAGAATTGTTTAACTTTACAAACTACGAGTTTTAGAGCATACAACCCAACAGTAATGACGTTCGATTTGATGAATGCTCTAATAGTATTTATAAACCTAATGAATAGGGTGTTTAAGGAATTTCTTAACACTTTTTTGACAGTTTTCATTGGTGGTATCTTGGTTCATTCCAAGATAGAGGAAGAAAGAGGAGCATTTACAAAAAGTTTTGAAGACTCTGAGGGTGAAAACGTTGTATGTTAAGTTTTCTAAATGTGAGTTTTGATTGAGATACGTGTCCTTTTTAGAACATGTGGTGTCAAAGGAAGAAGTCTCCATAGATCCCACAAAGATTAAGACAGTTACAGGTTGGCCCCGTCTAACCATAGTCAGCGAAGTGTGCAGCTTCCTAGGGTGAGCAAGCTACTACCGACAGTTTATGAAGGATTTTTCTCGCATAGCCACTCCCTTGGCTCAGTTGACTAAGAAGGGAGCTTCTTTTTTCTGGAGTGAGGCTTGTGAGGACAGTTTCCAAGATCTCAAATAGAAGTTAGTTTTAGCTCCCGTTCTCACAGTGCCAGACGGATTAGGTGGTTTCGTTATTTACAGTGACGCCTCCAAGAAAGGATTGGGGTGCGTGCTGATGCAGTAGGGAAAAGTAGTTTCTTATGCCTCTCGTCAGGTGAAGAACCATGAATGAATCGACCCCACTCATGATTTGGAATTTGCAATAGTGGTTTTTGCTTTAAAGATCTGGATATATTATTTATATAGAGAGAAGATACAGATTTTTAACAGCTATAAGAGTTTGAAATACCTTTTCCCCCAGAAAGAGTTAAACATGAGACAGCATAGGTGGTTGGAATGTGTGAAGGATTATGATTGTGAGATTTTGTACCATCTAGGAAAGGCGAATGTAGTGGCAGATGCTTTAAGCAGAAAGGTAGCACATTCAATAGCCCTCATCACCAGAAAGATAGCACATATTTCATGGAACACGTAGAGATTGCGGTAGTAGTGGCAAAAGTCACGGCATGATTAGCATAGTTATCGGTGAAACCAAGTTTAAGACAGAAGATTATTGATACTCAACGAAGTGATCCTAGCCTAGTTGAGAAAGTTCGCAAGGTGGAGTCAGGACAGGGTGGTAAGTTCTCGATATTTGTAGAGGATGGTCCTCTCTATCAAGGACGTTTATGCGTACCGACAAATAGTGACCTTAAGAATGATTTGTTGTTGGAAGCTCATAGTTCCCTATTCTCGATGCATCCTGGCAATACGAAGATGTACTAGAACTTGAAGCATTGCTACTGGTGGAATAACCTGATGAGAGAGATAGTTGAGTTCGTCAGTAAGTGCTTAGTGTGCCAGCAGGTGAAAGCCCCAAGGCAGAGCAGGCTTGTTGCAGCCCTTAAGCGTATAAGAGTGGAAGTGGGAGAATGTATCTATGGACATTATCATGGGGTTCCCCGAACAACAAAGGGCTTTACTGTAATTTGGGTTGTAGTAGACAGGTTCACTAAGCTAGTACATTTCATACCAGGGAAGTCTACTTTCTTAGACAGAGCCCCTCGTTTTACATTCGACCTTTAAAAGAGTCTTTAAACAATGTTGGGTACTCGGTTGGATTTTAGTACAGCTTTTCACCCGCAGATTGATGGGTAGAAAAAACGTTTGAACCAGATATTAGATGATATATTACACTCATGTGCAATAGAGTTCTCAAGAAGTTGGGACTCTCACCAGTATTTGATGGAGTTTACATATAATATCAGTTATGAAGGTACCATCGGCATATCGCCATTTTAGGCCCTTTATAAAAAGAGTTGCAAGTCTACTGTTTATTGGAATGAGGTAGGAGAGAGCAAGTTGCTAGGGCCTGAGCTAGTACAAACCACAAGTGAGGCAATACAAAAGATTAGAGTGTTGGAAATAATGTCCTAAACTGTCGTTGAGTCCTTTAGTTTGTAAACATTATATTGAACAAACGCTTGTGATGTAATAATATATGATGTTTTCTTCACTGTTGTCTATGAAATATGGGATGTTTTATTTGCTTTACCACAAACCAATAAACTAAGATCCCTGGTTGTTATTGTAATTTAAGCATGTATGTGGAGACATACAAGTGAATCATGCTTTAAGTGATAACCAAAATGGTCTATAGTATATGGATATCGGAGGGAAACCTCATCCTAGTAACACTACGGATGCGGCTCATTTTGTAGAAGAGTTACAAGTGTTGTGACTTGCTACAGATGGTCTAATCCTAATCATTCATGTGAAGACATACGAGTGGGGGCGTCCTATGCAAAAGAGTTTGTATAATACCAGACCATGAAGTGCTACAGTCTCGTTATACAGAGACTTCACTTCACTAGGATGACCATAGGTAATATGACCTCGATCCTGTGTGAATTGGGAACTTCTGCCTTTGAGGGCGGTTCTTTGATTTGCATGGGTGCGGGAGGCCAAATTGTAGACTCAAACCTACCACTTTTGGGATTCGTCAGATTTAGGAGCTAGGAACTCAGCTACACAAGATGAAATTCACTCATTTCTCGAAGCAGGGGTTAAGTAGATAGATTGCTCCCTTAAGGGGTGATTCCGGGGCTTGAACGATGTAGCACCACATGCCTTCTCATGGCTTAAGAAGTGTCCATACATAGTAGAACTATGTTTTATTGTTCATTAGAGGGGCTAGTGGTACTTAAAGAGTTAGATGTAACTACAAGGGCAAAACAATAAATTGGCTCAGCTGTACTTACGACCGATCTGTGAAGGGTTATCACACTGTTGACTGGTTATATCCGATGGACACATAAATAAATTTGTAGTGAGAAGAGTGCAACTGTTGATCTTTAGTGGAGTGCCCGACAGTTAATGGATGGTGGATCTTGTGATTAAAGAGTTTAGTCAACTATTCACATATCGTTAGAGGTTCAAGCTACAGGTCCATAAGGTCCCCTTGGTAGCTCAATGGATTCAAGTTGAGAATCAGTTTTTGGGTCAGTTGGAGATTACCTAAACGATGGTCTAAACGATTAGACCTGATTACCTAAACGATCGTGTACCTTTTTCTAATCGATTAAACATACATCGTATATGATAGACCTAAAATCTCTCCTACTTGCTTGGTTGTTGAATACAATCGTGTTTCCTTCTTCCCTCTACCAAATCCAACAGAGTCCACACCTCCTGGATTCTCACTCTGAGAATACTAAGGTTACTAAGTGGTGGTGTCCTCCTTGCTGCGTGTTCATGTAGAAGATCGTTCGATGGTGAGCGACAGCGAGATTTGGTAAACGATTGGCTTGGCGTTACAGCAACAGTGAGAGTTGTTGATCCTTGACGAGAGTGAGAGAAAGACAGAAGAATTGTTCTTCAAAGGTGAGTCTCTCAGTCCTTTGTATTTATTGTTAAAAGCATGTCGTAATTTATTCTGTGTTGCATAACTTGTATGTATATTTTTGAATGTGGTATTTCTGTCACAATAAATTTGGAACGATCTTGCTTCCACTCATTGGTACTCTTTAATAAGAGTTCCTTCATAGAGTGGTGATAAAGTGTCCTTAAAGGTGGCACCTTTGAGAGGTGTTTTGAGGTTTAGAAGGAAAGAAAAGCTAAGTCCGCGATTCTATGGACCTTTTGAGGTCTTAGAGCGAATTGGCCCTATAGCATATCGATTAGAGTTGCCACCGTCACTCTCTTTAGTTCATAATGTTTTCCATGTTTTGATGATAAGGAAGTATGTAACAAATCCCTCACATGTGGTCGACTATGAACTATTCGGGTTGATGAGAACTTGAGTTATGAAGAGAAGCTTGTAGAAGTTCTCGCTAGAGAGGTGAAGACATTACGCAGTAGAGAGATAACATTTGTGAAGGTTCTGTTGCAGAATCACCAGTTCAGAGAGGCTACATGGGAGCGAAAGGATGAGATGAAAGCCCAGTATCTGAAGCATTTTCAGGAATGAACTTTCAAGGATGAAAGTTCTTTAAGGGGGGAAGAATGTAACATCCCGAGTTTTTCATAATTTAGAATAAGTTTTTTTTTTTTTGTAATAATTAAGGACCTTTAGTTAGTTTCGAAATTTAGTTTGTTTAAAGAAGGAAATATTTGGACTTTATGTCACATTAATTTAACTTTAAGTTAATGTCGAGATTTTTTATTATTATTATTTAAATTGGGGATAGTGTTGTTTTGATTTTGGAATTTGATGAGGAGAAGGAAAGAGTTTTTTTTTAATATACTTTTATGTATATATAATTGTGTTTTCAAGGAAAGAATAAAATAGAATAAAATAGATGGTTTAATAATAAAATAAAATGAAATATTTTTTTCAAACCCTTGCTCTCTCTCCCTTCCTCACGTGCGAGCCCTCCTCCATCTTCCAGTTTTCCATTTTAGTGTTGCTAGCTCTCCTCTTGTTTCCACTCTCTTTCAACCACTGCCACTGTCCGACGAGTCGAGGCGCCGTCGAGTTCGCCAGATCTAAAGTCGTTCATTGCGTCGCTTCCCTCAGGCGCCGCCCAGCCCTTGTATGCCACCACATCCCTGCTCGTTTTCATGTTGTCATTTGACTCCCAATCATCTAACCCGTTCACTCACCCTCAGCTCAGAGCCCCCACCGTCACTACTCCGATCAACGTTCACCACCGTTTATGTCTATCACATGTAGGGATGATAGCTTCCTTCAGTTTGCGTTCAATTGATCGTCCGACAACCACTTCTCAGATCTGATCGACACCCATCAGTCTTTTCGCCTATCGGTCACTGTCGTTTGGGTTTCACCGAAATCTTTGATTAAGGGTAAGTTTTGATTGTTTTTTATTGATTTTTCTTGAGGATTTTGAGCAATCATTAATGTTTTGGCCTTGATTTGTTGGTACTCATTCTATTTTTGGATTTTAGGGTGAAATTTCAGGTTGTTGAAGTTGTCATCCAACCAATTAAACATGTCGTCAATGAATTTTGGTGAAGGGTAAGGCTCTAAGCTCATTTGGGTTGTTAGGCATGTTATATATTTTATAGATTACTCGGTTTAAGTTTGACTAAACCATGGACTGGGGCCTAATATAAATTGCCATGATGTTTGGATAATAGGTTTGGATCTTGAGGTTTCTTCGTATTTTCGTTTGGACGATTTAAGTGTGATCCCGTGGGTTTTCAGTAAGTTGTTGAGAAGCTTTTGGTTTAGGATTGGTGATTTTGAAACTATGCTTAGAGATTGAAATTTATATTTGCTTGTTTGTTACTTTGGTTTGATTCAAGGTTTCGTTGGGCAAGGAAAAGGCTAAGTTTGCTAGTTTTTAGAGTTTGCGATTAGAAATAAGTAATCTTACTACTGGAACTGCCTATGTGACAGACAAGAAAATTTAAGTTTTTATTCGAGACTCTGAGGTTGTTATATAAAATTGTATAAGGATAACTAAGTTGTTTTGATTATGTATGATGAGATGTTATGAATGCTAGCATGAACTTCAGTATTGTTATTTATATGAGCTTTTGATTGACCTATGGGTATGATGAGATGTCATGAATGCTAGCATGAACTTCAGCATTGTTATTTATATGAGCTTTTGATTGACCTATGAGTATGATGAGAGGTATTTACATGTTATGGGACTATGTCATCACACATATGATGTTTATGATAGTAATAGCTATCTTTACCGATAGTTAAATACTCACTAAAGGTGGTGAACTCCGAAATGTTTTGTTTCCTTCGAGATTCACTAGAGATGATGTTTCCTTCGGGATTCACCAGAGATTGTGTTTCCTTTGGGATTCACTAGAGGTTGTGTTTCCTTCGAGATTCACTAAAGGTTCTACTTCCTATAGGAGGTTGTGTTTTCTTCGAGATTCGAAAGAGGTTGTGGGTACTTTTAAACTACGGTAGGATGAGTTTGGATATTCATTTATTTGTGTTCCATGAAAACTAGAGGATTATATATATCCCACTAGAGGATGGCATCTAGAGGACATAGATGCTTAGCCTGACCCCGGTAGTGGGGTTGCTTATAGAGTATTTTATACTCATCATTTCTCATGTTTATTTTTCAGGTAAGAGTAAGGACTCACCAGCAAATGACAAGCGAAATCCATGATCGAGTTACTGGGACCAGTCATATGCTTCCGCTCATATTTTCAGGATTTTTCTATATTTTAGCTTTTTGTCTTGACATTTAAATCTCACAGTTTCGTTATTTGCATTTTTTACTTTTAAGGAAGTTTTCTAGATTGGTTTTATGTTTTTGTGATGGATACCCAGTGACTTGGATTTCAATTATTTAGTTTGAATGAAATTATTTAATTTATGTCCTTTATTAGATTTTTATTAAGCTATGAAAAGGTGTCGTTTTGAATTTCATGCATGCATGTTTATAGTAACGCCCTAGTTTGAGTCCTAGGGAGTCTAGTCATTACAAAAATTGCTAGGGGTGAGCATGATAGACTGAAAAAGTGAGTCAGTTGACTAAAACGAAGTCAGTTGATCGGATAAGGAGAGAGGTCGATCGGTGTCGATTTGGAAAAATTCCAAATCGAGAAATTTCAAAAAAGATATAAAGAATAAAACTAACCAAAACCGACCGACCGACCAACTTTAACTCCTCGATGGTCGAGACCGATTTATGCATTTATTAAATCAATCATAGTCGGTTCGATGGCTGTTCGGTCAAAAAATTGACTCCAACTGATCAATGCTCACCCCTAAAAATGGTAAAATAAGTATTGTAGTCTAAAATTATTTTTAAAAAATCTTGGAATGGTATAAATGTAATAGATTATAGATTGATTATATATAAATGACTTTTTTTAAATTATATTTTATCTTTTACAAAATCTTGGAATGGTATAAGTGGAATATGATTTTATTAATCAGTTTATAATTGTTATATTTAGCTAATAATACCATGGGATGCATATGATACAATTGCATGCTAGCCTATGCGATTGGAATAAGGTTATCTAATTTGTTTTAAATGGTTTAACATTTGATTAATTAATCTTCAATTTTATTTCTAATGAGATTAAATTTAAAATAAATCTTTTATTTTATTTTAATAGGATTAAAATGAGAAAATAAAATATTAATAATAAAAAGATTGACTATAAGGAAAACTCTGTCTAAGGAATGTTTTGTCTAAGGTTGGGGTATTTAAAGTAATCGTAAGGGAACACCTCTACCTGAAAACCGACCTGGGAGTTAAATTAGTCAAACTTTTATTAACATGTAATGATGTGATTAGATTTATTAAAGTGTTTAATAAATGTTAGATCACATATTATTAAACTATCTAATATAAGTGTTATTTTAGGAAAAGTAATACGCACTTAGATAAATGACCTAGCCTAATCTACCTAAGTAATGAACCCTCATTTTTAAAATACTTAGTGGGAGAAAAAGATATATATGTTATGTCATTTTTTCTTTCACACTCTCCATGATAGTTCACGACGTGAGATTCATGCTCTACCTAGTGGCTTTCTGGAAGTGTCGTCCCTTTGAAAGTTGTTTACATGGATCAATATAAAGATGAATGGAGAAAGTATTTATAATAAGTGGGAGAAGGACAGGTGTCAAACTATCCTACGGTCTCCTTCATTGGTGGACAATGTGAGACTTCATGCTCGGCCTCGTGTCACCTTGGAAGCAGTCTCCCTTCGGATGGTGTTTGTATAGAGTTATAATCAGGGTAAACTCTAGAAATGGATAGGCTCGCTATAGCTTTTGCACCATTATTGTCCTTCCCTTCGACAGGCTTTTGGAGCGAGACTATAGGATCTAAAATGAAGAGTCACACTTACAAGAAATCATTAAGCAAGTTAATAGGTTTTTGACCAAATAAATGGTAACTGGTCGTTATAGGAATAAGAGTTATTATGGTGAAATGATTGGTTGAGAATGTCTCAATCTAGTGAATGAATAATTGACCAACCTTCGGTGGCACTTGTTCTAAATCACCGAAGTGTCATAGCAATAGAAATTTTAAATTAATATAAATAAGATTCATATTAAATCTATTAGGTTCATTTTAATTTCTATGCTAAATTAGAATGGATAAAAGAAGGCATATAGTCTATTAAAGACTTTGTAAATAAATAAAATAATGATAAATTTTGTTATTTGGTTGTAACAGGGTTGTTGCAATTAGTTGTGATTTTGGTTGTCTAGTTTTCATTGTAACATAGTTGTTGCAATTAGTTTCATATTGGTTACTTCTCAGTCTTTATATATAAAAGGGTTTTGTGTACTGTATTCAGTGTGAAATTTTATTTTTCTCTCAATAAAACAGAACTTCCAACCCTTATTATGGTATCAGAGCAATTTCTACAATTGTGTTGATTTGTTTGGCGTCTTCTTTATTGGCGCGTTCTTGGTTCTTCCTCTTAGATTTTTCAATCTAGATCATCTTCAATTCTTGTTGATTCTCATTATGATAATCTAGAGAACACAACGATTTCTACAGCTTCAATTCCTGCATCTACATATCTTGAAGCTTAGTTGAATCCTTATGTGTTGTATCACTCGATCATTCCGATATCGACAATCTAATGGCCCACATGTTTATCACTACAAGTTTGGTGTGTACCGAAAATATCAAAGAACTTTGGGATGAACTAAAGGAACGATATCGACAATCTAATAGCCCACATGTTTAACATTTGAGAAAGGATCTTATTACAACTGCACAAGATAAGCTTTCTGTTGAAGTTTATTATGCAAACATAACTATGATTTAGCAAGAACTTCTTGAATATTTTCCTTTTGATGGTTATACTTGTGGAGGAATAAAGAAAATATTTGAGCTTCTCAACATTGAGTTCGTCATGACCTTCCTTATGGAGCTAAATGAGTCATTTACTCAGATCCATGCTCAAATACTTCTAATTGATCCTTTACCATCCATAAACAAGGTATTCTCTCTCATAATCCAAGAAGAAAGACACAATCCATTGTTAACACTTCTTCAATCGAAGCAGTTACCTTAATGGCTAATTCTAACAACAAGCATTCTAATATTGATTGATCAAAGAAGAAAGATGCACAACGTCCGTTTTGCTCCAATTGTGGCATTAAAGGTCATGTAATTGACAAATTTTACAAAATACATGGTTATCCACTAGGCTACAAGTTTGCAACCAATAACTCCTCTGTTCATCAGAAGTTTATCAATTCTATTCGTTCATCATAGGTTGTTTTTGAAAAGGGAATGGATACTCCCAAGTTAAACCAATCAGCCTTTTTTGCTAGCCTCAGTGATGACTAATTTTAACACTTGATGCAAATGCTGCAAACTCACCTTTCATCTTCTTAAATTGATGACAATGCTAAAACTGGAATGACACACGTAGTAGGTACATGTTCCTATACTCTATTATTCACACATCAACATCATTTAGTTTGGGTTTTGGATTTTGGTGCATCAACACATATCAATCGTAATCATTCACTGTTTAAGAATCTTCGACCTGCTCAAAATATATCTGCCTTTTTGCCTACTAAAACTCAATTATCAGTTCAGTTGATGGGAGATATTTAGTTGACAAAGGACTTGATATACTTTTTATTACTTTAGTTGATGATAAGTTGAGATATACATGGGTCTATCTCTTAAGAAATAAGAATGATGTCTTACATATTATTCTTCGTTTTTTTAAACTCATTGAGACACAATGTTTGAAAGTTATCGAAGTCTTTTGTTCTGATAATACCCTAGAACTCAGTTTTAAGGAGTTTTTTTTTTTCTACAACTGGTACGATTCGTCAATTTTCTTATGTCTACACACCACAACAAAATTCAGTTGTAGAAAGGAAGCACTGACATCTTCTCAACATTGCAAGGGCCTTGATGTTTCAATCTAATGTTCTTGTAACATTTTAGGGAGAGTGTATTTTAACTGCCATACATTTAATCAATGGAGCACCAATGGTATGGTTATCATATACTACTCCTTTTGTCATTTTGTTTGGAGAAAATGCTGACGATTTCTTGTTAAAGGTGTTTGGTTATCTTGCATATGCATCAACTTTAGCTGTGCTCAATCCAAATTTGATCCAAAAGCTTGTCCATGCAAATTTGTTGGATATTCACTAGGAATTAAAGAGTATAAGTTGTATGACATTACCTCAAGGACTACCTACATTACTAATAAATCTAGAAAGAAAGACAAATTCTTTTCTCTAAAAGGATACTTGTCTTTGGTATTTAAATGACAATTACGGGCAATTTTCCAACAGTTGGAGTTAATTTATTAATACCTGTCAAAAGTCTTGCTTTTCATGCAAGAGTTCACTGAACCTTATTAGATTAGGCTACCTAACCAAAAAAAAATTTGGACTTACGCATTTTAACCAAAGTGGTCTAGTGACTAAATGAGTGAGTTTGACATCGTAAATATGTCATTAATATGAATTATAAGTATTTATGAGTAAAAGTATCTTCATCTAAAGTAACTCAAGTCTTATTTTCTTTGAACTATTCAAAAGAAATTAGACTAAAGTTTAAGTCATATAGGCAAGTCTATTGTGTCATTATGATCCGAACATAATGATTAGTATAGAAAATTTATTGTATTATGCGTAATTGATAGAAATGAGGTCAGGTCTCAACTTCAAACATTAGATGCAATTTGATTGAAATTGTACTACAATAGGAGAAATGTGACCTTACTAAACTTAGTACATGTTGAGTATTTTGTTAAAAGTAATCTTAATCTTTTGAAAATTATACTAATGTCAGTCTCCACTAACGACTGCAATAGAGATTATAATTTTTTAACATTATCTCCTCCAAAAATGTTTGAGAAACAATTTTGGATTGTGAAAGTGTTGTAAAACTGGTTTACAATATTTCAGTATTTAGGTAAGTTGAGATACTTATGCTAAAACAAACCTTTAACAATTATGTTTGGTGAAACAAATGTTCAAAAATACACCTAAATGTAGATAGTCCTTGGGGGGCTATAAAATAACCTTTTGTACAGTCCAAAATAAAATGTGTTTGTGTGACAAACATTGGTTTTATTAGGAATATCAAATGAAAGGTTGAGAACTTGTAAAAAAGTTAAGTTATGTTGATGAACTAGTTCTAAGTAAAAACGCTTAATAGTTAAAAGGTGTTGTTAACCATTTATTTTCATTTGAAAGTCAAATTCTAATTGATAACCAAATAAGTCTTCATCGTAATGGGAGATTTATGAGATAATCAACCTATACAAAGCTTACTTGAAGTCTATATGGTCCTATTAGATGACAAGATGAAACTTATAAACCTCAAAAGTAGTGGGAGAGTTATGAGATGACTCAACTTTTACTAACTTATTGGAAGTCAAAGTTGTCATACTGGATGATAAGCATTGAAAGGTGTTGACAAAAGACATTATGCCAAAGTCATAAAACTTGAGATGAAGTATGTGTACTTAATCTCAATCTGTTTTTATAAGTTTTCTTGATGGGGTAAAACCCATAGGATATGAATGGATCTATAAAAGGAGATAGAAAAATGTAGAATTTGAAGATACAGATTTTGAGACTCTTGGTGAAGGTGAGAACCAACACCGCAACTGGTAAGGAAATTAAACTAGGAGTCATTTTTCTTACTTGTTGCTTTATTAGAGTCTTTATGCATTATTTGATTCATTGTTGCATATGAGATATATAAAAATGAATTAATTCTTTTATGAAAAGTAGTTCAATGCATCTACACAAATTAAAAAAAAAAAAAAAACAAAGATTAGATTACAAAATGTTTGCAAACTTGTATGTTCATTTGAGAAATGAATTTCACAATTAGGATATTTGAGTATAAAGGTTTGATATAGTATCATAATTCATGGCTTTGAACAATGAAAATGTTCTTATACAGGTAAGAAAATGAAAAGTGGGTATTTATCTATTTTATAGTGATATTTACTCATTGTGAATGAAATAAAAATCAGTATGCAAGTTTCATATTTAAGAAATTTCAAATGGTTGATTTGAAGTGATTTTGTATATTAAATGTCCACATTGAGATATTGATGACATGATGTTAAGTTTGTTCATGCATCTTATATGTACAATGTTGTTGAATATTTGATCCAATAGCTTCAGATGGAATAATAGCATATCATTCTAAAGTGAAGTTGATATATCTAAGGCAAAATTTTCTAAGACACCTCAAGTGTTGAGTTGATGTAATTCTTACATGAGACTTAATAAAAATTTAATATACCATTAGTTAGTTATATAAGCTAAATCAATGGTATGACCATTGAGTTTAAAAATTAAAACTTATCAATAATGAAACATTGACATAAAAGTTTAAGATTTGATCTTTTACGAGATACAATGTCCCACACAGTGTTCAGAGAAAACCAGGTTTTATCTCAAGTGGTGTAAATTGGACTACAAGGCAATATTTTTGCTTATGAAGCAATAATTTGTGTAGCCATGGTATGAAAGTTGTTTCGGATATGATTTAGCCTATCCATTTTATGAGATAGTATGGTGCAAGGACTAAATATAAGGATATTTGTAATACCAAGTTGTGGTGACCAAATGGTACTTATTAACATAACAATTTGAATTATGTAACAGAATTCTCTAGACTAAAGTGTGAGAGGATCTTCTAGAGTGTTTAGGACTACGAGACACATCTCTAGTGCGCTAGGACAAGTAGAAGAGCAGGTTAGGTATAGAATATGCCCTAGGACATGTCTCACCAGCTTTAGTGCAAGTGAAAGATTGTTGGGATGTATGCCTTAAAGCCTCATAGTTAATAAGTTATTTGAAATAATGGTTTATTATTTTATATATGTCGTTCTGAGGAAAGATCCAAGGTTATTTTATGTAACTTGAATCTTATGTCATAGACATATAGATGGATCATGTTTAAGTAATAACCTAAATGGTTTGTAGTATATGGATAAGATTGGGTGCGTTATTCTGGTGACACTGTAGATACGACCCACTTTGTAAATGTTACAAGAGTTGTAAGTGTCAAAAACAATTTGATCCAAATCATTCATGTGGAGATATGCGAGTGGAAATATCCTATACAAAGAGTTTGTATAAGATCAAACTACGAAATAATTCATCTTTCTTTATAACACCGTTGACTAAAGAGATTAACATTTCATAGGATGACCATAGGTAACTCGAACTCAATCCTGAGTGAGTTATGAACTTCTGTCTATGAGGGCAATCCTTTGATTTGTATGGGAGAGAGTGACCTGAATTACTAACTCAATAAGCCTATCATTTTGGGCATTTGTCCGAGTAGAAAGCTGGGAACATAGCTATACTAAATAGAATTCACTCCTTCCCTTCTTTAAGGTAAGCAGATGAATTATTCCCTTAAGTGCTGACTTCGGGTCTTGAACAATGGAGTCCCTCCCTCTCATTG
Organism: Benincasa hispida; assembly: GCF_009727055.1. Classification (NCBI taxonomy): domain Eukaryota; kingdom Viridiplantae; phylum Streptophyta; class Magnoliopsida; order Cucurbitales; family Cucurbitaceae; genus Benincasa; species Benincasa hispida. The sequence continues at coordinate 79,372,412 of NC_052359.1, forward strand.
ACCTGAGAGAGTTTTATTTATGGTTGGTAGGACCATAAACAGGTTGGTCATTAGAGGATCAGTGGGACTTAAGAAGTAAAAGGTAATTATATGGGTAAAATGATTATTTGATTTAGCTGTAGTTACGAACAATTCGTGAAGGGTTGACTTACTAATAATTGATTATATCCATGGATATAGAAATACTCTATAGTGCGAAGAGTGTAATTGTGGGTCTTTAGTGGAGTGTCCCACAATTAATGAATGTTGATTAATTTAATAAAAGAGTTAATTAATTAATCTCGTATCATTGAAGCTTCTAATTTGTAGGTCCACCAAGTCCCCTTACTAGCTCACCAAGGATAGAATAAGAATTATTTAGTTTTGGATTAATTTGAGTTGTTCAAATTAAAAAGGGAATATAAATTAAATGTATGAGATGCAATTGATATAATGTATATGGATACATGATAATATATAGTTAATTTTAAATGAGATTCAAAATTAAACTTTATAATATGAGAGATATATATATTTGAATAAGATTCAAATATTATTAATATAAATGAGATTCATATAAAACTATATATTAAATTAATATGAGTTAGATTCATATTAAAACTATAGTTATGAGAGAGAATTATATTTGAATATGATTCAAATATAATTTTAGTTAAATATGTGATATTTAATTTAATGATTAATTAAATGTTAATTCATTATTTTATTTATTTATTTATATATTAAATTAGATTTAATATAAATTAAATAAATAAGTTAAATACGATAACTCACATGGGGATTTATCTAATGAGATACTGGAGGGGAGTTATAACTTCTCCAATTAACGTTCTTCTTTTCACTTATTAGAGAATGAGGTAAAGAAGTTGAAGAATATGTATCATTGAAAGAACTCCCTACATTCTCATAAAAGCTCTTTCTCTCAAAAGTATTTTTTTAAAAAAAAAAACTTCTAATTCATCTTCCCTTCCCAAAAGTTGGATCTCACCATCCGGTTCATGCAAAAGAATAGCAAGGTAACACGAGTGGTAATGTTCCTTCAATTGGTTGTTGACTGAAGAAGAGTTGCTGAGATCGTGATCACAACGAGGATTAGGAGAAGATTGAATAATTGTCTTCAAAGGCAACTCTCTTCTCCTTTAATTATTCACTGTTTAAAGCATGCTTAATTAGAATGTGTTTAAGTTCTCTGTATTTTCTTGTATATTCGAAACATAATAAAAAGCACACAGGTTCACTCGCTTCCATTGCGGGATTCGATTCCTTCATTTTTATAACTATATTAAAGTTAAAAAAAAAAAAAAAAGGTCAAAATGGAAACTTTTTTAAAAAAATAATAATTATATCTTTGTGTATTTTAATTTAAGAAAAGAATTTGATTATATTTTTATGCTTCATTTTTATAACTAGACTAAAAGCTAAAAAAAAAAAAAAAAAAAAAAAAAAAAAAAAAGGTCAACGTTAAAATTTTTCCATATTCTTTTGTAATTACATTTTTTATATTTAATAAGAAGTTTGATTACATTTTTTATGACTACTAAAACTGAAGAAAAAAGAAAAGGTCAAAGTTGAATTGTCTTTCCCTTTTTCATGGTTACATTCTTTTATACTTTAATTTAAGAAAGGAATTTGATTGCATTTTTATATTTAATTTTTTTATAATTATACTATAAAGCAAAAAAAAAAAAGTCGATTTTTTTTTTTTTTTTGTAATTGCATTTTTTATACTTTAATTTAAGAAAACGTGTATTAAAGGTGCTTTATTATTTTATATTTAAGTGAAAATACAAAATCCATTCAAAGTTATGTGAATTATTTCTATGTACTTGAACATATAAAAACCAAAAAAAAATTATTCAAGTGATCATTACAGAAAGAAATAAATTATGTTTCATATCATAGCTAATTTTGAGTTTACCGTAGTTAAGGATGATTTTCAAATAGTGTTTACTATAGCTAAAGAGAATTTTAAATAGCTTTCACTTTAGCTAATTGTGGATTAAAATAATTGAAAATTTCAACTATAATAATAGGGACCCAAACACTAAGTAGACTATAATAGTCCAATCCATCCAACTTGACTTGGGTTCCAAACATACCCCCTAAATATTTTTCTCTATTTGTTTTATGAATGGTAGTAAAACAGGAAAAAAAAAGCTATTTTAATCCAATATGAATACTAATGACGATATCCATAACTTAGTTTGGAGTAAAAACAACATATTATTAATTGAATAAATTTTATAAATTCTGTGAATTACAGAAATATCCGTTGATATTGATATATACGTAAAACTGAAATCTTGATATTAATATTGACATCGATATTTTATTCTTTACATAAACGTAGTGGTCATTTTTCATTAGAGGAGATGGGTATGCTATTTTAAAAACTACCGTTTATTTTAGCTATGTGCTCTAAATTTTCTATAGTATCTTTGTTTGTCTTATAACTTACAATTTAGTTCATGAACAAGTATAGATGTATTTGGTCTTAATTAGAGATAAACCTTAACAATATGAGACTAAAGGGACATTTGGCCCACTAAGTGGACGTAATAAGTCTGGAGTTAATATGATTGAATTAGAAAGTTATGTTTAGAGTGTAGAATTGTAAGATGAAGTTTCTCAATGTGAATAGTAAATTAAGTGAAGAAAATAAAGTTACTCGACAAATATGAAAAATTGAGATAGGAGAAAAAATGGACTTTTTTGATAAATGTAAAAGTAGAAAAAGATGGGAAGATAGTATTACTCGATAAATTTGCAAATTTTAATAGTGCTTCGTTTGTACTAAAAAGAAATTAAAATTCAATAAACCAAAATAAATTGGAATTTAATATTTTTTAAAAAAAATATAATATTCAATTAGCTTAAAGATAAATAGTAATTACGTTATTTGAAAATGTAGAAAACAAAAAGAATTTTTTTTTTTCAAAAAAAAAAAAAAGTGTGGGCGAGGGCTTGATCCGATGATCTCATCCTTAAATGGATAGTTATGCATTCCTCATTTTCCAGTAAATAAGGAATGGATAAATTTTTACATTCCTCATCCTTGACCTCAGCCAGTGGGCAGTGACGGAATGTGCAGTTTTTTGTTGTTTTTTTCCCTATAAATTTGGTGATCTTCATCCCTTTGATCCTAAAATGGAGGTATTAAAAAGGGTGTTCGAAGTTGAAGAGTACCTTCATTCAAACTCACCAAGAGCATAAACTAAACAATGGAAGAACCTCCTTACGATCTCATAATCTTAGGAGCCACTGGTTTCACAGGCAAATACGTTGTCCGAGAAGCTCTCAAATTCCTCAACTCTTCTTTTCCTCTCAAATCTTTCGCTCTTGCCGGTCGAAACCTCACGAAACTGACCGAAACCCTCAAATGGGCAGCCCATCCCCACTCTCCGCCGCCGATTCCTCTCCTAATCGCCGATATTGCCGACCCACAATCCATCCGCCGCCTCTGCACCCAAACCAACCTCATTCTCAACTGCGTCGGACCCTTCCGCTACTACGGCGAGCCGGTGGTTGCGGCCTGCGTCGAGACAGGATGCGATTACTTGGACATCTGTGGGGAGCCTGAGTTCATGGAGAAAATGGAAGCTAATTATCATGAAAGGGCGGTTCAGAGTGGGGCTTTGGTGGTTTCGGCTTGTGGGTTTGATTCAGTTCCTGCTGAATTGGGTTTTATTTTCAATTCGAGGCAGTGGGTCGGGCAATCGGCGCCGAATCGGATCGAGGCGTATATGAGCTTGGAATCGAAGAGAAGAGTAGTTTGGAACTTCGGGACTTTTGAATCGGCTGTTTTGGGTGTTGCTAATGCCGACCAGTTATTGAAATTGAGGCGTTCGAGGCCCAGAAGACCTCGGCCTAAGGTGAGGAAGTTTCCCCAATTTTACGTTACTGAATATTTCAGTTTGTGAGGATGTTTAGGGACTGATTGCCAGCTGATGAACAGTTTTGAAAAGCCATTTCTAACATTTAATACACTACATCTCTTTTTAACTCCTTTTGATTGTGCTTTAATCTATAAAAGTAGCTAGATGAGGTTTACAGCATCATATCTTGGCAGCTTAATGTGAACGTGTCATGCCTTAGATTACTAGAGTTTGCCATAATTTCTTCAAGTGATTCTGAGTAATAACTAAAAGGTATGCTCAACTCACTCTATAATAAGGGCTCATTTAGGCTTGTATTAAGAAACCGACAATCAAAGAAAGCAAGAAAACATAAAGTTTAGAGAAATTGACCCAGAGATTTATGTGGTTTACTAACCGTATGTTAGTTGTGTCCCTACATCGTCGAGGGGGAGAGTGATTTATTATTAGATTGAAAAAAGTATATTACATATTCGGAGGCATCAAAAGAATTAGAGAATTTATATAGTGTATTCCTCCAAATTCTAGGACCAAAATCGTAAATAATATAACTATGAATACAACCAAATTTAGTGTATGAACTTTTAATTCTGTATTTATTTGGTTCATGTACTTTACAAAATGTCTAATAGGTCTATAAACTATTAATTATGCTACCTTTCAATTTTGTTTCAAACTGTGGGAAACTTTATTGGTAACTTTGTGCATAAATGTACTATATCTTTGCTAGCTTTGAGCATCTGTCTTGAGGGAAGTCTTTGTTATTTGTGATCATTTCTTTTTTATCAAGTGTTTGTGTTGAAATTGAGCGTCCACACTCTTGTGTTGTGAATTTTGTTGTCTCTTAGATTCCTGGTCCTCCTCCTCCTAAAGGGCCTACTATCGAACACAAGAAGGACATAGGCCTTTGGGCTGTAAGATTACCTTCAGCCGATTCCTCTGTAGTTCGAAGAACACTCTCTACTCTAGCTGAAAACCCTCAAGGTCTTCCTGGTGTTAATGAGAGTGCTGACGAGATTGAACAGAGGAAGACGTTTTGGTCGTCGGTGAAGCCAGCTCACTTTGGAGTAAAACTTGGCTCAAAGTCATTGATTGGCATTCTGCGAATCATCACAGTTGGGATGCTCATTGGGCTTTTGGCTAGAACTTCACTCGGAAGGTGGCTTCTCTTGACGTTCCCTTTGGTTTTCAGTCTCGGGTGGTTCAGAAGGAAGGGTCCTTCGGAAGATGGGGTAAATAGCGCCTCATTCAAAATGTGGTTTGTTGGCCATGGTTTTAGCAGCAGCAACAGTGAGGGGAATGCAGAACCCGATATGGAAATCGTAACGAGAGTGATGGGGCCCGAGATCGGGTATCTAACAACTGCAATCATCCTTGTTCAATGTGCATTGATTGTTCTAAGCAAACGTGAGGCTCTGCCACAAGGAGGAACTCTTACTCCAGGCATTGTGTTTGGGTCAACTGATCTCCAGCAAAGACTCCAACAGAATGGAATATCTTTTGATGTCATTTCAAAGAATGCTTAGTTACAGAAGTTGCATTTCAGTAATGCTTTTGTTTTTGTTTGTGTTTGTGTTTTTGCTTTTATTTTTTTGTTCTTTTATTTTATTTTTTTTTTCAGAACATGTATAGAAAGTTTCTTTTTCCATCTAAAAGTTATATGTGGTATACTTTAGGGATGTATCAACTGGCAGATTAGTCTGTTGGTTTAAACTATAGTTTGAGATTTTTTTTTTTTTTTGATCTTTTTTGGGTGGATTATATATGTTTGTTTCATTTGTTGCCCTCGTATTCACCTAGCCTTAACACAGATTAAGGTCCTAGACTCATGAGAAACATTTAACATTGATTATGATCCTAGACTCTTATTCATACAAATCAAAGGTTCGTCTTCAAGAGGTCACAACTTACTCAGCATTAAGATCGAGTCACCTATGGTCATTCTAGTGAAATGTAAGTCTGTTCAAGTAACAGTGTTATAAAGAGACACTAACCATTTCATAATCAGGTCTTATACAAATTCTTTATATAGGATACCTCCACTCGCATGTCTACACATGAATGATCAAGATCAGATCATTTGTAACACTTTACAACTATTATAAGAATTATAAAGTGTGTTGTATCCATAGCGTCAACAAGATAAGGTACTCGACCTTATTCATATACTACAAACTATTTAGATTATCACTTAAACATGATCCATTTGTATGTCAACCACATGCATATTTAAGTTACATAAAATAACCTTGGACATAAAATAACCTTGGATCTTTCTTTAATGGATTATTACATATATAGATTAATCAACCATTATTTCAAATAACATATAACTACAAGGCTTTAAGATATACATTCCAACAAACTCTACTTGCACTAAAGGCAGTGAGACATGTATCCTAGGGTGTCCTCTATACCCAACATGCTCTTCCATTTGCTTTAATGCACTAGAGACATGTCTTATAGTCCTAGACATTCTAGAAAATTCTCTTCCACTTTAGCTTAGAGAATCCTTTTATATATTTCAAACTCTTATGTCAACAAGAACCATCTGGTCACCACCAAGAGGTTTGTTTCATTCTGTTGGGATTGATCTCCTAATTCTCTCGGTGGTCTCGTAATTTGTAAATATCTTGTACACATATTGTTATTAATAAAATAAGTGTTATTTTATAAACATTTACTCAAATTCAATAAACTAAGATCCATGGTTATTTCATGTAACTTAAGCATGTATGTGAGACATACAAGTAGATCATAACTTAATAATAACCTAAATGATCTATAGTAGATGGATAAAGAAGGGATATCTTATCCTAATGACACTATGGATACGGTTCGCTTTGTAGATGTTACAAGTGTTGTAAAGTGCTAGAAATGGTTTGATCCTGACTATTCATGTGGAGACATGCGAGCGAGGGTATTCTATACAAAGAGTTTGTATAAGATCGGACCACAAGATGATTAGTCTCTTTATATAACGTCGTTGATAATTTAGACTTACATTTCACTAAAATGACCATCGTTACATGACCTTAATCCTAAGTGAGTTGGGAACTCCTACTTATGAAGACAGTCCTTTGATTTGTATGGGTGAGAGTGGTCAGATTGCCAACTCAACAAGTCTACCATTTCGAGGATTTGTCTGATTGGGGAGCTGGAAACTCAACTACACAAGACGGAATTCACTCCTTCTCCAAAGCAGGGATAAGTAGATAAATTGCTCCCTTAAGGGTTGATTCCGGGTCTTGAACATAGTGGTCACACCCTCTCCTGCCTCGAGAGGACTAGGACTATGACTTATTCTTCATTAGAGGAATCAGTGGTACTTCGGGGCCGTTTGGTTGGCATGCTTTCTACATGAGAATTGGCATAGGTATCTAATTCCCATGTTTATTTCACAGTTTTCACCCATTTGCCTGGGAATAAGCTATTCCCAAGCGTTCTCATTTCCCACATATAAGTGTTTTCCATTCCCTTAAAAAAACTATGGGTTTTCTCTTTTCCCCTCTCTGTTTTTCATTTTACATATATTTCACTTTGAATATAGTTAACTAATTAATTAATTAATATTAATTTAACAAAAATATATAAATATTTATTTTAATAAATCAATAATGATATATTAAAATATTTACTTGACTTATTTTTATAATAAAAATTTATTAAATGAATGGAATGATTTTTTACATAAATTATTTATTTATTAACTAATAATATCTTAAATATATGTAATTAGTAAACTTGGATTAGTTAAATTTAGTTAGTATTAAACTTCATTTTCAATAATAGTAATTGATTACTTTATAGTTTTTTTAATAATCAAGTAATTTAGGGAGATTAATTTTAATTTGATCATTCATTATGAACATATAATTATCGTTGGTTATTTATAAGAAGTTAATTATTTATTGTGTTTATTTTTTATTACTCCGTTCATTATTACATATCATATTTACAAAATACCTTTTAGTATTCTTTATTAATATATCGTATTTTTATCTCGTTTTCTTTATCTTTTATATAATATATTGTCCATTTAAATATATTTTCTTATATTATTTAATTACAAGTGAAATTACTAATGTTGAACTTAATTAATAATAAAAATGATTAAGTGTTAGATTATAATTAGTATGATGTTCATAAAATGCGGTTAATTTTAAATATAAAATTATTAAAATATTTATAGTTATAATTAAAATATTGAATATTTATAATTAAAATTATTATAGATTCATAATTAATTAATTTTTTATTGATATATTGAATATTATTTGTTATTTAAATTATTAATCTATTACAATTACAATAAGATTTTAATGCTTAATTTCATAAATTAAACATAAGCACAATTTATATTCAATAAATTATCGATCTATTACAATTATAATAAGATTTTCATGCTTAATTTCATATAAATTAAACACAAACACAATTTTTGTTCACAAAATTCTGATAGTATTCCCATGCACAACCAAACATAGTCATCCTTGATTCCCAGTAATTTTATTTTCAGACATATAATTCCCAGACATCCTTAATTCCTAGCCATTGAGAAAACCTCAATCCAAACGGCCCCTTACAAAGTTAGATGTAACTACACAAGGCAAAACGGTGAATTGTGAAGGGTTATCACACTGTTGATTGGTCATATGGACATAGAAAGATATATGTAGTGCGAAGAGTACAGTTGTCGGTCTTTAGTGGAGTGACCAACAGTTAATGGATGGTGAATCTCGTGATTAAAGAGTTTAATCAGTTATTCACATACCGTTTGAGCTTCAAACTACAGGTCCATGAGGTCCCCTTGGTAGCTCAATGAATTCAAGTTGAGAATCAAATTTTGGGTTAATTTAAAGTGTTCAAATTAATAAGAGGAAATTCAATTATATGTGATATAATTGATATGATGTATTAGATGCATTAATTGGAGGATTTAATCTAAATATGGTTTATATTAAATACCATAAAATAGAAAAAGAACTATGGTTTATATATTTCATATGATGAAATATTAAAACCGTAGGTTATAAATATAATATGATAAGTTGGTTATTATATTTATTTATAACATATTAATTATACGATAATTAATTATTCTTTTTCTCTTAACTGAATTGAGTGGGCGGTTATTGGAAGTTTTATGGTAACTGTGAGATAAAAAGGAAAATATTTTTCCAAAAATTGATTAATGATTCATCGAAAAAATCTCACAAAAAAAATATCAAGTAAAAGGGTTTTAGTAAGCGATAACATAGAGAGCATACACGATCGAGCTATGAGTTTACTATATAATAGTTACTCGCTTAATCGTTGCTACACAACGAGTAGCAAAGTCTATACGATAGGCTTCCATCTTCTAAATGATCGAGTATTTCGATAGACAGTCTTCATCTCCCACTTACTCGATCGTATACCTCCTGCTTTCCTCAATCCAAAATCATGCAGAGCCCATAACTCCTGAATTCTCACACCGAGAATACCAAGGTAAACCATTGTGGAGGTGTTCTAAATCCGTTCGTGGATCGAGTTGGAGTCGATTGGGTTCGAGGTTCATTCAGACGTTCGTTGAGATCATATTCTGTTAGTTGCGTTCGAGTTCGTGCTGTAAACCATTTGCTGAACAATCGAGGGATACTTGAAGATGAGTTCTTCAAAGGTTCGCATACTCTATCCCTTGTATCTTCTTATAGCATGCTATAATTTATAATTATGCATAATCTATTTGTTTTCGTTTAGACTGTAATTGTTGTGTTCATTCTGAATGGGATTTGGAACGATCCACTTCCCCTGCTCAAAGGACCTCTATTTAGATTTCCTTCAATTGGAATCAGAGCCAGGTTGTTTTGATATTCCAAATTTCATTGTTGTATTGAACTTCTTTTACAGTCATGGTGGGTTTTAAGTTTTCTACAATACGTTTAAGAGTTAAATATGTTTGTGGATGTATTGATGGATGTTTACGGAATAATTGTCTCTGTTTAAAGCTTTCTTTAAGTTTACAAAGTGTTAATTTATAAGGGCCTCTACATGTTTTGGTATAATTAACAAGCAATCGAGTCTCAAAGTGTTTGAAGTGTTTTGAGTCGTTCGTGATGAAGTTTCAAAGCATGGAGATGTTGTTCTCATTGAGAAAGAAGACCAAAGGTTGGTCGCATCATGTAGCCCAAGCTAAACGATCGTTGAGATTTGACTAAATGATCATGTATAAAAGTTATACCCGATCGTGTAGTATTTACTAAACGATCGTATAATTGATGTTAAACGATTGAGTAAAGAGTTTACTCTATCGTGTTGCGTTGGTTGCTCGATCGTGTGGACGCTTGAGGTAAACGATCGTATAGAGTTTTTTATACTCGTCGTTTAATAGGCATGCGCACTAAACGATCATGTAGTTCAGCATGCTTCATCGCATAGTTACTAGCTACTCGATCACTTGGTATACGATACTTGACGCTTGCTCCGTGATCGTTTAGACTATCATGCTTCACCGCATAGTTGTCGTCTACTTGATCGTTTAAGGCATGTGTTACACGATGTGCATTGCACGATCGCGTGACCTTCATGCTTCATCGCATAGTCAAAGGTACTCGATCATTGCTAAATGATCGTTTATGCTTATACAACATTGCTAGAATATCACAAAGAGCTGTTACACGATCAAGAGACGCGACTTCACCCGGACAGTTCAAGACCTGGTTCGCCTGTTTAAACTATTGGACACAATGCTCTTTGTAATAGTTAGCTTTATTCTTAAGGATTTGAGGCTAATTATCCCGGTTCATCAACTTTTATCTAATGTACATGAGCTGTATGTTTGTTTATATGCCATAATGTATGACATATAGATTTAAAACCCACCTTAGGTTATGTTTCTGTTCATGCATCATCTTTATATTATAAGTATTGTAATATAGTAGATCGCATGATGATATTACATTAAAGCATGCTCATGCATCATATAATATAAGAGTTATATTTATGCATGCATCAAGCATATTCATGCATCATCTTTATATTATAAGTGTTATAGTACAAGGGTATATGAGAGCATGTATGTTTGGTTCATTGCTTTGTTATATAAGAGTTATATAAAAGTAGTAATGAATGAACAATGCATGGAGCATGACACTTAGATTAATTTATAAGAGTTATAAATGCCTTGAGTATGTGTTGCTTCACATTGTGGTTGATTTTAGTTGTTTCCTTTTATAAGAGTTATAATGGAAATTATAACTAAAATCAATAAGAAAGAATTCCATGCGAACTTAGGTAAAATCATGTTTTAAAAGAGTTTTAAAATTTGATTGAGATAGACCTAAGTTCATGGTTCTAATGAGATTAGATACCTAAGTTTAATCTTTTGAATCGGTTTAATAGGATTAAATTGATTTCCATAAAAAATTAAATTTGTAATAAATTTATCTATAAGGGACCTTTTTTCTAAGGCAGGTTCTAGCTAGGCTAGGGTATTTAAGCTGACAAAAACGAAACACCCCTACTTGGAAAGATGAATTAGATAGATTTGTTACAAGCATGTAATGTTTGATCAAAGACTTCGTTAAAGAGTTTAATGAATGATGATCAAAAGTTATTTAACTTTCCAAAGTAAGAGTTACTTTTGGGCAAACCTAAACAGCCACTTAGTTAAAATAATTAACCATATTTTTTCTAAGTAAACTAAACCCTAGGTTTTAAAATACTCAAAGAGAGGAAAAGATATATATGATATGTCAATTCCACTCACGTTTCTCCCTAAATGTTCACACTGTGAGATTTGTGCTTGGCCTCGTGGTGTCTTGAGAGCATCCCCCTTCAAATGATGTTTGCATGAGTCAATATCAAGATGGATGGAGAGAGTATTTATAATAAGTGGGAGAAAGATGTGTGTCATCATGTTCTGTGGTCTTCTTCATTGGTTTGCACCATGAGATCTTCTTGCACGGCCTCGTGGCGCCCTGGGAGCGTCCCCCTTCAGATGGTTTGTGCGGTTGGTCAATATCAAGGTGAACTCTAGATTTGGATAAGGTTGCTTTAGTTTTTGCTCCAATCCGATTTTTTCCCTTCAGATTGACTGCTTGGGGTAGAACTCTAGGATCTAAAATGAAGGGTCACACTTACGGAAAATTGTTAAGCAAGTTAATGATTTCTTGACCAAATCAATGATGCCTAGTCGTTATAGGAACAAGAGTTGTTTTAGTATAATGACTGGTTAAGAGTGTCTCAATTCAAATGAGAGATAAATTGACTACCCATCGATGGCTTTTGTCTTAAACCACTGAAGCGTCATTGCAAAACTAGATGTCACATGGAGTTCATTTAGATTTTGCTAAACAAGATTGGATTTGTTTTAAAGAGTATTTGCTAGAATCTAATGTAGATCAATGTGTTTATTTTTTCAGCAACACGTCATTGTATGATTTTCCGTTAGTTGCCTCTTATAATTTGACCGTTTACATACATTGGAATAAGTCTCTTAAAATATATTTCGTGGTAAACGACCTCGAGTTTGTCATGATTGAGGGAGGAGTGTCCTCAAGTCTCAACCCTTGATGCACCGTATAATGTTCGTAATGCATATAAGGTGTGGATGAAGGCTAATTCGATGGCCCGACTTCACATCTTGGCTAGCATACCTGATGCATTGGCCAAAAGGGTTGAGAACATGGTCATTGCACGTCAGATCATGGACTTTGCAAGAATTGTTTGAACGTAAGTTCTTATTTTTTGAGCAAAAACGGATGGATGACAAAGAAACCAATAGTGTCAATTCCAAAGATAACCTCCAGATTTTCTTGAATGTCAAGGGACTAAAAAGGAAAGCAATTGTTGCTGACTCTGATGAAGTTCATCAACGAGAATTGTTCTCTGAAATGGAACTTGAAGCTTATATAGGTTCTGATACTGATCCCACTTCTCTCCAAAAGAGGAAGAAGTCTAAAGACAGTAAATGTGATTTATTTGTCTTGGAGACACGTTTGGTAAAGAATGATGATTCTACTTGGATACTAGATTCAGGTGCTACTAATCATGTAAGTTCTTCCTACCAAGGATTTAATTCCTGAAAAAAGTTGGAAGATGGAGAGTTGACTCTTCGAGACAGTACTGGTGAGGTTGTTTCAGTTGTTGCTATAGGCAGACTAAAGTTATTTTTAGACAAGAAACGTTATCTATTAGTGGATAATGTTTATGTAGTTTCTCATAACAAAAGGAACTTAATTTCAGTTTCTTGTCTGATTGAACAAAGTTATTTTGTCTTTTTTTCTGAGAATAAAGTGTTTATTTTCAAGAATAGTATGGAGATTGGTTTTGGTTCAATAGAGAATAACTTATATGTACTAGTCATAAAAGTCTTGCTTAATACTGAAATGTTCATAACAGCAACAACTGCAAAAAGACCAAAGGTTTTTCCTAAGTAAAACGCCTATCTTTAGCATCTAATTTTAGGACACATCAACTTCAATAAGATTGAGAAGTTGGTGAAATGTGGACTTCTAAATGGTTTAGAAGAAAACTCTTTGTCAATATGTGAATCATTCCTTGAAGGCAAAATGAATAAACGACCTTTTACTGGAAAAGATTATAGAGCCAAGGAAACCTTGGAGCTTATACATTCAGACCTCTGTGATCCGGTGAGTGTTAGAGCTCGAGATGGGTATGAATATTTCATCTTTTTCATAGATAATTATTCAAGATACGAATATCTATACCTAATGCAACATAAGTCTGACACCCTTAAAAAGTTCAAGGAGTATAAGGTTGAAGTTGAAAACTTGTAAGGTAAGAAGATAAAAACACTATGATCTGATCGTGGTGGAGAGTATATGGACTTAGAGTTCCAGAACTATATGATAAAACATGGAATTACGTCCCGACTCTTAGCCCCAGGTACACCTCAACAGAATGGTGTATCAGAAAGGAGAAACAGAACCCTGTTGGACATGGTTCGGTTTATGATGAGTTATGCTCATCTTCCAAACTCGTTTTGGGGATTTGTAGTGGAGACTGCAGTTTATATTTTGAACAATGTTTCTGAAACACCTTTTGAGGTATGGAGAGGCCATAAAGGTAGTTTACACCACTTCGGGATTTGGGGATGTCCAGCCCACGTGCTAGTGGCTAACCCTAAAAAGTTAAAACTACGTTCGAAAGTATGCCTATTTGTAGGCTACCCCAAAGAAACGAGGGGTGGATACTTCTATGATCCAAGTGAGAGCAAGGTGTTTGTGTCGACAGACGCTATCTTCTTGGAAGAAGACCACATTAGGGATCATAAACCACAAAGTAAGCTTGTTTTAAATAGATTTCTAATGAGACTACTGAGAGTTTAACAAGAGTTGTTGAACAGATTGATAGATCAACAAGAATTGTTGATATCGGTTCATCTAGTCAATCATCTCAAAAGTTGAGACTGCTTCAACGTAGTGGGAGGGTTGCAAAACCACGGAACGCTATATGGGTTTGACTAAAGCCCAAAACATCATGTCTGATGATGGGGTTGAGGATCCATTGTCTTATAAGCAAGCAATAGAGGATGTTGACAAAGATGAGTGGATTAAAGCCATGAATCAGAAAATGGAGTCTATGTACTTTAATTCTGTCTGGGAACTTGTGGATCAGCTTGATGGGGTAAAACCTATAGGTTGTAAGTGGATCTACAAGAAAAAACTAGGTGTAGATAGAAAGGTGCATACCTTTAAGGCTAGATGATAACTGGCAGATATGCCAGTTATTATAAGCCTTTTATTTAGAATTATGAAGGTTGACAAGTAGAAAATACGCTGATAATACTTAGAATTTTTGAAAAATTGAGTTTGCATCAATCAGCATTGAAAATCCTAGCTAACCCAATATTATGCGTTATTCCATGTCAAATTGTCTATTTTTGTAGCTATCGCAGGAATCAAATGCATACGTTGAAGCCAGGTGACCGCAAAGACAATCGCATACGCAGAAGCTGGGCTATAGCAAAGACGACCGCATGCAGGGAATCTTTCCATCGCAAAGGCGAATGTATACATTCGACACACGGGTGTTGCGACCATCGACCGCATGCGTCCATCGCATAGAAGTTGCAGTCGTCAAGCGAATGCGGTCATCGAAAGGAGATTGCGGTTACGAAGTTATAACCATAATAGAAGGGTGATCACAAGATGGGTGGAATGCATTGATACTTCAGTTGAAATAAGCTCAAACGCATACCTTGGGAGTATCAACAAGATAAGATGATAAGACATTGCCCATACCGCGACAAAGGCAACAATGAGCCAGGACGTAATCATGATTGCTGTCGGCGTTTAAACTCTATAAATAGCCCTTGGACCTTCACTTCAAAGTATCCGAACTTCTGCCTTAAGGCAAAGGTTTGTGATCACAGATGAGAGCATGAGCGAGATTTTCTATAAGGATTCTTCATCTCCATAAACCAATCCGAGTGATGACCAGGGCTTTCGTCGAAGATAGAGCTCAAGAGAGACGTCTCCACCATCCATCCATGGCACCACCAGCAGCCTTGATGCAGAGTCTTTCATTTCTTCTCTGATCTCTGTGTTGTATTACATTTTAGCTTAAGATATTAAGACATTTTGTAATCAATACATATTTTAAGTCCTTCAATTCCATCTTCTTCATTGTCTTTATCTTGATCATTGTTTACATTCATCGTTTAATTATCAAAGGCAATCGCATGCTCAATCGTGTAGCCTAGAGATAGGACGCATGTAGCAACCTATCGAGAGGTGCACGTTGTGCGAATATAGTGAGTTAATCTTCTTTGCTTGGTGAGAGGCTATAGCAATGCTTGTCGATGGGCTGTTGCAATACTTGTCTATAAGTTAATTAGTCGCATCTAACTGCCTGAGAAGGTAAGAGATGGAACGCACTAAAATAAAGTATGCATTATTCCTAGAGATAGGCACGGTCTTATGCTCGACGCAACCATGCATTATAGAGATATAGTCATGCGGCTGACCACCGAGAGGTGTGCGATACGTTAGTGTGACAAGCTGGGATTACTCGAGTGATATAAGATAATAAACATTAATATGTGTTAACGGTTGTTGCATATCTACCAATTCTCATTGCAAGACTTCCATTACTCAATCTGTTTAGTTAGGAGTAGGAGTAGTGTGTAATCCTTTAACTTCTTTTTACTTTTATTCATCGCCTCAAACGCATTACTTCACAAGCATTATTGAGTTACAAGTCCCTGTGTTCAACCTCAGATTACCCGAGAAACTTGAGTTCTCATTATACTTGGCGAGAAGGCAAGAAAACTTGTGATAGGAACGCATGGTCATTGTATACTAGATTAACGCATACTTTCCATTCCAACACATGACCTCCAACGCATGGGCCTAAACGCATAGCTTAAGACATGCAACACACATAATTGCGTTCAATAAATTTTTATCAACACTAGACTCGTGGCAAAGGGTTATACCCAGGTCGAGGGAATGGACTATCAGGATTCTCCTGTCCATAGCCACATTTTATGATTATGAGATATGGCAAACGGACGTCAAGACTGCCTTTTTGAATGGTAATCTTGAGGTGACCATCTACATGACTCAACCAGAGGAATTCATTGTTCCAAATCAAGAGCAAAAGGTTTGCAAGCTTAATAGGTCTATTTATGGGCTGAAACAAGCATCTAGATCTTAAAACATTAGATTTGATAGTGCGATCAAATCATTTAGCGTTGATCAGAATGTTTATAAGCCTTATGTTTATAAGAAAATCATCAACAACTCAGTAGCTTTCTTGGTACTGTATGTGGATGATATCCTACTCATTGGGAATGGTGCAGGTTTTCTAACTAACATTAAGAAATGGCTAGCTGCTTAATTCCAAATGAAAGATTGGGAGAGACACATTTTATTTTAGGGATCCAAATCATAAAGGATCGTAAGAACAAAGAGTTGGCTTTGTCTCAGGCATCGTACATTAACAAGATGTTGATCAGGTACTCGATGTAGAATTTCAAGGGTGGTTTATTACCCTTCAGGCATGAAATTATTTTTTCTAGGAGCAATGTCCTAAGAACCTCAATAAATTGAGGAAATATGAATCGGATGTTGAAAGCCTCATGTGTGCAATGTTATGTACTAGACTTGACATTTGCTATGCAATAGGGATTGTCAGTCGGTATCAGTCCAATCCAGGATTAGATCATTGGATGGTGGTCAAAACAATCCTCAAGTATCTTTGGAGAACGAAAGACTATATGCTCGTGTATGAAGATAAGGATTTGATCCTTACAGGATACACAGACTCTGACTTTTAGACCAATAGAGATTCTCGAAAATTGACATCAGGTTTAGTGTTCACTTTGAATTAAGGGGTTATAGTTTGGCAAAGCATCAAACAAGGATGCATTACAGACTCCACTATGGAAGTCGAATACGTAATCACTTGTGAAGCTGCTAAAGAGGTTGTTTGACTTAGAAAGTTCCTTACCTATTTGGAAGTTGTTCCAAATATGTCTTTGTCAATCACACTCTATTGTGATAACAGCGAGGCCATGGCAAATTCAAAGGAACCTTGGAGTCACTGAAGAGGCAAGCATATTAAATAGAAGTATCATTTGATCGGGAAGATTATGCATCGCGGTGATGTGATTGTCACAAAGATCGCATCAGAGCACAACGTCGTTGATCCGTTTACAAAGGCTCTTACGGCTAAAGTGTTTAAAGGTCATCTGGAAAGTCTAGGTCTATGAGACATGCGACACCTTGTCTAGGGTAAGTGGAAGATGATACTGGGTATAGAATATGTCCTAGTTTATTGTATATTGTACATTAGTCTCCCGAGGCATTAGGACAAGTGGGAGATTATTGGGATTGGTGTCCTAATTCTCCCGGTGGTCTCGTAGTTTGTAAACATCTTGTACACATATTGTTATTAATAAAATAAATGTTATTTTATAAGCATTTACTCAAATCCAATAAACTAAGTTTCGTGGTTATTTCATGTAACTTAAGCATGTATGTGAGACATACAAGTGGATCATGACTTAAGTAATAACCTAAATGGTCTGTAGTAGATGGATAAATGAGGGATACCTGATCCTGATAACACTACGGATATGGCCTGCTTTGTAAATGCTACAAGTGTTATAAAGTGCTACAAATTGTCTGATCTTGACCATTCATGTGGAGACATGCGAGCGAGGGCTATACAAAGAATTTGTATAAAACTGGACCACAAGATGATTAGTCTCTTTATATAACATCGTTGATAATTGAGACTTACATTTCACTAAAATGACCATACGTGACATGACATTAATCCTGAATAAGTTGGGAACTCCTGCCTATGAAGGTAGTCCTTTGATTTTTATGGGTGAGAGTGGCCAGATTTCCAACTCAATAAGCCTACCATTTTGGGGATCCGTCTGAATGGGGAGCTAGGAACTCAGCTACACAAGACGGAATTCACTCATTTCCTGAAGTAGAGGTAAGTAGATAAATTGCTCCCTTAAGGGTTGATTTCAGGTCTTAAACATAGTGGCCACACCCTCTCCTGGCCCGAGAGGACTCAGTCATAGTAGGGCTATGACTTATTGTTCATTAGAGACATCAATGGTACTTAAGGAGTTAGATGTAACTACACAGGTCAAAACGGTGTATTGGCCCAATTGTACTTACGAGCAATTTTTGAAGGGTTATCGCACTGTTGATTGGTCATGTGGACACATAAATATATCTGTAGTGCCAACAGTTAACGGATGGTGGATCTCATGATTAAAGAGTTCAATCAGTTATTCACGTATCGTTGAGTTTCAAACTACAGGTCCATGAGGTCCCCTTGGTAGCTCAATGGGTTCAAGTTGAGAATCTGATTTTGGATTAATTTGAAGTGTTCAAATTAACTAGAGGAAATTCAATTATATGTGATATAATTGATATGATGTATTAGATAAATTAATTGGAGGATTTATATTAAATACCATAAAATAAAAAAAGAACTATGGTTTATATGTTTCATACGATGAAATATTAAAACTATAAATTATAAATATAATATGATAAGTTGATTATTATATTTATTTATAACATATTAATTATATGATAATTAATTATTCTTTTTCTCTAATAATTGAATTGAGTAGGAGATTATTGAAAGTTTTATGGTAATTGTGAGATAAAAAGGAAAATATTTTTCCAAAAATTGATTGATGATTCATTCAAAAAAATCTCACAAAAAGGCTATCAAGTAAAAACTTTTTACTAAGCAATAGCATACACGATCGAGCTATGAGTTTACTATACGATAGTTACTCGCTTAATCGTTGCTACAGGATTGAGTAGCAAAGTCTATACGATAGGCTTCCATCTTCTAAATGATCGAGTATTTCGTTTATATGATAGATAGTCTTCATCTCCCACTTACTCGATCGTATACCTCCTGCTTTCCTCAATCCAAAATCATACAGAGCCCACAACTCCTGGATTCTCACACCGAAAATACCCATTGTGGAGGTATTCTAAATTTGTTCGTAAATCAAGTTGGAGTCGATTGGGTTCGAGGTTCATTCAGACATTCGTTGAGATCGTATTATGTTCGTTGCGTTCGAGTTCGTGTTGTGAACCATTTGGTGAACAATCGAGGGATACTTGAAGAAGAGTTCTTCAAAAGTTCGCATACTCTATCCCTTATATCTTCTTGTAGCATGTTGTAATCTATAATTATGCATAATCTATTTGTTTCCGTTTAGACTGTAATTGTTGTGTTCATTCTGAATGAGATTTGGAACGATCCACTTCCGCTGCTCAAAGGATCTCTATTTAGATTTCCTTCATTTACATATGTCCTCAGACTTAGTCCTTTCACCACATTATCTCATAAAGTGGATAGACTAAGTTATATCTGAAATAGCTTTCAAATATTTAAGGATATACTTGACTATGCAAATTATTACTTCATAAGCAAAATATTGCCTTGTAGTCCACTTCAAATCTCAAACTTTATACACCTACGACCATCATTCATAAGTTTTAATTTTTAAACTCAATGGTCATACCATCGATTTTACCAATTTGAATAACCAATTGTATATTAAATGTTAAGGAAGTCTCATGTAATATTTACATCCCCTCAACACTTTTTCCCTTAGACATATCATTTTCATTGTTGAATGGTAGATTACCATTCCATCTGAAGCTATTGCATCGAACATTCAACAACAACTTTGTAAAAATAAGATGCATGAGACAAACTTAGCAGCATGTCTTAACAACTTTATGTGAACTTTTGATATACAAAAATACTTCAAATCAATTATTTGAAGGTTAAATAGTCAAACTTTCATATTGATTTCTATCTCATTCATAATGAGTAAATATCAATAGAAAATAGGTAAATACCCATTTTTCATTTTATTGTCTGTATATGAGCATTGTCATCATTTAAAGTCATGAGTTACTATACTCTATCAAACTTATTCTCAAAAATGCTAATTGTGAAATTTATTTATCAAATGAACATCACAATTTTGCAAACATTTTGCAATTTAATCTTTGAAAATTTGCTTGAATTTGTGTAGATACATTGAACTCCTTTTCATAACAGAAGTTATTCATTTTTACATATCTCATTTGCAACAATGAATCAAATAATGCTTAAAAACTAATAAAAATAACCAATGAGAAAAATCTCATAGTCTATTTTCACCCACTAATTCTATCACTGATTTTCATCTGACACCAAGAGTCTTATTTTGAGAATCTCTATTTTCAAGTTCTACACTTTCAAATCTCTCTTTTGTAAATCCATTCATATCCTTTGGGTTTGACCCCATCAATGAAAATCTACGTAAAACTGATTGAGTTTAAGTATACTACTTTATCTCAAATTTTATGACGTTGACATAATTTTTTTTTATCAACTTCCTACAATCCTTGTCATTCATTATGATAATTTTGACTTCCAATAAGCTATAACAGAGCTTTAGTTATCTCATAATTCTCTCACTACTTTAAGGTTTATAAGTTTTCATCTAGTCATCGCATATGACAATATAGACTTTAAGTAAGCCTTTGTAAAGATTGAGTTATCTCATAACTCTCCCATTACGATGAAGATTTATCTAGTTGGCAATTAGAATTTGACTTTCAAATGAAAATAAATGGTTAACAATACTTGTTAACTATTAAGTGGTTTTACTTGGAATTATCAATCAACACAATTTAACCTTGTTAAAGATCCGCAAGCTTTTATTTGTACATTTCTAATAAAACCAGTATTTATCACACAAATATGTTTGTTGGAGGAGAAATTTCGGATCAATCATGAATCGCCACGTCATTTACTAAATTAATGATGAAATTCCAAAATCATCAACCAATTAAGAGATGTCATGTGTCTCAAATTAAAGTTAAAGACAAATTCTGTGTTTTCGTCACAGGCGTTGGATTGAGTAAAATTAATTTCGCCCAATTTGACGTTATAATTTGGGCGTTGGTCCATTTACGCCCAAATATGGGCTTAATTTGGGCCTAAAATGCTAAAATAAGCCAAAATCCAGTTAATAAGGCCCACAGACCAGACCCGAGTCCAATTAATTAGGCTCATGGGCTAACCAAGCCCAGATCCATGGGTCAACTGGGCCCAAGCCCATCAGAGAGCCCTATAAATAGATGAACTCTTCTCATTCCAAAGGGTCAACAACTTTGCATTCAGAAAGTCAATTCATCAACAAGTAGAAGACTCCTAAAACTACACTTCTAGAAGACACAAAGACTCTTCCAAGACTTCTACTTCAAAAAGGGGTTAACCGGTCATGATACAAGATCTTCAAGAAAGAAAAAATATATATATATATATAATAGGGAAAAAAATCCCCAGCAAAATCTGCACAACATAGAACATGTTGCTTGACATAGTACAAAAAATAATATAAAACATGTTGTTCAAGTTTTACCCGTAACAAAATAAGTCAATCATAATAATAGAAGTACTATCGATGGATTTGTTAATTAGAGAATTTCAAGAATTGAACTTAAAATCTTCTAAATGACTCAACCTAATGGGCTAAAAAGTGCTACACCTTTAACCAACTTTAGAAGCAATGAAAATGTCTTAAATGTCATATGCCTAATAATCATTTGAAGCTAAAAAATAAGCTAGCAAGTAGCAATGACGCTAAAGCATGTATGCCGCGCATTGAAATCTAAAAAGTGGCTAAAGAGCATATAAGTGCCCAAAAAAAGTTATCTAAAAAATTGCTATTTTTAAGCTAGTTAATGTGAAAATTGCTATTTTTAATCTAAAAAATTTTCAACTTCATAAAACTAACTTATTAAAAAAAAAAAAAACTATTTTTTATAATCAATTTCTTATTTTTTTTTCATATCTTAATTTGAGAGTCTACACCATGCTAAGTCTATTTTATCTCTCCTTCCATCTTACCTTTACATGACTTACCTAATGCCATTTTTAAGACCCAACTTTAATTTTAAATATTTTGTCCCTATTTGACCACGTCTCACTTAAATGGAAAATGTCGCCGGATTTTTTTTTAATAATAATAAGAAAACATCTCCTAAAAATAATAAAATAAAAAATTATGTTGAATTTTTTTTTAATAAAGTCTTTTTTTCCTTTGAATATTATTTTGTATAAAACTTTTCTTCTTAATTAAGTTGTAAAAAAAATAATATTCTCAACGAAATTTCCCGTAAGTTTTTTTTTCTTTTTATTTAAAAAAAATACACGTTAGTTACAAAAAGAAAAAAAAACAACGAAAATTCCCGTAAGATTGATAGGAATTTAATAAGAAAAAAAACGAATTTGATGAGAAAAATGAGGTACAACGGAAACATAGATATCAAAAAATATAATATTAAATAATATATAAATTAATAAAATAAAATAACTAAATAACTAAATTTGGAATAAATAAATAAAACTGTAGAAAATAGGAAACTAAAAAATCTCCACTTTCTCCAAAATTCATGGAATTTCCACCAATGTATTTGTGTCTTACAAAACTCACTAAATGCTACTATTTATAGGTAATTTGGCAGGTAGAAGATGGATTAAATAGATATTAATAGCGTATAATCTTGAGACGCATGGACAACACTTGGGGGAATGAGGGTATAACACATGGTTAATGGACACTAAGCATGAACATCTAATAGACATCTATTATCATAATATTGTGAAGGAAAAAGAGTACATATTTCATTTAATATATACTCCTAAAAGAATACAATATGTTTACTCCCCTCGTCAAAACATCACTTAAGATTTCTAAGTTGTTGCATTCTAATGTTGTGCACCGATTTCTCAACGGTTGCAATTGGTAATAATTTTGTATATAAGTCTGTCAAGTTATTTTTCGAACCAATTTGTTGTACAGTGGTGTCATTATTTTCTTCAAGATCACGAGTGTAGAAAAACATTGGTGAAATATGATTTGTTCTATCTCCTTTAATATATTCTCCTTTTGATTTGGGATATGCATGTTATGTTGTCTTCGTATAATATTGTTGGAAGATTTTTATTAGAAGACAATACGAAGACAAGCCACATGTTTCACGAATGTGCTGAGTCATTGATCTTAGCCATACACATTCTCGACTAGCCTTACAAATTGCAAGAATTTCAACATGATTTGCGAAAGTAACTGTTATGGTCTGTTTTATTGACCACCACGATACAACAATTCCTCTGCATATGAATAGATAACATGTTTGGGATCTAACTTTGATTGGATCAGATAAATATCCAAAATTTGCATGACCAACTAGATCAAAATTTGATTTATTTGAAGAAAACAAACTCATATCGATCGTTCCTCGGAGATAACGGAGTATATGCTTAATTTCGTTCCAATGTCTTTTTGTTGGAGAAGAATTATATCTTGCTAATAAATTTACTGAAATACAATATATGATCTTGTATTATTAACCAGATACATAAGGACACCAATTGAAATAAAATATGGTACTTCAAGACCAAGAAATTCTTCATTATTATTTCGAGGTAGAAATATATCTTTCTTCACATCTAGTGAACGAACTTTCATTTGAATGTTCAATGGATGTACTTTGTCCATATAAAATCTTTTCAAAAAAATTTCTTGTATAAGTTGACTAATGAATAAATATCTCATCGGCTAAATGTTCAATTTGCAAGCCAAAGAAAAAATTTATTTTTTTTGAGATCTTTCATCTCAAATTCTTTCTTAAAATATTTTATTGCCTTTGAAAGCTCTTCGGGAAATCCAAATATATTTAAATCATCGATATATATAATTATAATAGCAAATCCTAACTGTGATTTCATTATAAAAACATACGAACATATTGGATTATTTTGGTATCCTTCTTTCAACAAATATCCACTAAGACGATTATATCACATTCATCCTGATTGTTTCAATCCATATAGCAATCTCAGTAACTTTATTGAATACATTTCTCAAGAATTTGATTTATATGTTTCAGGTACCTTGAATTCTTCTGAGATTCTCACATAAATATTATTGTCAAGAGATCCATATAAATATGTTGTGACTACATCCATAAGATGTATGTCCAAATTTTCATACACAGTTAGACCAATTAAATATCTTAGTGTAATTATATCTACCACTGCAGAATACGTCTCCTCACAATCAATACCAGATTTTTGTGAGAAACCTTATGCAACTAGTCTTTTTTTATATCTAGTGATCACGTTATTTTCATTTATTTTTCTCACAAATACTCATTTGTATCCCACAGGTTTGACACCTTCTGGTGTTCGAACTACTAATCCAAAACCTAACGTTTTGAAAGTGAGTTTAACTCTACCTCGATTGTTTTCTTTTACTGAAGTTAATCTTTTCTATGTCGACATTCTTCAATAGATTTTGGTTCAGGATCCTCATTTCCAGATATAATATAATCAACATGTTGATTTTGGTTCAAACAATGTTACTTTTCTCTTTTCAATCAACATGATGGTTTCACTAGTTTCTAACTTATGCCCAAAATCAACATCTTTCAAATTTCTTTAATAAGTTCAACTATGTACCTTCTCATTCATAAAGCCTCATCATTCCATATCAATAGTTCCCAAATACTATTATTACTACAATTCTCCATAAAAGGTTATTTTCTCCGAACATCTTGAAAATACCCAACACCTCTTCTCACCTCGACAATGGCATGGGTATAACCCAAAATAACTTGAGACACTGTATAAAGATAACCCCTTAGCTCAACAACTACTATTTGCCTTGTTTTTTTTCCTCCATTTTAGATTTGGGGTCTCTTTTCCAACCAGCTATCTTTCTTTCTTCACTACCACAACTAAGGTGGGTACTTCTGAGATGAGCTTTCTCCCCACTAGTTTCACTTATTATCTAACCTGGATATTTTTTTCCACTCCTCAACATGATAATAAATTGCTAAAGTACCTTATTGAGCCTACTATCCTTAAATCCGTAATCGTATCATATTAAGGTCTTTAAAGTTTTCATATATGAGGCATCCACTTCAATAACTAGAAATCCAACAGCGATACATTAGTCTCTTATTTATTTATTTATTCATTCCTCCTTTTTCTTCTTTCATACTTATCTACGAGCAACTTCAATCTCATACCTAGATACGTGTCTTGTTGTGATAGAGCTCCTTGTAACACCATTAATCTCATTGTTCATCGCATAGCATAGCATAATTTCATAGTGAATTCTCATATAGACAACATATTTGATAGCTTAAACATGTACATCATTTTCTTATGTTCTTCACAGCACAACGCTATAGCTCTGTCATACTTAAAGGTCTTTGAACCAAAATTTCTGTTTCATTTTAATAGTCAAATTTTGAGATAAACTAGTGTCAAGCAACCCCATTTTTTCCTTCTTTTTTTTTTCTTCATAACGCCAATTGAAAATTCATCTCATTGCTAACTTCCTTTCAAGTTACTATATATGTTATATCCAATAACTTGATACATAAAGTTAAATAAATAGGTAAAAAATTTCATAACACCCTTTTCTTTTTCTCTTTTTACTAATAAGACGTACCTGACAATGACGAAGAATTTATTGATGAGTCGTAGGGAAACTCTGGACTTACGATGTAAGTCAGTCTACATAACCTAAAAACTTAGACTCTGATACCAACTGTAATGACGACCCAACTATCTAGAATGGAAATTAGACCATTACTACATGTATGTATAAACCTCAAAACGACATTTTCACAAGATTTAACTAAATTCAAAATAATGAAATATTTTTTTATTATAAACCTATAAAAAACATAAAATCTATGTTCGGGGTATCCCTAACTAAAAATAAAAACAAATTAAATAAAAAAACTGAATGAAATATTCAAAGAATTTAAAAAAGGTTCAATTACAAAGCTAAAACTTGCAAATATAAGAAAAACATATGCGAAAGCGTTGTCATGTCCCAAGGCTCAAGCACGGATTCTTCCTATCATTCATCGTTCTGTCCTTTCCTTTAACTAAAAAAGATATAAAGAAATGAGTGAATTTAAAAATACGCAGTAAATGACTACAGGGTTCACTAGGTGTACATATTAGCTTTCCTATCAAGACAAAGGTGTGCATTTCAAACATAGGCATAGGCATAAGATGTGAACCCGAAGGCACGCTTTCATAGGTAGTGACTCCGAATAGTCACCAAAATCATAAACATAGGTGGTGATTCCATAAAGATGCTGAAATATACAAAGAGGATGTACACAGTCTGATAGAAGTGCTAACAGTCACCATCAGTCTATCATGCATCATATCACACCATAACATATTACAACAATCATTGTAACATGACTCATGAGCTTCCAGAACAGTCTCAACAATCATCTATCAGTCAACCATGGTAGAACATTCCATCACAATAGAACATGCTTTCAATGTATTCACAGTCTTAATATCAACTTGGAGTTCAAGAGCGAATCGGTAGTAAATCATTTACCTCTATACTAAGCCCAAACAATTAACCGACGAAACTCTTCTTTTTCTTGAATGACAAAAACCTTGGAAGCAACCCTAAACATAAAGTGAAATCAACTTAGATATTACGGGTAGTTACAAATTAAGAAGCCATTTGGACATTTTTTAAAATAGGGATTTCTACCTATTAGACCTTCACTATAGATTCACATTACAATAATGACTTTTGTTCTCTATTTATTTCATAAATAGCTTAATAGATTATTTACATAAATGTTATGGTCCATTTACAATTATAAC
This sequence comes from Benincasa hispida, assembly GCF_009727055.1. Lineage (NCBI taxonomy): Eukaryota > Viridiplantae > Streptophyta > Magnoliopsida > Cucurbitales > Cucurbitaceae > Benincasa > Benincasa hispida. The sequence goes on from NC_052359.1 coordinate 79,399,513, forward strand.
CTTCTCCATTTTAAAAATAAAAATAAAGACAAAAAAGGAAAATTAAGAGAAGAAAAGCGGTTACACTTTCCGGGATCATTTTTACACTTTTCAAAACTTTTTACACTTTCCAAAACCATTTCCCTCCAAATATTCCTCTTCTTCTTCAATCTCCTATTTTTATTCCTTCATATACTCTCTTCAAGCAGACCATCAAGCATTCATTCAACCATCCATCTCCGTTTGCCACTGTCATGTGAAGGGTTGACCATCAAGCATTCATTCAACCATCCATCTCCGTTCGCCACCATCATGTGAAGGGTTGATCATTGAGCGTTTGTTCAACCATCCATCTCCTTTCGATTGTTCATTTATTTTTTCTTTGTGGATCTCCGTTCAAGCGATTGTTCTAGCTCCGTCGACCATCGAGCTTTGTCGGCTTTCGTCGATAGCTCTGTTAAGTGTTTGTCTTCGGTTCCATATCTGAGCTCCATCAAGCGTTCGTCAATTGTTCCAGCTTCGTTCCAGTTCTGTCAGCTTTATGTTCACGTTGTTCAAGCCAGCTCTGATTCCTGATCTGAGCATTATCAAAATAGATCTCCATTCGTGTTTATGTTTTTCATTTCTTATTAGATATGTTCACGAATCTATTCATGAACTCTATTCTAGCACCATCGAAGCATATCTGATAGCTCCATTCCAATGGCATGTGCACGAGGTTCGATCTGGTCAACGAATCTGAGGTTCCAAATGGATCATCTAGATGTATTTGTACATTCTGTTTTCAATTTCAAATATATATGAGTTTATTGCAGATGCAGTATTGTCTACCATTGTTGTTTAAATATATATTGCTGTTTAATTAGTTATTTTGTGATATTTGATTATATATATTGTGTGTGTATATATCTTTAACCTAGGTGTGACCTTCTCCACTTTTTTCTTCAAAATCCTTTAAATTTTCCAAACTTATGGTTTTTAGGTTCATTTTCAAATATATATGAACTTATTGCGGCTACAATACCATCTACCTCTGTTGTTTAAATATACATGACTGTTATAATATAGTTAGTATATGATATTCAGCTATAATGATTTCCCCTACAATCTATATCAAATATTTTTATTATAGGGAAAAAAGATTACTAACACATTTCAGAGCACTACTTAAGAATTTAAACTCTACGAATTTGATTTGATTTTTAAATAATTTGATGATGCCATCTATCTTCGTATATGGTCTAATTTGTAGCAAATAATATGAGGTATATTTACAAAATAACTAAATATACATGTGTATGTATGACAAAGAATATGAAATATATAACTCAACAAAAACGATGCTAGAATTAAGATATGGAGTATATATTATACAACAACATTAAATTTATATTTCTTCTAAATATATTCAGAATACCTTTACATATATTTAAAATACCGTTATATATACTTGAAATAAACATCGTATATATACATACAAACAAAAAAGCGAACATTTGAAACCATAATTTTACGATAAATACAGTCCACCAAAATTTGGGATTTTACGATTAATGCATCCCACCGAAATTAATAAATGTCATTTTGGGAAAAAAAATCATTAATCACATTTTAGGATCTTTATTATTACACAGCAAAAGCTTAAAAAGAGAGAGAAAAAAAATTGCTGTAACAAAAAACAAAAAACAAAAAACAAAAATCGAAAATATTAAAATAATTGAAAATAATGGTATAATTATCCAAAATTATGTCTGTAAGCGGTCACTGAACCAATTCAAATTTTAGAATATTTATGAAATATATAAAATTTCTTTAAAATAATAGAAAAGTTGGAGAAAAGTGAAATATAAGGTCTTCTTTGTTATTATCCCTTCTTGTAAAATAGAGACTAAATTGGCTCATAGACTATTTTTCCAAAACTGAGTTTGATCAAAAATGTAATTTTCCAAAATAATAATAAATAAATAAATAATTATAACTATCTTTTTTTCCTAGTCCCTAGCTTGCTTTCTTCCACCACTGTCTGAACCATCGAAGCGCTTCAACGCACAGCCATGGCGTCCTGCAGAATCGCAGCACGTTCTTCTCTTATTCTGCTGGAAAGCTGCAGTTCCCGAAGACCTCAATCGATCTTCCCTTCTGTTTCCCTCCCCTCCCTACCTCTTTCTTCCTTCTCTCCCTTCTTCACCATCGTCACGAACCGACGTACCATCCTCTCTCTTTATCTCTTGGACTCCATACAAATCTTTACATTTCTTTTATAAATCTGTTCTTTATTTTCCTTCTGTTTTGATTGCTATATAGTCTCAAGAAGCAACCCTAATGCAGTTTCTACGAGATGTTTTGCTTCATTTTCGGCCGCAACTTCTTCAATAGAAGTAGCAGATGCTGTGGGTGACCGAGAACCGCCGGAGATTCATACACAAGACACGGTGGAGCACCTTCTCACGCACTCCGATGACGTTGCCAGGTTGATGAAGATGGAGCGGAGGCCGTTTGAGTTAGATGGAGCTGAATATCCACATAGAGGGCGGTGGTTTCCGTACCTGGATAAGTTTAGCTGTGGAAGTTCTTGGTTGAACAGTGGTGAGATTTTGGAGGCCTTAGATCCTCTCATATTGGACTCGAGGAAAGAGCGGTTCAAGAACGTGGTGCGGAATAGGAGCTACTCGGTTTGTTTGGTGGTGGAAGGATTGAGCGATTTCGGCAACGTCTCGGCGGCGTTTCGATCTGCCGATGCGCTTGGATTTCAGTCGGTTCATGTGGTCTCTTGCGACGCTTCCAAAAGGTGCAACAACCATGGAGGTGAAATTGTTTTCGAATGCATTTGTTTTCTCATTTCTTTTGGGAAAACTGTTTGAGTTTGGAATTTGGCAGCTTCTTTGTCTTCATTGTGATGGTGGAATTTCATTATTGTTCTTGATGCTTTTACTTTGTTGTTCAATTGATCACTTGAATTCAATCAATTAGTCAAATGCCATTGCTGGTTTCATATGGTTAGAAGGTTAAATTGATCAAATACGTTTGATTTTCATTGATAATTGTTAGACATGGGTGACAATGTGACACAAATTGAGCAACGGAATGGAGTGTTTTCTTCCTGCAAATATGCATCTCTTGTATAGTTGCATGTATATATTATATTTCTCTATGTATATAATCATTGGAAACTGTATACCATTCATCGATTAAAATGTTTATTTTTCATTGCACAGATTTTCTTTTCATATTGATTTTCCATGTGAAATATATATGTCCATATGTTTTTTCTTCCTTCATGTGCTATCTTTATCTCCCATTTCATAACAGTAAGTGCTGTTTGTCTTGGACATGAAACTTTAACCAGCGCCTGTATTCTCATGCTTATCCTGAATGAGATGATGCTTTGATAAATTAGGGTGCAACAGGGGTGAGGTGACATATAATGCCTATGTGGAAAGAGCTACTTCTATTTAATGGGTTCATTCAACTTACTATGAATGACAAAAGTTTCCATTTCTTACATTTTCTTTTGTGAATCATTGTTTTTCTCATCTTTCGTTGTCTGACATCATTGCAATTTGATGCAGGTACAGAGAGAATCGTCATGTTAGCATGGGAGCAGAGAAATGGTTGGACATTGAACTTTGGAACTCCACCCCAGAATGTTTTAGAGTTCTGAAATCTCGCGGTTATAGAATAGTCTCTACACATCTAGGAACGAATGCGGTATTGATCGATTATTGCACTTTCCCCCTTTTCACAATACCATCTCCATGAAGTAGCTTAACATTGAAATCATGTCTGCACTTCTATCCATCTTTATTATGTTCTAAACATTTTTAAACTTGTCCTGACAGCTGAGTTGCGATTTTCCTGTTGTAGGTTTCCGTTTATGATATGGATTGGTCGTGTCCAACTGCCATTGTGGTGGGGAATGAAAGTAGGTAATTATCTTCTTGCTCCAATAATTTGGAGTGTGATCAAGTTTAGAGCACTTTAAGTTATGGGATGGTTAGAACAGTTGTTTCTCTTTGTTATTTGATTCACTGTTTTGAATCACTGCAAGTTGGGAGATATCAGTTAAATTTAGGAAATCAAAACTGAATCTGCGTTTAGAAGACTGTCCTAAACTTTTGTTATCCAACAATTCTTTGAAATCTACAATTAACTCATGCTTCATTTAGCAAGTTCCGACACATAATGATGTCTGAATCGAGAGAAATTATACTTGTAGCTAGTTATGACCTTCACTTCACAAATTATGTTGGAATCTGAGGTTAAGATTTTTTCCGTCTTCAGGGGAATAAGTGATGAAGCCCTGGAGCTATCAGATTTGCATTGCAGTATTCCTATGAATGGCATGGTAGATTCCTTCAACGTTTCAGTTGCTGCTGGCATTCTCATGCACCATGCTGTCTGCGACCGTACTTCTCGACTGGTAACTTAAAAAAGAGTATTTTTTATACTTAGATTCATTTTTCCATAAGGGATTTATGTCGAATTTTATTGCCTGGATACCTCAATAAGGGAGAATCGTCATTTCTCTCAGAGTTGGGATGTGGGCTGACAGACTTTTCAGGGTGGGGGCCGATAAGGAGGGTGTCGAAAATAGATATATATGTTAAGGATTTTAAGGATGCCAACACATAAAGTCTTGCCTATCTACCAAAAGAATAGGGCTTACCAAAGGAATAGGTTGGTTACAACCAAATATCTAACCATTTGTATTTGTTGAGTTATTTTTGCATTCCCAAGTTAGGGATTCCATATTTGTATAAATACATCACCTATGTACATTTCAAATACAAGAAATCATAAAGGAAAAGTTGGCTTGCCACTGTCATTTACTGCCTATCGTCTACTTGATTGAAACTATCATTTACCTTTTCTGATACTATCGTCTACCTCCTGTCGCAGTCGTCTACACGATATCATCTATCATCTACCTCCTGACGCTATCATCTACACGATATCGTCTACCTTCTGTCGCAGTCATCTACACGATATCGCCTATCTCTTGAAGCTGTCGTCTACCACGTTATCGTCTACCTCCACAAACGCTATCGTCTATCTTTGATGCTATCGTTTACCTTGTCTAAGTGCTATCGTCTGCAGCGTGAGTCAAGCCATATCCTTCAACTTCACATTCTAACTTGGTATCAGAGCAAATAATGACCAACTCAATCAAGGAAACCTGGGAGCCACCCTTGGCACAGCCAACTTCAGCGGCCCACCCTTGAACCAACTTTTCAATCAGATAACCTCCATTAAACTTGATCGCAGCAATTTCCTCCTATGAAAAAACTTAGCACTTCCAATCCTTCGGAGTTATCGACTCGAAGGACACCTGACCGGACAAAAAGTTTGTCCCCCCAATGTTTCTGCAATCTGCAATCGGTGAGAGCATACCGATTGGATCGACTGGAGCAGGAGCTGCTCCACGCAGCATAAAAGGAAGCTCCGGTAGTGGTGCTTCCAGTTCGTTGACAGCACTTGAGGTAAATCCTCAATATGAATCGTGGATGGCTGTAGATCAACTTCTCCTCGGTTGGCTGTATAACTCCATGACACCAGAGGTTGCCATTCAAGTGATGGGATGTGAATGTGCAAAGGATCTATGGACCAGCATTCCACAACTCTTTGGTGTTCAGTCCAGAGTTGAAGAAGATTATTTGAGACATGTGTTTCAAACAACCAGAAAAGGTAATTTGAAAATGGAAGAGTACCTTCAAACTATGAAAATGAATACTGACAATCTCGAGCAAGCTGGTAGTCCTATGCCACCAAGAACTCTTGTTTCACAGGTACTACTAGGACTTGATGAAGAATACAATGCCATCGTGGCCATGATCCAAGGGAGAGTGGACATGTCGTGGCTTGATATGCAGTCAGAACTTCTCCTGTATGAAAGGAGATTGGAACATCAGTCAAACCAAAAGACGACAGTAGGTTTCAACCAAATCAGTAATGCATCAGTGAATATGACAAACACTAGACATGTCAACCAAAACAACAAGACCAATAGCAGCAATCAGTCTATTGGGGGAGGACAACGAGGTGGTGGTGGTCATGGCAGAGGTCGAGGCAGGGGAAGAAACAACAAAAAACCTGTGTGTCAAGTCTGTGGGAAGGTGGGACACATAGCGTTCTACTGCTTCAACAGGTATAGCAGAGATTTTGTTCCCAATTCTCCTCAAAACAAGGTAGAACCCTTCCCTAACAATCAGACGAAAAACACACAACCTCACCCAACAGCCCTAGCCATTGCTTATGGAAGTAACCCCTTTCTGACAAGACAAGAAAACATGACTGATGCAAATTGGTATGACAGTGGTGCCTCCAATCATGTTACCTCAGACTTCAACAATCTTGGCAATCCGATTGAATACTCAGGTACTGGTAATACTCTGGTAATTTCTCATGTTGGAACTGTATGTCTGTCTAGTGATGCCTGCAATTTGAAATTGAATGATATGTTGTGTGCCTGCCATAGCAAAAAATTTGGTCAGTATATCTAAGCTAACAAAAGACAATAACGTGTTTATTGAATTTCACATGAATTACTGTCTTGTTAAGGACAAGCGTACGAGACAAACGGTAATAAAGGGAATGCTTAAAGATGGATTGTATCAGTTAGAGGGTGCAGAAGTCAACTCGAAATCAGTAGGAAACGGAGTACCATCGCAACTAGTGCACAAGAATAAAGATCTGTCTGCTCTTAGCATATCTTCGAAGCATAGGGTGTCTAAGGTTACATGGCATAGAAGGCTTGGCCATCCTTTGTCAAAAACTCTATAGTTTATTATCAAAAGTTGTAATCTCCCTATGTTATCTAATGAAGAGCTCAACTTTTGTGATTCTTGTAGCTATGGAAAATCGCATTCTTTAGCCTTCTCTAACTCTAACTCAGGAGTATCTACAACCTTTGAACTTATACATACTGATTTGTGGGGTCCAACTCCTCTCTTGTCAACAGATGGGTACAAATATTATGCTATCTTTGTTGATGATCACAGCAGGTACACATGGATCTATCCTCTGAGGTTAAAAAGTGACACACTGGCAGCTTTTCAACACGTTCTCACCATGGTACAAACTCAGTTCAATACACTGATCAAGTCTCTACAGTCGGATAATGGTGGAGAATTTGTCAAGATACACAAGGTCTGTCATCAGATTGGCATTGCTTCCAGATACACCTGTCCATATACGTCAGCACAAAATGGAAGGGCTGAGAGGAAGCACAGACACATAGNCCATATACGTCAGCACAAAATGGAAGGGCTGAGAGGAAGCACAGACACATAGTTGAGATAGGGCTAACTCTACTAGCCCAAGCACATCTTCCCTTACATCATTGGTGGGATGCATTCTTATATTCAACTCTGCTGATTAATGGTCTTCCTACCCTTGTCCTAAATGGACAGTCTCCAATGGAAGTGATGTTAAAAAAGAAACTTAGGTTCGAGGAGCTTCGAATATTTAGGTGTGCATGTTTCCCTTGCTTGAGACCGTACAATTCACATAAGTTGAGCTATCGCACAGAGAAGTGCATCTATCTCGGTCCGGCTGTGAATCACAAAGGCTATAAATGCCTCAACCCCAGTCGTAGGCTATTCATCTCTCGGTATGTTGTGTTTGATGAAACGGACTTTCCTTGTCAGGTGTCTCCTTCAGCTTGCAGACCAGCCTAGCAAGCAGTTGCCGTCCACCCGGTCTTCTTGTTGCCCCTCAATCAGGGCACATCGCGCAATGTCTCCATGCCCTCTACGTCCACAACCTCAGCCTCACCAACTGTCAGAACAACCCACACCTAATCATCAGCTAATACCTCTACAAATAACCCAACCTTCCTACCTCTTTCCTCTAATCGTCTACCCACCAATTGTGTACCCAACGATCGTTTACCCTCATCGTCGAGTGACCAGCCCACTGATCGTCTACCCACCAATTGCTTACCTAGTGATCGCTCACCCGACGATCGTTCACCTATCGATAATTTACCCAACGATCGTTTACCCGCCACCCACTTACCCACTGATCGTGTACCATCCGATTGTTTACCACCTGACTCACCATCACCTACCGCCCAACCCACCGATAGTTTACCTTCATCGTCCCCTGTCCAGTCTTCACCCGATACTGTCCCACACCCTGTGCCCGTGTCTACTCATCCCATGATTACCTAAGGAAAGGCAAGCATCCTCAAACCCAAAATACCGCCCTCCCAAACCCAAAAAGACTGGTCCCTAACTGAACCTACCCGAGTCAGTGATGCGCTCAAAACCACGTAGTGGAACAAAGTAATGAGTGATGAATTTCAAGCATTAATGAACAATCAGACCTGGACTTTGGTTCCTCCGTCACCGTCAATGAACGTTGTTGGCAATAAATGGGTATTCATAATCAAACGGAGTCCTAATGGCTCCATTCTATGCTACAAGGCACGTCTCATAGCAAAAGGCTTCCATCAAAACCCAGGCATCGATTTCTTTGAGACGTTTAGTCCAGTGGTAAAGGCATCCACCATCCAGATCGTCATTAGCCTTGCGGTATCCAAAGAGTGGCAGCTGAGACAGTTAGATTTCAATAACGCCTTCCTTAATGGCGTCCTCGAAGAAGTTTACATGTGCCAACCGTAAGGATTTGTTGATGCTCAACTACCAAATCATGTTTGTCGCTTACACAAGGCCATATATGACCTCAAACAAGCGCCAAGGGCTTGGAACAACACGCTGAAAACAGCACTATGTAGCTGGGGCTTTCAGAATGCTAAGTATGATATATCTCTCTTCATATATCGGAGCACTTCTACCTTGATACTCTTACTAGTATGTGTTGATGATGTAATTATCACCGGCACCGATCAGCACGCAATCAACAAGCTTGTAACAATCTTGGACTCCAAGTTTGCTCTAAAAGATCTTGGCCAACTCCATTACTTCCTTGGAGTCCAACTGCATACTGTCCCCAATGGAGTTCTACCGAATCAAGAAAAATATGTCGAGGACCTACTTCACCGCCTTGACCTTAGAGATCTAAAACCGACACCCTCTCGAAGTGTTCTCAACAAGCAACTCTCTATCTCCGATGGCACTCCTCTTGACAATCCCTATATCTATCGGAGCACGATTGGCGCCCTACAGTACTTAACCACCACGAGACCTAACATTACATATGCGATTAATCATCTAAGCCAGTACTTAAAACAACCTACGGATGTTCACTGGCAAGCGGAGAAGAGAGTTCTAAGATATGTTAGTAGCACTCGACACTTTGACCTCTATATTCAACATGGGTGCTCTAGCCGTCAATCCGGTATTTCATGCGCGGGCCAAGCACATTGAGATCGACATTCACTTCATTCGTGATCAAGTTCTCAGTGGTCAGCTTGATGTTCGTTATGTACCATCCTCTGACAAAATCGCTGACTGCCTCACCAAGACCTTAACAAACTCACAGTTCTTCCACCTTCGATCCAAACTCAATGTAGTAGAACTACCCTCTCGTTTGAGGGGGATGTTAAAGGATATCAAGGATGCCAACACATAGAGTCTTGCCTATCTACCAAAAGAATAGGGCTTACCAAAGGAATAGGTTGGTTACAACTAAATATCTAACCATCTGTATTTGTTGAGTTATTTTTGCATTCCCAAATTAGGGATTCCATATTGTATAAATATATCACCTATGTACATTTCATATACAAGAAATTATAAAGGAAAAGTTGGCTTGCCACTGTCGTTTATTGCCTATCGTCTACTTAATTGAAACTATCGTTTACCTTTTCTGATACTATCATCTACCTCCTATCGCAGTCGTCTACACGATATCATCTATCGTCTACCCCCTGACGCTATCGTCTACACGATATCGTCTATCTCCTGTCGCAGTCATCTACACGATATTGCCTATCTCTTGAAGCTGCCGTCTACCTCCCACAAACGTTATCGACTATCTCCACAAACACTATCATCTATCTTTGACGCTATCGTTTACCTTGTCTAAGTGTTATCGTCTGCAACGTGAGTCAAATCATATCCTTCAATGCTTCTATCATACAACTGATGGACTATGTTCATTATCAAACTTTTCAGGGCTGTCATGGAGATCTCACATCAGAAGAAAGACAAATTCTACTCGCCGAGTTCTCTCTAAGGCATAGCAAGAGTGCAATCAGCGTTGCGAATGAGTTCGCGAAGCGGAAGGGTTCTGCGATATCTGGAACCGAGGTCTTGCTCTAGAATGGCAAGAATTTGGCCGCTTGATGCGTCTAGGAAATGTTTAAGAGAAACAGAAACACACAGTAAGCCCCCTTCAAATTTAAACTTATACAGGTAAAATTTCTAACGAATCCTGGCTCAAAAAATTTGCAACGAGTAAGATTTCAAAGCAGTTTATCAGCCTGTTTTCTGTGACAAGCTTCAGCATCAATTCATATGTATAATGTTATTGTAGTTCTGTATTTGACTTCGAGAAACGTTATCAGAGTTGTTTAACATCAATTCTTTTTTTCCAATGATGATGTCTACCGTTCTCATCAAAAGAGAGAACTGTGCATCAGAAGTTTATAGCCCATGTTTAGTTTACTAATTCGTAATGAAAATGGGTATAGTCGTAATAGAATTCTATTGATAGATCAATTGTAATGGGTTACAATAAAAAATGTAATTGGATTGTTTGTAATCATGTATAATTTTAAGTTTGTCACATCTATTTAGAGTCAAACGATAATAATAATGGTAACCATAAATGTGACCATAAATGTTACAAATTCGCAACTTTCATGTTATAGTAACATAACGGCAGTTGTAATAGTAACGATATTGGTGTAATTTTTAAACGTAATTGGATTGAGCAACTTTCGTTTAGTCAATCAATTTGTATTTTTTATGGGTTTGGAAGTGAGTCTCAGTTGTCAATATAGGTACAAACCACGAGTAAACAACACTTGACGTAATTTGATGGTTTAACTTCTTAGCCTTAAAAAGCAAATATCTCAATTTTCGGAAAACATCCCTAGAAATTTTGACAATGTTGATATGAATGCATATTTGTGAAAAAGTTACAAATATATTTAAAAAAGAAAATTCATAAAAAATTTAATGAAAAGTGTAAATCTATTATTGTTAATATTAGGCCTATTTTAGTGATAATTCTACTATATTTCATCCCATTCTTATGATATAATAAAAATGTTGATTTACTTATATCGATATATTTTTATTTTCTTTTGATATATTTACTATGTTGAATTTATGGACATGTACAAATGTAAAATCTTAGAAATTTTGGGTGTAGCTATTTGAAACCAAGGATTTAATTTTTTTTATAAAAAAAGTAATTTATGAAAATTTAGAGTTTAAATTGATATAATTGTTATTATTATTATTATTTTGTTTTAATTGATACGATTTTTTTCTCCAAAGATACAATTGTGTGTTTTCTCCAAAGATACAATTGTCACATTTTTACTGTCCTTGAAATTGGATGTCACATCCAATTTAAAAGTGGTCTATCACTAAATATTTGGGTGAATTTTAACTTTCTGGAATAAATTAAAATTTAAATACTATTTTACTTATTTATACTTTTGGTTTATTTTGGTCTCTATATTTATACAAATTTCATTTTAATTTCTTTACTTCTAACTTTCGTTTACTTTTAATCTTTATAATTCCAAACGTCTATTTTGGTTCTTGTATTTTTAGGAAGTGACCAGTTTGATTCCTATTTGTAAAATTTTATACACAATGAAAATTCTTTAATGTCCTCTAGTAAAAACATGGCTAGCAAACCCTTGAGGAAAAGAAAAGTGGATAAAGAAGAAAATCGAAAAGAGGAAGAGGTAAAAAAATATTAAGGGTACTTTAGTAATGTTGGTTGATGATGACGTGAGAAAAATTATTAAGGTCTTATTGGGTAACTATTTTATTTTTTGTTTTTGTTTTTCAAAATTAAGTCTATGGACACTAATTCCACATCCAAATTTCTTCCTTTATTATCTACTTTTCACCAAGCAGTCAAATTTTGAAAACTAAAAAAATAGCTTTTAAAAAGTTGTTTTATTTTTAGAATTTGGGTAAGAATTCAACCATTATACTTAAGAAAAATACAAATTAGAGTAAAAATATAGATGAAATAGGTTTAATTTTTAAAAACAAAAACCAAAAACTAAATAGTTATCAAATGGTCTCAATTTTAAAAAGTTGAGCAAAAGAGAAAAATTCTTTTAAGTTTTAGAAAGTTGGGTAAAATCTATTTTGGATTCTTTTTTTTCTTCTACACATTATCTCTAAAAACATAGCATCAATTCCATTTGAGTAATTTATTTATTCATTATGAAAGTAATTACTAATAAAATAAAAATATGTCCAACTAAAGAGGGAGTAAAATAATTTGTTGTTAGTTTTGTTTTGTTTTAGTTTTTTAGTAAGTCATTGGTTTTATTAGAACATAAGCTAATTTTATTTGTAAATGTTAACGAGTACAAATGTTTTTTTTAACAAATTTAAAATTAAAAATTTAACATATTAAATAAGAAATTAAAATTTTATAAAATTACGAGGGCAATCGTTTTAAGGGGATTTTCAAAAATAGAAAAATAAGAAAAAAATTTATACAAAATAAAAAAATTTTAATCTTTTTTAATAGAGACTGATAGAAGTTTATCAGTGTCTATCCATGATAGAAGTTTATTATTGATAGATGCTGATAGAAGTCTATCGATTTTTTTTTGTTATTTCTGTAAATAATTTGACATTTTTTCTATCCGTGAAAATTTCCCTTGTTTGAATGGCAAAACTACTAGAAGTATTTTCAAAAATGTCATTGTGTGATAGACAATGACATTTTGCTATACTTGTAAATAAGTTGGAAGTATCCTTAAACTTTATACTATGTGTTAAAAATACATTGAACTCTTAAAAATTTCAAAAATACACTTAAACTTCCAAAAGAAGTTAAAAAAAATATTCCTACCGTTTGTTTTGGATGAAAAGTGTTTTGTGCTAAAAATACCCTTGAAATTTCAAAAGTTTCAAAAATATCCTTAAACTTAAGAAAATATTCAAAAATATCCTTTCTATCAATAAAATCATCGATGCCCTCTTACTTCTCTATTTTCTTTTTTTTTTTCTCCCCTCTCTTCTTCAACACCCTTTTTCTCCCTTTTTTTTTTTTTTATTAATTGATTGACAATTTTTTAATCTAGAAAAATAATAAACGTGAATAAAACTATCCACTTCAATTAAGGCATATGGATTATAACAAGAAGAAAAAAGTAATGGAAGCATCAAGAACCTTAGGACTTAAATATTTTAACACGGTTGTAAATTAGCAGTTGAGTGTGCTAATGGCCAAATACATTTTCTTTGTACTTAGCTATTTATCATTTTGGTATGTTTTTAAGGGGAGATTTTGATTTTGGAATTTTGTGAGATTGTATGTTTTAACTAAAAGTTTTAGTTTTTATTTTGATTAATGAGAAAATTGGTGTAAGAATTGACCAAACAAGAGAAAAATGAGCATATCAATATGGGAAAAAAAAAAAAAAAGAAAAAAGAAGGATATCTATATAGTTATTTTTGCAACGATGTATTAATGATTTTTGTTCATATACTAATAATAAGAGTATATAAAAAATGAGATTATCTATATAAAAAAAATGAGGATGTCTATATATTTTTGTTTTAAAATGAATCCTTTTCAAACTCAAAAATTTCAAGCAAATTGATCCCTATACAAACGTTATGAGCTTTTTTCTCAACTTTTTTTTTTTTAAGAAATAGAGTTATTTTTGCAACGAGATATTAATGATTTCTGTTCATATAATAAGTATTTTTTGCATATTTTTAAGTAAAATATTAACAACAAAGGTATTTTTGAACTCTTTTTAAAAGGTTAAGAATATTTTTTAAATTTTATGGACTTTTTTTTTTAAGAGATGTAATTAAAGTGTAAGGTGGGAGAATCGAACCTCAAACCACGAGGTTGATAATATAAACATTATGCTAATTGAACTACACTCTTGTTGGCATAGACATTTTTTTTATACAAAATACAAAGTTCCGATTATTAAATTTAGTAAGTGGTGTAATTAAGAGAGAGATTATAAATTGATAGGTTATCTAATGTAACTAACAAAAAGTTTGTAATAAATAAAAATGTGTACATTACATCATCATTAGGATGATTTTGTTGCAATTTTATGAATATAGAAAAAAAAAATTAAGATATTTTACTTATTTATATTTATGGATTGATAAATCAGATATATTTTGTCGATCCACGAAATAAAAAATGAATTGATAAGAATTTTGAAGAGAAACAAGATTATCACTTTATGGGATAGAGATTCTCGACCTGGCAGTAAATTAAATTGATTCATTCCTACATTTTGGTAAAAATAAAAATCAAAGGCAATGAAAATTTTCATTCCCAATCCTTGATTCACCTAAATGAATACAATTATCTTTCTTCATTCCTATATTAGTGAGTGTCCACCTCTCACTAGTCTCACAAGACAATCATTTGGGCTTCCTACATTTGAAAAAAAAAATGTTATTAAACTCATGTTTATGTTTCTGGTTACTAAATAATAGTAGATTATACTAATTACCAACTCTAATCTTTTGAGCTTGCTATTTATGAAATGGAACTGCTAACATAAGCAAAACATGAACCCAAATTTTCATTTCTGGCGGTAGATTGATGTTTATACAACATCGAATCAATATGAGAGAATGTGTATCTACATTCCTATAGAATGTTTACTCACTATAGACATTAAATTACCATGTAATCCATACATCTCTCGTAGTCAAAATTTTACAACTAAGATTACTGGATAACAGAAGTTTACCACTGAATATTCCCTATCCCTCTTCTCCATCTTTACACTGCGAGATAAAAGAAAAATTTCCTCTTGAGATAAATGTCTCTTGGTGGGAAATGGTTAAAAACGGAGAAGCATTTGGAAAAAACAAATCAAGAAATATATTTTTCTTGCTGCTCTTGAAGAAGCCTTGCCGAAGACTTGGCATCCAGATAGAGAGCACAAACTTCTTCGAGATCTCCCTGTGGATGAGAAGCAATCAAATTTTAGAGTCTATAATTGGAGCTCTAGTTTAGGGCATCAATCCGAACATGCCATTAATATCACATCCAACTAAGATCCGAGAATCTGTCAAACTTTATAAATACCTTGCATATGCTGTCTCGACCATTCATTTTCGCCACAACACTAGCAGGCGACAGCAATTGAACCGCATGTCTACAGACCAACCAAAAGATTTCAGCCTTAATAGGGTTATATGTTTGCAACTGATTTTAGCATTATCCTAAGCACTATTGTGGTGCTCAAAATTACTTAGTTCCCACTCAAAGTCATTATTTTCAGAACTTTATAAATGCTTTCAGGTGAAAAAAATAAAAACGAACACAAACAATCAATAAAGTGTTGTAGAGTCCTTTTGACCTATGCAAACTTCAAGGAAGCACTTGCAAGGATGTTATTAAGCACTTTTTACTCAAAACGCTTATAATCAAATAACCTCTGTCAAAACTACTTACTTTAAAAGCATTCCAACAAACACATAAATCTAACGTTATGGTACCTTAACGATGTTCTCTGGCCCATCTCCCCAAGGAAAGCTAAACTTTCTTCATCTACAACCAACTCTTCGACCTGTGCCCGAATGGCTAATATCTTCACAAAGCATCAGTAGTGATAGCATCGTCAGTGGTTTGCCACCTTCATACATAGCATAAGATTTTAAATTTCCTTCACAAAAGAGTGCAAACTGACCTGAATCATCTCGGCAGGGCCATAAGTTTGAGTTC
The DNA here is from genome assembly GCF_009727055.1 of Benincasa hispida. Lineage (NCBI taxonomy): Eukaryota > Viridiplantae > Streptophyta > Magnoliopsida > Cucurbitales > Cucurbitaceae > Benincasa > Benincasa hispida. The sequence continues at coordinate 79,415,317 of NC_052359.1, forward strand.
GGATGATCACCAGTCGGTCCAACAAATCAACAGGTATTCCATGAGGACTATTCATATCCGTCCCTCTGAAAAAAAGAGAGAAAAAAATCATTTGTTCAGCAATAATTTTTTTATGGGTGCAAAGATGTCATGTTTTCGTTTAAAATAACAACTGCATCCAATTTCAACTCGCTGAAAGATGTTTTTTAAAAGTCTCCAACTTTATTTCAGATAGTTATTTTATTTGTTCAAAATAAAAAATATTTCAAATCATTATTCAAGTAGGATTTAGCAATGATGAAAGTTTACAGAAGTATCTATCAATAATTAGGAAAAAGAATCAACCACTGAAACGTTGAATATGAATTCCATGCATAAAGATGGAGGAAACATTTCATAGCATGATAAAGGTGCAAGAATGAGCAACTTGAAAGACAATCAACTAGAGGTAGGACGACTTCCTACCGCACATTGCAGATTCCTCTATTTGTTGCAAAGATCACTATTGGGGACAGTGAGCTCTCTAAAGCTCGATTCAAATACGAAAAGCACTCCATATCCAGCATATGCACCTGCAAATTTGACTGACTTCATAAACAAGCTAAAAGTTTTGAGTACGGAGAATGTTGAAAGAGCTGAAAGTGAAGAAATAACCTCATCAATGAATAGAACTCCAGGGACTAGCTCTGCTATACCTTCATCGATATATCGGTTAACCACCTGTCATTTAAATAAACCCCAAAGAATTATACTTACATTTCTTGTGTTTAAAAATACCTTGCTGAAATAGGAAAAAAACCCTCCGGTATTTTAGTACTTTTTTTCTTTTTTTTCTTAAAGACAACTTTTATTGAGAAAAAATGGAGCATAGAACGAAGCAAACCCTCCAGTACTATTGAAAATATCATGAAAGTTGGAACAGTTTGGTTAGTATGTCCTTGTGTAGAATATGAAATTTGGCAACAATAAAGGTCTCAGGTTACTTTTAAGAACGTGCAAAACAAAAATAAATCAAAACAACTAAGAACTCACATACCCAATCAAATATGACAATACCGTCCACGATTTAGGAAAACACCAAGAATGTATGTAACTGAAAAGAAAATCCTTTCAAACAGAAAGAGATACCTTATTTATTTCTTGCCGCAACTTGTCTGTGATTTCCGTTTTCCTTGGCTTCATCATCTGACCCATTAGAGATAGTATATCCTGTCCACCTTGAGGCCGTGCATTGGCAGCATCTAGATCATGTAGAGTCACATCCTGTCAGGTACAAACCGAAAATCCAATAAATTAAAACAAGGACTATCAGCTGTATCAATAAATGCAAAAGGTGTCAAGAATCATGAAAAAGAGTAGGCAATAACATTGCTTGCAAATCAGAATGACTAAAGTTTTAACACTACAGATCCCCAAATATCAGAATGTTAAGCCAGAAAGATACAAAATGATCCTGCTATTAAAAACACATACAATGGATGCACATTCCAATCACTTGTATGAGACATGCTACCCACAGAGCTCTTAATGAAACATGGCATTCTAGTGCATAAGCTTCTTGCAGCTTAGTACAAATTGAAGTAGCGTGAGTCAGTTAAGGGCATACATACAAAGTCAACACTCAAAACAATATCATCAAACAAATGAGATTTCGCAAAATCATAACAAATAAATAACTAACCAACACAAAACAGTTTACAGTCAACCTGTATTGGACAAAGTTCTGATACAAAAACCTACATTCTACGTGCTGTTTTAAATGTGCATGCTACAACTTAATAGTTTTCATGAATATTGATAAAACTAACTATATATGTTAAAATAAGAACGCCAGAATTTATATTAAAGAAAGCATACCCTTTTCTCTTAAGCTAGCAAACTAAAGATTCAGGACTGCAAAAAATTATAAGAGGAAATGGAACACAATAACGGTACTTCACAGGGAGACAACCTGGACTATTTCTTTCCTTTTGTGGACCTCCCCTTTAGGAAGTGGAACATATTCTTCAGCTTCAAGATCAAACTCCGTAGCAAAAGCATCACTTCTACCCACCCTTTTTACAGCTCCACTATTTGCTTCTATATATATAACATCACCAACAGCTACCTGCAGAATGTGCAAATTCACTCACCGTTACAATAAGATCAAACCTGAAAATTACTTTGCTTCAAGATGCTTCATTATAACCAAGACTGGTCATCGGTAAAATGGAAAAAGAGATGATCGAAGATTTTAAAGAAATGATACACGTTAGAAAATGTCACCTTCTCTTTAATTAAGGCATCATAGATGGTCGGGTCCAATTTTAGTTGCTTTGTTCCTTTAATAGTTTTCAAACCAATAATAACATGGCTTATGCTTTTGCCATAGCCACCAGTCACGCTCTCTGTTTCTTCTGGTGAAAGTTCAGTCACCTGGGAAAGATACATCATATCAACACCACTAGACAATGAAAAAGTTTGTAGTAGCTATCCACAACATTTAAAGATTCATATGCTGTAGGTACTAGGCAGTTACCTCTCCCTCATAGACCTCTTTATTTTCCTTGATACGTAGACCAATAGATCGTCGGAAATTTTCCATCAAAACCTCAGTTTTCTTCACTTCGGATGAGTATACTTCAGACCCAACCATTGGACAAAAGGGCACCTGTGCATGATAATAAAGTAAGCATATTTTCTTAAAGCAGGTTATAAGCCAACACTGAAATAATTCTTGGAATCTTTCTAGAAGTGGGGATGGAAGAGGAATTAGAAGGACCTTGCTTCCTAGCTCCTGTGAAATTCCAAGTGCAAGCGCAGTCTTTCCAGTACCAGGAGGTCCAGCTAGAAGAAGTGCTCGGCCAGCCATTTTCTTCTGACGTATCATATCAACAACTAGCCCTGCTGCTTCTCTGGCTTCTGATTGACCCACAAAACCTGAAGCTAGTGGCATTGCCTTTCCTGAGGCCTAAGGTGGAATATTAAGAGAGAGCTAGAGATGAGATTTGAAGCACAGAGAAGGGGGAAACAACCAAGCTTGCTCCAAAAGAGATTAAAACAACAGAAGGAATGAAAGAAGGCAGAATTTTTAATAAAGGACAACGAGAGCGGAAAGTATATGCAGTATATCATACACAAGCTAAATCATGGAGGGAGGAAAGACTTGTAAGCCCTTGTTCCTTTTCCTCTTGTTTAAGCTTAGGAGTAACTTAAATAAGTTTAGAATTTACATCAATGAATCATTTGGAATATATGACCTAAGTATGTTTTGTAGCTAAGTGTTGAAGTTGGTAGTTGGAATTATAATAATTTTTATTGGTTTCGAAGTAATTTTAGATCAAATAAGAATGGTCATTTACCATACAGAGCAAAGTAAGAGCAAAATACCTCAAGACCAAGGCCTTTAATGTGAGTGTGAGTGGCTACCCGTTGCTTCTTAGAGGTTGATTGCACCTCTTCTATCTTCACCTTGTCCATCTGGGTGGAATCTCTGATGCTCAAAATCTAACGTGCCTGTAAAAGAGGATATTTGATATCTGAGATAACCATGTTGACAAGTTCTTTTTTGCTTCCTTCATCTTCTTAAACTCATTTTTCTTTAAATATAGTGATTTTTTTTTGTTGGTTTCTTGTAATTTATTGATACAAACTTTTTTTTATTTGTGATGTATTCATTTAGTTTTATGTTTTCATTTAAATTGGTAGAACATTGGATGATGAAGAAATAAATAAATAAATAAAAGCTTCTCTTGACTTTCTTCTTTGTGGGTGAACAGAATTAATCAACATGAATCGACGGAACAGACCAAAACAAAACAAAAAACAAAAATCAAAACCTTAGGGTTCTGAAAAATGAGGGGTCTCACCAATGGCGTGGGTAAGGGGATGAACCACGGTTTCTGTTTCTGAGAAGAAGAAAGAAAAAACAGAGATAAGTAACTCTGCTTGCTCGGATAGGCGAGAGAGTGTGAGAGGGAGCGGCGGCGAGCTCGTCGTAAGGTTGAGGCTGCGGCAGCCGCTCGGACTGCAACGGGGATGATGGGAATGCGGCAACCGGCGGGACGGGGTGCAGTGGCCGGTAATGGGAGGGAACGTAAGTGAAATAGGGTTTTAGAAGAAAGAGAAAGCTGCTGAGATGATGCTTGCTGCTACGGAGGAGAGGAAAAGATGAAAGGGAAAGAGAAAATATGTTTTTTTCCTTTTTTTTTTCTTTTCTTTTTTTAGAAATAATTTTTTTCTTTTCTTTTCCTCGTTAATAAGAAACAACGCTTAGCGGATTAGAAAAACGAGCATTAAGCTCAACATTAGGCCTTAACTACAAAGGTATCGTATCGGTCCATTAACCATCCGATTCTACACCATTAGTAGAAGCCCATCTAGCTAAGGAATGGACTACCTCATTACAAGAACGAGAAATAAACAAACAACTTGATAAATTACCAAAATAAAATGAGGTTTTAGAAAAATGACCAAATGGATCTTTCTTTATGAAAATGGCCAACCAACTAATTTTGATACTATTTAAAATTTAGGAGTGGACAAAAATACCCTACAACCAAATCCCTATAAATATGGTGTATTGAAAAAAAAAATCTAATTTAAAATAGGATCTAATAAACTAAATCATCCAAAATCTCTCGTAAATTTGAATTCTGAATATAAGTATTGTGAAGCAAATAAAAAAATAAAATATATCAAAACCAACTTTAATTCTTAAAAAACAATATCTAAAAATAATATCATTTAAACAAAAGTAATCTACAAAATCCAAAAATGATAATTAGAAATTAATGGTTGAAAATCTTTTATGTACAAAATTAATGTTAATCATAAAATATATTGAATTATAGTTTAACTCAAAATTTAGGCACAGATAAATAAATACATGTATTCAAAATGGCTATTGAATGAAGTCAATCTCATATAAGTCCAACAAATACCTTCTACTCATAAAGAGTTAAAAATTTTAAATATGTTGTCATACATACTCTCAATATTCAATCTTCATTAGTATGACTAATACCTTGTATTAGTTGAAATTTTCATCATATTTTGTCACAAGCTTTATTCTAAAAACAATTTCAATCTCACACAAGTACAGTGTAATAGCTAAAAACTTCATCAAATCATGCAAATGAAAAATATTATGTACTAAAAACTGTCCCTTAAACCACACAAATACTCCCTATACTAAACTCTAAAGTCTTTTTGCAATAACTTCCCCATAGATATACAAATACTTCAAATGATCAATTCATCTTTCATTCTAATCATCATCATTTGAAAATCTCACAAATTAATATGCAAAAACACTTTGAAACCTTAATTAAAAAACACATTACATATCTATAGTTTATAGGACATGGATTTCAATCCCTGCATCCTTCTCCAAGGCAACCAAGACTTTTGGTAATGGGGTCGAAAATTTTGTGTCCAAGAAATGTTGTTATGGTTTGGTCGCGAGGTGTGAGTGTTCTAATGTTTACAATTCATATTTTGAAATTTTTGTTAACCGAGTTTGAAACATCCCAAATTCTCTCAACGTGTTATTCTAAGGTTTAATCCTTTTACGAGCTAATAGAGAGACCTAATGAACCTACGATCATGAGCTTCGATGATTTGAGATAATTTGGTTAGACTCTTTAAACCAAATTAATCACTATTTGTTAACTACCGATACACACCACCATAGCTCAGTAGTTTCACTCTTCTCACAGTATATATATTTCTATCCACTTGATTTAACCATAATCAGTAAATCGATCCTTCACAAGTTGTTTGTATCTACAACTAAGTCAAAATTATCGTTTTACTCATGTAATACATCTTGTTCCTTAAATCCTCACTGATCCTCTATTGAACAATTGGTTTACGGTCCAACCAATAAACTGAGTCCCTCTCTGCACGAGAGGGCAGGGCCCCTTTATTCAAGACCAGGAGTTAGTACTTAAGGGAATAACTTATCTACCGACTCTAAGGCGGGCATGAGTGAATTACATCTTGCAGGACTATGTCCCCAACTATTTATCTGGTCTTACTCTTAAAATGGGAGGCTTATTGAACAGTGATGTTGAATCACTCTCACCTATGCAAATTAATGGATAATTCTGAATAAACAGGAATTCATAGTTAGCTCGGGATTAAGATCGAGTTACCTTAGGATATCGAATTGAAATAGTCAGTTTTAACAGTAAACGGTCGTTATAAAGAAAAGTGACTATTTCGTGGTCTAGTCTTATCCAAATGTCTTTTGCATAGGATACTCCCACTCGCATGTCTCCCCATGAACGATTTTGGGATCACATCGTTTATATCAATATACAAAGTGGGGCACATCCATTGTGTCCCCAGGATAAGGTACTTAACCTTGTCCATATACTTTGAAGGAACTTTAATTACAAATAACTTATGAGCGGAAGCGGATCGTCCAAACTCCACCGTGAAAGAATACATACATCACAATCATACTAAATAGATTATGCATTGAAACATAAATTACAACATGCTTCTTGAAATAAATACAAAGGTTGAGAGACAATACCATTGAAGAACACTTCTTCAAGAATATCCCTCAATCAATCACAAATGCAACGAGACGAACTCTCTCGAACACCAGCAACAAGTATAAACTCGATCTTCAAAAAATTGGACACAACCACAAGATTACCTTGGTATTCTCTGTGTGAGAATCCAGGAGTTGTGGGCTCTAGCTTATTTTGGATTGAGGGAAGGATTGAAGTGAAGGAGAAAAGTGATCAGGTAAGGAATAAATCTGTCGTGTAGAAGACGAGGTTTATCGCATAGACTCGATACTCGGTCAATTAGGCTCTCTAAAACCATCGTGTAGTAAAACTCTTTTTACTCGATAGTTAGTCTGACAACTCATTTCGTATAATCCATTAGAAAAACAAATTTTCTTCTTTTATTCCACTCATTTTTCATAAAACCGTATAACCACCCACTAAGGGTGGTTATTAGAGAAAAAGAAATTTAATTATCATATAATTAATAAATTATAAATAAATACAAAACTTATAGTTTTAATATTGCATTATATACAATACATAAACTATAGTCATTTTTCTCTTTTTATGGCATTTAATATAAATCATATTTATATTAGTACCTTGATAGCTTTTAAAAATACAAGCTATTGTAGCTTTTTACTTAGAATTATGAGGGCTAATAAGCAGAATATACGTTAATAATACCAAGAATTCATATGAAAAATGAGCTTGCGTCGACCAGCACCAGAAATCCTCACTAACCTTATATCATGTGTTATTATGCATCAAAGCGTCCATTTTTGTAGCTATTGCAGGAATTGACCGCATGCGTCGGTCTCAGACTGCCGCAAGAATAATCGCATGCATTGAGTTTCATAAAGACTAGTTCGTCGCATGGAATGTTGCATCCACAGAGTGATAATCGTGATGGAAGATTGATCGCCAAGTGGGAGAAATACATTGACACTTCAGGAGAAACCAACATGAACGCATACCTTGGAGTATCAACAAGATAAGATGATATTGACATTTCCCATACCGTGACAAGAGTAGTAGTGAGTCAGAACGCAATCATCAATGTTGTCGACGTTTGAGCTCTATAAATAGAGTATTGGATCTTCACTTCAAACCATCCGAGTTTCTGCCTTAAGGCAGATCCTTGTGATCAAAGATGAGAGCATGAACAAGACACTCTTTGAGGATTCTTCACCTCCACAGCCCCTTCCGAGTGACAACCACAGTTTCGCTGGAGATAGAGCTCAAGAGAGACTTCTCCATCATCCATCCATGGCGCCACTAAGGAACTCTTAACGAAGAGCATCCATGAGTGCATTCAGATCTTTCCAATTTCATTATGACCGAAATATAGCACATACATTTTAACATATAGTTATGTAAATTACACTAATTAAAGGCATGCTTCAAATAATAAAAATATGAAGGGAAAGAGTTCTCATACCAGTTGAAGATGCTCTTCAAGCTTTGGAACTCAGAGGCAGCGAAAGAACCTCCACCCGTACTCTATCGTCCAGCAAATGCGTCGGCAGCAGCAGCACGATCAATCACGAACAAGTGAATGCAGCGGGGACGACCAAAATGGAGCCCTTGGTATTCTCGGAGTGAGAATCCAAAGTGTAGTCTTTGGTGAGTTTGGTAGAGGTTGGAGAAAGACTAATCGTGTAGACGATAAGCAAGTGGGAGAGAAAAGGAAGCTATCGTATAGCTAAATGCTTATCATTTAGAAGAAGTTACACGATCGTGTAGGTTTTACTAAGTGAACGTTTAATAAAAGGTGGACGATCGTTTAGAAAACACGACACACTATGCGATCGTTTAGGAAAGCTAAACGGTCATTTAGGCGCGAGGTATGCGATCATTTAGGCGTTGAGCAACTATCGTATAAGCTCTCAACTATGCAATCGTTTATGTTTTCACATCGATGCCAATTTTTCCGAACCTTTGTAAAATGAAACTAATTTTCATTTTATTCTTTGGTTACTATAACCGAAGCGGCTGCTCCCACTAACGCACGTCCGAGAGAAATTTTAGGCCAATTATTATATAATTAACCAATTAAATAATTAATAAATATAATCATATTATATTCTTACCTTATAATTTGTTATCACATATCTACTATAATAATTTATCATCTACTTGATATAAATCATATTTATATCTAATTTCCTCCAAAATAATTTATCTCATACATTTAGCCAATTATATCATATATAATTAACCAGTCCAATTATATCATATATAATCGAACTTCTTCTTGTCAATTCGAACATTTCAAATTAACCCAAATACTGATTCTCAACTTTATCCAAGCTACCCAGGGGACCTAATAGACCTGTGGCTCGAAGCTCCAACGGTCCGTGAATAGCTGACTAAACTTTTTAGCCATGAGATCTACCATCCGTTAACTGTCAGGCATTCCACTTAAGACCAACAGCTGAACTCTTCTTACCACATATATATTTATGTGTCCATTGGAGATAACGAATCATGAGTACGATAACACTTCACAGATGCTCGTAAGTACAGTTAGGCTAATTTACCGTTTTGCCTCTATAGTTACATCTCATTCCTTAAGTACCATTGATTCCTCTAATGAACAATACAACATAGTCCAACTATGTGTAAACACCTCTCGGGCCAAGAGAAGGTGTGTGGCGCCACATTGTTCAAGCCCTAGAATCAGTCCTTAAGGGAGTTATCTATCTACTTACCTCTACCTCGAGGAAGAAGTGAATTCCATCTTGTGTAGCTGAGTTCCCAGCTTCCAAATTAGACGAATCCCCAAAATGGTAGGTTTGAATCGGCGACCTGGCCACTTGCACCCATACAAATCAAAGGACCGCCTTTAATGGCAGGAGTTCCCAACTCACTCAGGATTGAGGTCATGTTATCTATGGTCATCCTAGTAAAGTGAAGTCTCTATCATAAACGGTGTTATATAACGAGACATTAATACTTCGTGGTCAAGTCTTATACAAAATCTTTGTATAGGACGCCCCCGCTCGCATGTCCTCAACACGAATGATCAGGATCAGACCATCTGTGACAAGTCACAACACTTGTGACCATTCCAGAAAGCGGGCCGCATCTGTAGTGTTACCAGGATAAGGCTTCCCTCCTATATCCATATACTACAGACTATTTTGGTTATCACTCAAGACATGATCCACTTGTATGTCACCACATACATGTTTGAGTTACATACAAATAACCAGGGATTTTATGTTTATTGGTTTATGGTAAAGCAAATAAAACACAACTGAGCAAAAAACAAAATGTGAAGTAAATATCATATATTATACAACACAAGCGTTCGTACAAACTGTTTACAAACTACAGGACACGAGACTTTAGAGCATCAACCCCAGCAACCACTAGCAGCCTTGACGCATTTCGGATGAAAAAGCAAGAGATTGCTTATATTTAGCCTTCCACCTTTCCTCTTATCTCTGTATTGTATTACATTTGGGCTTAGGACATTAATACATTTTGTAATCAATGCATCTCCTAGTTCCTTCAGCACCATCATCATCATCTTCTTCTTATTTATCATCTACATTCATCGTTTTGTTAAGTAGCAAAGCCAGTCGCATACTCAGTCATGCAGCCTAGAGATATGATGCGTGTAGCAAACCATCGAGACGTGTGCGTTGCACGAGTATAGTGAATTCTCTTTGCTTGGTGTGAGGTTGTCGTAATGCTTGTCTATGAGCTAGTTAGCTATAACCAACTGCCCGAGAGGGTAAGTAGTGGGACACACTCAAGCAAAGTAAGCTTTGTTCCTAGAGATAGGAACGATCTTATGCTCGACGCAACCATGCATTATAGAGATATAAGCATGCGGTTGGCCACCGAGAGGTGTGCGATCCGTTAGTGTGGGTAAGCTGGGATTACTCAAGCAACCAAACATGATAAAGATACCTTATTATGCGTTAACAGTTGTTGCATCTCTACCAATTCTCATAGTTGAACTTCCTTTGCTCAATTTTTTTAGTTAGGAGTAGAAGTAGCGCATAATCCATTAACTTCTGTCTTTTTACTTTTATTTATCGCCTCAATGAATTGCTTCACAAAGATTATTAAGTTACAAGTCCCTGTGTTCAACCTCAGATCATCCCGATAAACTTGCATTCTCATTATACTTGGCGAGAAAGCAAGAAAACTTGTGGCAGGAACACATGGTCATCGCATACGTGCTTAACGCATATTGCATATTTTCCAATCCAACGCATGACCGTCGACTCATGGAGATTAATACATACCATAAGACTAGTATATTTTTCCTCTTCACTTTTCCTACGAACATTCCTCCAATCAAATAATAATGGATCAAATACATCATATCAATCATATCATATATAATTGAATTAAATTAACTATATCATATATAATCAAATCCCTCTTGTTAATTTGAACATTTCAAACTAACCCAAAAATTGATTCTCAACATGAATCAATTGAGCTACCAAAGGGACCTTATGATCCTGTAGCTTGAAGCCCCAACGGTACTTGAATAACTGACTAAACTCTTTAATCACATTATCCATCGTCCGTTAACTGTTGAGCACTCTACTAAAGATAGACAACTACACTCTTCGTACTACAGATGTATTTCTGTGTCCATTGGATATAACCAATCAATAGTACGATGACCCTTCATAAATTGCTCATAAGTACAGCTGGACTAATTTACCCTTTTGCCCCTATAGTTACATCTAACTCATTAAGTACCACCGATTCCTCTAATGAACAATAGGTCATAATCCCACTATGACTAAACCCCTCTCGAGCCATGAGAATATGTGGCGCCACATTGTTCAAGCCCCGGAATCAGCCCTTAAGGGAGCAATTTATCTATTTACCCCTACTTCAGGGAAGGAATGAACTTCATCTTGTGTAGCTAAGTTCCTACCTCCCTAATTAGACGAATCCCCAAAATAATAGGCTTGTTGATTCGACGATCTGGTCACTCTCACCCATGCAGATCAAAGGACCTCATAGGCAGGAGTTCACAACTCACTCAGGATTAAGGTCATGTTACCTAGGGTCATCCTAGTAAAATGAAAGTCTAAATTATGAACGACGTTATATAACAAGACTAAACATTTTATGGTCCGATCTTATACAAACTCCTTTGTATAGAATATCCCCGTTCGCATGTCTAATACATGAATTATCAGAACTAGATCATTTGTAGCACTTTACAACATTTGTAACACCTACAATGCAAGCCACACTCATGGTGTCACAAGGATAACGTATCCCTCCTTATCCATATACTATAGACCATTTAGGTTATCATTTAAAACAGATCCACTTGTATGTCTCTACATACATGTTTAAGTTACAGCGATAACCATGGATCTTAGTTTATTGGTTTGTGGTTAATGCAACTAAAATATCAAATATTTCATAGACTGAAATGAATAAAATATCATATATTATAAATCACAAAGTATTTGTTCATACAAGTGTTTACAAACTACGAAACCCTACGAGATTTAAGGCATCAACCTTAACAATCTCCCACTTGTCCTAAAGTTAGTGGGGTGTACAAGATGTTCATATTATAAGTACACAAAACAATGAACTAGGGCACAAATGCCCAGTACAAGATCTCACACTTGCCCTAGTCCAACCGTGGTCTGTCCTATAGACCCATACTATGCAGGTGACCCTCAGACACTGTATCCATGAGGGCCTTCGTAAATGGATCATCAACATTGTGCTTCAAAACTATCTTCGTGAAAATCACGTCCCCTCGATGCACAATCTCTTGGATAATATGGTATTTCCACTTTATGTGCTTGTCGCGCTTATGACTTCGAGGCTCACGGGAATTCGCCACAGCACCACTATTATCACAATAAAGGGTGATGGGCCTAGACATGTCTGGAACAACTTTCAGATCAGTCAAGAACTTTCTGAGTCAAACGGCCTCCTTAGCATCTTCACAAGCCACTACATACTCGGCCTCTATTGTGGAGTCAGCGATGCACCCCTGCTTGGTGCTTCGCCATACTACAGCCTCTCCGTTAAGAGTGAACACTAATCTTGAAGTGAATTTTCAAGAATCCTTATCAGTCTGAAAATCAGAGTCCGTGTATCCTATAAGGATCAAATCCTTAGAACCATACACAAGCATGTAGTCCCTCATTCTCTAAAGATACTTGAGGATGTTCTTGACGGCTGTCTAGTGACCCTGTCCTGGATTAAATCGATATCTATTGACTATCCCCACTACATAGCAAATGTCAAGTCGAGTACATAACATCGCATACATCAAACTGCCTACGACAGATGCATAGGGAACCCGTCTTATTTCCTCAACCTCTTTAGGTGTCTTAGGAAAATGTTCCTCGGACAAATTAACTCCGTGCCTAAAAGAAGATAGGCCCCTCTGTTGGGTTTTATGTCCTAAACCTCACAATTTGTAAAATGATAAATATTTTCTATAATCAATAAACTTATTATTGATTTTATAAATTGTATAAAAGTCTAAATCCAATAAACTAAGACCCATGACTATTACATGAGTACTTGAACTTTATGTAGAGACATAAGAGTGGATCAAATTCGAGTAAATAGTCAAAGTGTTTTATAGTACATGAATAAGGTTGGGTACCTTATTCTAGTAACACTATTGGATGCGGCCTACTCTGTAGTTGTTACAAAGAGTTGTAAAGTGCTACATACGATGTGATCCGAATTCATACATGTTATGACATGAGGAGTGGGGGTGTCCTATGCAATGAGTTTGGATAAGATCGGACCAAGAATTAAGTCACTCTTACTTTATAACGCTATTTACTGTATAAGACTAACTATTTCACCTAGATAACCTAAGTAACTCGATCTTAATCCTGAGCTAACTATGAACTTCTGTTTATTCAGGATTATCTTTAGATTTGCATAGATGAGGGTCGGCTCAATAAGCCTCCCATTTCAGGGGTAAGACCTAGTAGATAGCTGGGGAAATAGAGTGCAAGACGGAGTTCATGCCTACCCGATTTAGGGATAAGAGAAAGGTCGTTCTCTCAAGTACTGAATCTAGGTATTGAACAAGGGGCCCCACCCTCTCTCTGAGCTGAGAAAGTTTGGTTTAGTGATTGGATCACAAACCAGTTGTTCATTAGAGGATCAGTAGGAACTTGAGGAATAAGACGTAATCTCGGGGGTAAAACAGATATTTGATCCAACCGTTATTACGAACAACCTGTGAAGGGTCGACTTGTTAATTATGGTTAAATCATGTGGACATAATATATCTACAGTGAGGGGAAGTGCAACTATGGGCTTTAGTGAAGTGACCCATTAATTAACGAATGGGGATCAATTTGGTCTAATGAGTTTAGCCAATTAATCTTGGATCGTTGGAGCCCATGATCTGTAGGTCTACGAGGTCCCCCTACTAGCTCGTAATTGGACTAGCTCTAGAAATAACGTGATAAATTAATTTAAAAACGTTCAAATTAGAATTAAGGGAGTTAGTAATTATATGAGATATAATTACGTGTTTAATTTGAGAATTAAACGGAATATGAGAATTTTTATTTAAATATGATTTAAAATATATAAAGATGGATGTGTGTAAAAATTAATTTAATATTGATATTAAAAATTAATTTTAAAAAATTAAAATTTTCAGTTTTAAAATCGGGTTTTTTAAAAATCAAGTTTTGATTTTGAGATAAAATTGGAAAATTGGAAAAAACAATACACAAATGGAAAAACAAGTTTTTCCATTATCCAACTTCTACTTGTTCGCACAAAATCCATCACCATTACCTTGTGTTACTCCATGCATGAGCTGCAACTCATGCAACTCTCTTCCTTGCATAATGGTCTGCAATATATTGAAGAGTTAGGAGTGAATTTCATGCAATTAAGAGAAAATTTTAGAGAAAATTCGTGGTGAAGAAAGTGTTCTTCAACAAGATTGCTGCTGTGAGAAATTCTCCATCATCCCTTAATTCAAGCTTATTTTGAGTCTCACAACTTAATCTAGAGCACCAAGAGAATAATGGGGAAGATCTTGTGGTGGTCTGTAACAAGATTCAGAGAAGATTGCAGCTGGAGATCGTGCTTTAAAGAGGTTCTACAAAGGTATGTCATGAAACTCACTTGTTTTCTGGAAGAGCATGCTTTATATTTTTCCAAAATAATGAATTAGAGTGCTTAAATAATCCTTGTTGCTTCCGCTGTTGCTGATACATTCCTAAGAGCATCATATAAGCATTCAATTCAGTTTAATTTTGGTGTGGTGGGTGTTTTATATGAGTTATATGAAATTGATGCACTGATATGGTTTTCTGAGTTTTGGCATTGTAATTCTCTTTAATTTCTCATTTAAATTTGTAATTGGCTCTTGTTTGATGAGTTTTTATGAGTTAGCAAGAGTCTATAATTTATTTGGAGTCATTAGAGTTGAAATTAAGTTGTAATTGAAGAAATAAGTGAAGGAGGTCGAGTTGCTGTTCCAGTTTTCAGCTTCTACTCAAAATCGTTGTTAAGGTTCAGTTGCTAAGCGGTTGTCTAGTTTTAGGCATTACACGATGTGAAGAAAAGTTAGATGATCGTATAGCAATGGGCGTTGGTCGTTATGACGATGGACGCTAAGCGATCGTGTACCTACGAGAGCTAGAGAATGTGTTAATATACTATACGATAGCACTACGCGATCATTTAGCTTTTGCATGGGATCTAAACGATGCGTTTGAGGTGCTATACGATGGCACTACACGATCGTATAGCTGCGACGCGCGCTAAGCGATGCGATGAAGTGCTAAGCAATAGAGCTAAGCGATCGTTTAGCTGTGGTGCTAAGCAATGCGTTCAAGTTTTATGTGATGGAACTAAACGTATAGCTGCGACGCGCGCTAAGCGATGCGATGAAGTGCTAAGCAATAGAGCTAAGCGATCGTTTAGCTGTGGTGCTAAGCAATGCGTTTGAGTTATATGCGATGAAACTAAACGATCGTGTAGCTTCGGCGCTGAATGATGTGTTGATATTCTATGCGATGGAACTAAATGATCGTTTAGCTGTGGCGGACACTAAACAATGACATGAAGCGCTAGGCGATGGTGTTAAGCGATCGTTTTGTTCTACTCGAGAGCTAAACGATTGCTCTATGTGATAGAAAGATGACATTAAGCGATCATGTACCTCTTCTCAACACAAGGTGATGGTGTTAGATGATTGCCTTCAGTGCTACACGATCGGCCTCAGCAAGACTTTGAGGTTGGATCGAGAGCAGCCGGTTCGACTTATTTTCTCGAGGTCCAATCCGGTTCAGCCTAAAAGTGTTTTTGGTTGGTTCGATTCAGACTTATCTAGTCTGGCTCAAGATGCTTGGGTTTGGTTTGGAGCAGTTCGAGCGGTTCAAAGACGGTTTTGAAGTTGTTTGTAATAGTTGGGCTTCTGTTTGCTTGTTTATGCCAAAACTAAAACCATATCAGTCTGTATTTAATTATTTATGTATTTGATGTATGTTATAATTAAATAAATCTTATACGTGTATATAATATACCATTTAGATTTAAAATCCCACCATAGGAAGCATGTTACATACATTGAAAGTATATTATAATTAGTTATAATATATAGTATGCATGTTAGGGTTTCTTGTATTTAATATAAGTGTTATATTAAATATTGAATGCCTTTATTTATGTTATGGATGTTTAGCATGTCTAAAGGTTTATAAGTTGTTATAAAATTGGGTTAGACATTTAAAATCCATTAATAACAGTTGCATGCTCACATAGGTTGACCACCTGTTTTAATAGTTAAAACTTATAAAGCTCAAGTTACAAACTCAACTGGTATATAATCCTATCTAAGGCTGGGGGTACTTAAGTTGACAGTTTATGAAACACCTCCTACTGGGGATTATGGCCAAATTATTGAGTGTTGGTATTCGGTTTTATGAGCATATGATAACAGGCAGAAATGCACGTTATTACAGTGCTAAGTTATTAAACAATGAAGGTTTACATTGATAAAATATATAAAACTGCGTCCAAAAAACATTAAGTACGTAATATTGCGGTCACATGCGTCCATCGCATGAAAACATTTAACATGTGTATTTTTGTGCAGAATATGCATTGACGCAAGGCGTAAAATGCGATCACAAGAAAGCAACGGTTGAGCGCAGTGTTACCGCAAGGCTTTACGGTGATTTGTGCTCGCAAATATCTGCTCAAGAAGGATTTCCGCATAGAGCCGTCGTAACTTGGTGGGTGCATCTGGGTGAAAAACATAATTAATCACGATGGGACAGAAAGTTGATGACGGTCGAGTCCGAATTAAGTTGACAAGCCACTAACGATCTACTATAGCAAGAACACTCAGCTTTTCGGTGACAAATATTCGGCGCATCAGACAGAGAATTAAAGTCATCCCATCAGTGCAATCATAAGAGAGAAGACGCCTTTCACCTTGAAGCTCTATAAATACCAAAGGCAACCTTCAGTAAAGGAGTTTGGATAGTTAGAGAATTTTCCCTTAGATAGAATAGCCTTGTTCATAGTTTTCCTTTTTACTTAGAAGGCGGAGCGAGAGAAGGGAAGAGACGCCGGAAGATCACTCTGGTCAGCTCGAGAGAGAACCCAGAGGTGTGGAAAAGCGGAGAGAGAGCTGACTCTCGCGAGAGCGAGACTATCTTTTGAACAGAGTAGAAAAGACAGTGTAAAAGCCTTGAGAAGCAAGAGATTACTACCAGGCTCTTTATTCTCATCTTGCATTGTTATTTTGTATTTCAACTCTATATCTATAAAATGGAACTTGCTTATCTACGTCTGTTCACTCTCTTAAAAGCACACATGAGTAGTTAAATTTATCGAATGGGTTGAGAAGAACTAAGCTAACATGACCTAGGATCTTCATTGCATGCGATTATCTTGTTTTATGTTGTGCCCAACATCTTTTTAGAGCTACTCGAGAGAGAGTCTAAAGAAACAACCTAAGACTTGAAAGAGCTAGGTTCGAATCTAGACTCGAGAGAGCGAGATTAGATCTGCATAAACGAGAGATAGGGACTTAGAGATAAGTCCTGTTTTCCAACATGCATCGTATGCACCCTAGAGATAGGTTATGATATTATGTGGTCACCTTATTTGTGTGTGTGTCATGTTGTCGTCGCATAAATAAGAATGGAGGCTTATGTGTAGGTCCTATAGACTCATCTCATATATCGCATGCGTTCTAGTATTAGAACCCGTAGCATTTGCGTTGAGAGATGATTTGCTATTGTATGTATGTTGCATGATCGCATAACATGAACGCATCATAGGAAGTGTTAGCTGAACCCCATCTCAGCCTGTTCCCCACATATTCATCGCATCTTCCATATTATCAACTCTTTTCGTAACTTCGTCGAATACATTTATTTTATACCGCAAACAACAACCCAAAACAACTATTTGATTTATTGGTTACCGCAAAGTCTTCTTGAAAATTATCACCGCATACCGTTTTCCTTAGTCCCTGAGTTCAACCCTGGACTTGCTAGGAAACTCAGTAGGGTTTACACTTGGATTTTGCTGAGAAAACTTGTTGCTCAACGCATTTCCATCACCGCATTTCATTCCATTATTTCATTACATAAAATAATGCATCAAGTTTTTAGCGTCGTTACCGGGGACTTCGGTAATTCAGTGTGCTAACGATAATTTTTTGATTTCTTTGCAGCCCTCAATGTTTGGCGAATTACGATCCGGAGATTGAGAGGACGTTCCGACGAAGATTGAGAGACAGCCGCCAACAACAACAACTAGATAAAGACGATATGACGGAGCAGCCTGGAAACGGAGCAACAAACGAAAACAATGTCATGGCGAATCCAATCCTACTGGAAAACGATCGTAATAGGCCCATTTGGGACTATGCCTGTCTCTTATACACATCTAGATGTGTATAAGAGACTACGATTTCTCTCCAGGAATCACAAGGCCTGCCCTTGATGGATTCCGATTCGAAATGAAACCAGTGATGCTGCAGATGATCCAGACTACTGGCCAGTTCGGAGGAAGGCATGGCGGGGATCCACATGCTCACCTCTGAAGCTTCATAGAAATCTGCAACATTTTTGTGTTCCCGAACATCTCTACGGAAGAAGTTCGACTAACTCTATTTCCATTTTCTCTATGTGATCAGACACAAAAATGGGCGTATTCTCTCGAACCACATAGACTTAGGGTTGTTTTATTAGCTGAAAAGAACCTAAGTATAAATCTACCCAATAGAACATTTCAGCGACAGTTTAATAACTTCTATATGATAGAGTTATTAAAAAACTTTAGTGGGAGATTAATAACATATACGATATGTTATTCTTAGCTCTCACGTCCCTAAGAGTTCACAGTCTGGATTTAAACGGTACTTCGTGTCACCCTGGGAGTGACCATCATTCGGAAATTATTTTTTGCTTAAACCTAAATTGCGGTGAATAAGGGGAAGTTGTTCAAACATAAGTCTATTATATGATATATAGATTTCCACTACCACGTCTCCACATAGTTTACACCATGAGATTCATAAGACGCTTCGTGTCACCCTGGGAGTGACCTCCATTTGGAAGGTGTTTTGTATGAGTCAATAACAAGGTAAACGGAGGAAGTAGTTCATAGTAAGTGGGTGAATGATATGTGTCAATATATCCTATGATCTCCTCCATTAGTTTGAACCATGAGATTCCTATATTACGCCTGTTGGTTTGCTTTAGGCGGCCCTTGCTAGTCGTTTAACGACGGCTATCCCCTCGGAGGGTTGTAATATAGGATTCGGAACAACCCAGGCTTCAGTAAAATGAATAGGGTCTTATAGTTTCGTCTTGGATATTGACTTATATTTCAGAGGCATATTCATACCGTTCTATAAGATCTGAAAATGGTGGGTTACGCTTACAAGAATTACTAAATTGTTAGTAAAGATATTGACCGAAAACGATAATTAAATGACTATAGGAATAAGAGTTATTCCCGAGACAATAGGAATAAGAGTTATTCCAGAGATAGTGTTTGGTCAAAAATTGTTTGCTTTAGAGAAGGAGTATCTGACTACCCTCGGTAACACGTATTCTGACTCACCAAAATATCATTGCAAATAAATAATGGTTATGGGTACATTATTACTTTGTGCTAAAACTTGATTTTAGATTTAGTTACAATTTGCTAATTAGAATTTATTTGAATTTTATCAGCATATCGAATTCTTCTAGAATACTCACTTCCGAATTAAATAATAGTAAAATCAAATCAACAAACAAGTTACTAGCGATTGATTACACCAAAAGAATTTTAACAAATGATTGTCCTCTATCTCCTAACTCATATGAAATTTTGAATTATATAGATGAGAATGCAGAATTCGAATAACAAGATAAATATGATTTACTTGTTATTGAAGTATGTTTAGTGGAAAATGATAAAATCTAGATAATTGATTCAAGTGCCGCTAATCATGTTTGTACTATCTCACAGGAAACAAGTTCCTGGAGATAGTTGACAAAAGGTGAAATAATCTTTAAGGTAAAAACCGATGAGGTTGTTTCAGCTAAAGCAATGGGATATATGAAATTATTTATAGAAGATAAGTACATTTATTTGAAAAATGTATATTATATTCCTTCTATGAAAAGGAATCTAATTTCTTTCTTTTGTTTGCTAGAACAAAATTATAAAGTTTATTTTGAAAATGACGAAGTGTTCATCAATATAGAAAGTAAACAGATTTGCTCTGAAAAATTAGAAAATAACTTGTATATGTTAAAACCAACTGAGGTCAAAGCCGTTTTGAACATAAAGATGTTTAAGACTGCTGGGACTTATAAGAAAAGGAAGATTTCTCCAAATGCCTATTTTTGGCACTTGAGACTGGGTCACATAAATTTCAACAGGATTGAGAGATTAGTTAAGAGCGGTCATCTAAATAAATTGGAAGACGGTTCATTACTACCATGTGAGTCCTGTCTCGAGGGTAAAATGACAAAAAGATCTTTTTCTGGAAAAGGTTTTCGAGCCAAAGAACCCCTAGAGCTGATTCACTCAGACCTTTGTGGGCCTCTAAATGTTAGAGCGAGAGAAGGGTATGGATATTTCATCAGTATTATAGATGGTTATTCCAGGTATGGGCATATTTATCTAGTGCATCAGAAGTCTGAAACTTTTGAAAAGTTCAAAGAGTATAAGGCTGAGGTTGAAAACCAATTACGTAAAAATATTAAAATGCTCCGATCAGATCGAGATGGTGAGTATATGGACTTAATTCCAGAACTATTTGATAGAACATAGAATTCAGTCTCAACTCACAGCCCTTGGCACACCTCAACAAAACGATGTGGCATAAAGAAGAAACAGAATCTTGTTGGACATGGTTCTTTCCATGATGAGGTACGCTCAGTTACCAAATTCTTTTTGGGGATACGTAGTTGGGACAACGATGTATATTTTGAACATGGTTCCCTCAAAAAGTGTTTCTGAAACATCTTACGAGCTCTGGAGAGGACGTAAAGGAAATTACGTCACTTCAGGATTTGGGGTTGTCCAGCACATGTGTTGGTGCAAAATCCTAAAAAGTTTGAACACCGTTCAAAATTATGCCTATTTATAGTTACCCAAAAGAAATAAAAGGTGGTTTCTTTAATGATCCTCAGGAAGATAAGGTATTTGTATCGACAAATGCAATCTTCCTGGAGGAAAACTATGTAAAGAATCATCAACCTCGCAGTAAGCTAGTAATAGAAGAAATATCTAGAGAAACGACAAATGTATCAACAAGAGTTGTTGATAGAGCAGGTTCTTTAACAAGAGTTGTTGATAAAACAGGTCCATCAACAAGAGTTGTTGATGAAACTGGGACTTCACATCCTTCTCAAGAGTTGAGAATGCCTCGTCGTAGTGGAAGGGTTGTGCAACAGCCTGACCGGTACATGAGTTTAACTGAAACTCAAGTCATCATACCAGATGATGGTTGATAACGGGCAGAAATGCACGTTATTATATACTAAGTTATTAAACAATGAAGGTTTGTGTTGATAAAATATGTTAGATTGCGTCCAAAAAGCATTAAGTTCATAATATTGTGGTCGCATGCGTTCATCGCATAGAAACAGTTAATCTTTGTATTTTTATGCAAAATATGCATTGACGCAAGGCGAAAAGCGCGATCACAAGAAATCAACGGACAAGAGCAGCATTACCGTAAGGCTTTACGGTGATTTGTGCTCGAAAACATCTGCTCAAGAAGGATTTCCGCATAGAGCCAACGCAACTTGGTGGGCGCATTTGGGTGAAAGGCATATTTAATCATGATAGGACAGAAAGATGATGATGATCAAATACGAATTAAGTTGACAAGCCGCTAACGATAACAAGTACACTTAGCTTTTCGGTGACAAATATTCGGTGCATCAGTCAGAGAATTAAAGCTTTCCCAATTGTGCAATCATAAGAGACAAGCCGCCCCTTCACCTCGAAGCTCTATAAATATCGAAGGCATCCTTCAAAAAAGGGGTTCGGTTCAGCCAGTTCAGCAGTTTATAGCTTTAGTCGTGTTCATAGTTTTCTTTTATCTTTAAGAAGGTGAAGCGAGAGAAGAGAAGAGACGCTAGAAGATCGCTCAGGGCAACTCAAGAGAGAACCCAGAGGCGTAGAAAGCAGAGAGCGGGCCGACTCTCGCGAAAGCGAGATTATCTTTTGAACAAGAGTATAAAAGACAGTGTAAAAGCCTGGGAAGCAAGAGATTGCTACCAAGCTCTTTATTCTCTTCTTACATTGTTATTTTGTACTTCAACTTTATATTTATACAATGGAAGTTCTTATTCTACATCTTTTCACTCTCTTAGCACGCATGAGTAACTAAACTTATGAATGGGTTAAGAAGAACTAAGCTAACATGACTTAGAACCTTCATTTCATGCATTATCTTATTTTATGCTGTGCCCAACATCTCTTTAGAGCTACTCGAGAGAGAGTCTAAAGAGAGAACCTAAGACTTGAGAGAGCTAGGTTAGAATCTAGACTCGAGAGAGCAAGATTAAATCTGCATAAACAAGAGATAGGGACTTAGAGATAAGCTCTATTGCCAACATACATCGCATGCACCCTAGAGATAGGTTATGATATTATATGGTCGCCTTATTTTTGTGTGTGTACTTTTGTCATCGCATGAATAAGAATAGAGGCTTATATGTAGGTCCTCTAAACTCATCGCATATATTGCATGCATTCTAGTATTAGAAGCCATAGCCTTCGCATCGAGAGATGGTTTGCTATTGTATGTCTGTTGCATGGTCGCATAACATGAACGCATCCTAGGAAGTGTTAGCCGAACCCCTTCTCAACCTGTTCACCGCATACTCATCGCATTTTTCGTTTTATCAACTCTTTTCAAAGCTCTGCCGCATTTGTTTATTTTTTATTACCGCAACAAAAATCCAAATACCTACTTGATTTAATTGGTTACCATAAGGTTTTCTTGAAAATTACCACCACATGTTGTTTTCCCAAGTCCCTGAGTTCCACCTTGAACTTACCAGGAAATTCAGTGGGGTTTACACTTGGATTCCACTAAGAAAACTTGATTGCTCAATGCATTTTCATCACCGTATTTCATTCCACATTTTCACCTCATAAAATAATGCATTAATGGTTTAGAGGATCCATTGTTTTTTAGGTATTTCAATTCTGTCTAGGATCTTGTAGTTCAACCTGAAGGGGTAAAACCCATCGGTTGCAAATGGATCTATAAGAGAAAACGAGACCAAGCTGGTAAGGTACAGACCTACAAAGCTAGACTTGTGGCAAAAGAGTTTACCCAAAAAGAAGGGGTAGATTATGAAGAAACCTTCTCTCCAGTTGTCATGATAAAATCAATTAGGATACTCTTGTTCTTAGCCACATTTTTATGATTATGAAATATGGTAAATGGATGTCAAGACAGCTTTTCTGAATGTCTATCTTGAAGAGAGTATCTATATGTCTCAACTATAAGGGTTTATACAGTAGGATCAAGAGTAGAAGGTTTGCAAACTTAATCGATCCATTTATAGATTGAAACAAGCTTCTAGATCCTGGAATATGAGATTTGACACTACGATCAAATCTTATGGCTTTGAACAAAATGTTGACAAACCCTGTGTATACAAGAAAATCGTTAACAAAACTGTCGTTTTTTTGGTGTTGTATGTTGATGATATTCTACTCATTGGGAATGAGATAGAATATCTAGCTGACGTTAAGAGATGGTTGGCTTCGCAATTCCAAACGAAAGATATAGGAGAAGCACAATATGTTCTTGGAATCCAAATAGTTCGAAATCACAAGAACAGAACGTTAGCATTATCTCAAGCATCTTATTTAGACAAGATGTTGTCTAGGTATAAAATGCAAAATTCCAAGAAAGAATTTTTACCTTTCAGACATGAAATTCATTTGTCTAAGGAACAGGGTCCTAAGACACCTCAAGTTGAGGAGATGAATCGAACTCCATATGCATTAGCAGTAGGGAGTTTAATGTATGTAATGTTATGTACTCGTCCCCATATATGCTATGCCGTAGGAATAGTCAGTAGATTTTAGTCCAATCCTATATATGATCATTGGACTGCTATTAAAAACATTCTCAAGTATCTTTGGAGAACGAGAAATTATATGCTCGTGTATGGTGCTAAGGATTTTATCCTTACTAGATACACTGATTCTGACTTTCAGACCCATATTGATTCGAGGAAATCAACTTCGGGATCAATATTCACTCTGAACGAAGGAGCAGTTGTGTGAAGAAGCATCAAGCAGAGTTGTATTGTTGACTCCACAATGGAATCTGAGTATGTAGCTGTAAGTGAAGTAGCAAAAGAAGTAGTATGGCTCAGAAAGCTCCTAACAGATCTAGAAGTAGTTCCAAATATGCATCTGCCTGTCACTCTCTATTGTGACAACAACGAAGCAGTTGCAAATTCACAAGAACCACGAAGCCATAAAAGAGGAAAGCATATCGATTGGAAGTGTCATCTCATCAGGGAGATTGTACACCAAGGTGACGTAATTGTCACCCAGATTGCTTCACAAGACAACTTAGCTTATCCATTTACAAAGGCCTTCTCGGCTAAAGTGTTCGAGGGTTACCTAGTAGGACTAGGTCTATAAGTTTTGTATCACTATGGAAAGTGGGAGAATTTATGGGTATTGTAATGCCTTAGCTTATTGTATTTGTACATTTTCTTCTCTCAATGTAAACTCAACATTGTGTATATTTGTATATATTGACCCATTGGAGTTTTAGTCCAAGTGGGAGTATGGTTGGGTTTTATGTCCTAAAACTCGCAGTTTGTAAAATGATAAACATTTTCTATAATCAATAAACTTATAGTCAAAATGATCTATAGTACATGAATAAGGTTGGATACCTTATTATGGTAACACTATTGGATATGGCCTACTCCATAGTTGTTACAAAGAGTTATAAAGTGCTACATACGATGTGATCCAAATTCGTACATGTTATGACATGAAGAAAATAAGCGTCTTATGCAATGAGTTTGCATAAGATCGGACCAAGAAATAAGTCACTCTTACTTTATAACGTTGTTTACTGTATAAGATTGACTATTTCACCTAGATGACCTAAGTAACTCGATCTTAATCCTGAGCTAACTATGAACTCCTGTTTATTTAGGATTATCCTCAGATTTGCATAGGTGAGGGTTGGCTCAACAGCGCCGGCTCAATAAGCCTCCCATTTTAGGGGTAAGACCTAATAGATAGTTGGGGACATAAGGTGCAAGATGGAGTTCACGCCTACCCAATTTAGGGATAGGAGAAAGGTTGTTCTCTCAAGTATTGAATCCAGGTCTTGAACAAGGAGCCACACTCTCTCACTGGGCTGAGAGAGTTTGGTTTAGTGATTGGATCACAAACCAATTGTTCATTAGAGGATTAGTAGGAACTTGAGGAATAAGATGTAATCTTGGGGGTAAAACAAATATTTGTCCCAGCCGTTATCACGAACAACCTGTGAAGGGTCAACTTGTTGATTATGGTTAAATCATGTAGACATACTATATCTACAGTGAGAGGAGTGCAACTATGGGCTTTAGTGGAGTGACCCATTAGTTAATGAATGGGGATTAATTTGGTCTAATGAGTTTAGCCAATTAATCTCGGATCGTTGGAACCCATGATCTGTAGGTCCGCAAGGTCCCCCTACTAGCTCGTAATTGGACTAGCTCTAGAATAGCATGATAAGTTAATTTGAAACGTTCAAATTAGAATTAATAGAATTAGTAATTATATGAGATATAATTACGTGTTTAATTTGAGAATTAAACGGAATAGGAGAATTTATATTTAAATATGCTTTAAATATATAAAGATGGATGTGTGTAAAAGTTAATTTAATATTTGATATTAAATTAATTAAGTTTTATTTAAAAATTAATTTATGAAATTAATTTTATAAAATTAAAAATTTCAGTTTTAAAATCAAAATGGTTTTTTAAAAATCAAGTTTTGATTTTGAGATAAAATTGAAAAATTGGAAAAAACAATACACAAATGGAAAAACAAGTTTTTCCATTATTCATCTTCTACTTGCTCACACAAAATCCATCATCATTGCCTCGTGTTACTCCAAGCATGAGCTGAAACTCATGCAACTCTCTTCCTTGCATGATGGTCTACAATATATTGAAGAGTTTGGACTGAATTTCAGGCATGTAATTAAGAGAATTTTAGAGAAAATTCGTGCTAAAGAAAGTGTTCTTCAACAAGATTGCTGCTGTGAGCAATTCTCCATCATCCCTTCATTCAAACTTGTTCTGAGTCCAACAACTTAATCTAGAGCACCAAGAGAATAGTGGGGAAGTTCTTGAGG
This sequence comes from Benincasa hispida, assembly GCF_009727055.1. Classification (NCBI taxonomy): domain Eukaryota; kingdom Viridiplantae; phylum Streptophyta; class Magnoliopsida; order Cucurbitales; family Cucurbitaceae; genus Benincasa; species Benincasa hispida. Next base: position 79,441,681 of record NC_052359.1, read on the forward strand.
TGGTTTGCAACAAGATTTGGAGAAGATTGCAGCTGGAGATCGTGCTTTGAAGAGGTTCTACAAAGGTATGTCATGAAACTCACTTATTTTCTGCAAAAGCATGCTTTATATTTTGCCAAAATTAATGAATTAGAGTGCTTAAATAATTCTTGTTGCTTCCGTTATTGTTGATACATTCCTACACTCTCTTGGAGTTCTGCATCGAGTACTTGATTAATATCTTGTCAATGTACGATGTCTAAGACAGTGCAAGCATTTGTTCTTTCAATCTCGAAAGATCTGAATCCCAAGAACAAACTGAGCCTCTCCCAAATCTTTCATTTGGAATTGGGTCGCTAGCCAGTTCTTAACTGAAGTCAGTTGGCTTACATCATTCCCAATGAGTAGGATATCGTTTATATATAACACTAGGAAAACTACTGAAATGTTGATGATCTTCTTGTAGACACAAGACTCATCAACGTTTTGGTCAAAGCCATAACATTTGATCGCAGTATCAAACCTTATGTTTCAAGATCGAGATGCTTGTTTCAGTCCATAAATGGACCGATTCATCTTGTAAACCTTTTGCTCTTGACTTTGGGCTATGAATCCCTCGGGTTACACCATATAAATGGTTTCTTCAAGATTGCCATTCAGAAAAGCAGTCTTGACATCCATTTGCTATATCTCAAAGTCATAATATGAGGCAATGGATAGGAGGATGCGTAATAGACTTCGGCATGGCAACAAACGAGAAAGTCTCCTCATAGTCAACTTCCTCTACCTGGGTATAACCCTTTGCCACAAGTCTGGTCTTGAAGGTTTGTACCTTCCCATCAGCACCCCGTTTCCTCTTGCATATCCATTTACAACCTATAGGTTTAACCCCATTAGGTTGTTCTACAAGATCCCATACTAAGTTGAAGTACATAGACTCCATCTCGAGATCCATTATTTTAATCCATTCATCTCGGTTAACATCCTTCATTGCCTTCTTGTAAGACAATAGATCCTCAACCTCGCCATCAGCTACCATAGCTAGGATTTCAGTTAAACTCATATAGCGAATAGGTGGGTTCGCAACCCTCCCACTACGTTGAGGTTCTCTCAACACTTGAGGTGGATTTGACCTACTAGATGAACCAACATCAACAACTTTTGTTGAGGTAGCAGGCTCTTCAACAACTCTTGTTGAAGGCTCAGTAGTTTCTTTGGAAAGTTCATTCAACACGATTTTTCTTCTAGGACTATGCTCCCTTATATGATCATCCTCAAGAAAAGTAACATTTGTCGATCCAAACACTTTGTTTTCCTTAGGATCATAAAAATAACCCCCTCGTGTCCCTTTGGGGTAGCCTACAAATAAGCATAACCTCGAACGTGGTTCCAGTTTTGTAGGATTAGCCTCAAGCACATGTGTTGGGTAACCCCAGATGCGGAAATGACATAAACTAGCTTTAAGCCCATTCTACCACTCCAAAGGTGTTCTGGCAACACTCCTGAAGGGAACGTAGTTCGGGATATAAGTTGCAGTCTCTACTGCAAAACCCCAAAATGAATCCGGTAAGGAAGTGTAACTCATCATCAACCGAACCATGTCCAACAGGATTCAATTTCTCCTCTCTAATACACCATTCTATTGAGGTGTACCAGTTGCTGAGAGTTAAGAAACGATTTCATGTTCTATCAAATTGTTCTGGAACTCAAAATCCAAAAACTCTCCACCTCGATCAAATCAAAGCGTTTTAATCATTTTATTTAATGTGTTTTCAACTTCAGCCTTGAATTCTTTGAACTTTTCAAAGGATTCAGACTTATATTGTATTAAATAAACGTACTCATACCTTGAATAATCATCAGTCAAAGTGATGAAATATTCATAGCCTCCCCTGGCTCGCACATTCATCGGACCACAAAGGTATGAATGCACTAACTCTAAAAGCTCTTTGGCTCTATAACCTTTCCAGTAAAATGATCTTTTAGTCATTTTGCCTTCAAGATCTGACTCGCACACAGGTAAAGAATTTTCTTCTAACTCTTGTAGAAGTCCATTCTTCACCAACCTCTCAATTCTATTGAGAGTAACGTGCCTTAAACGTAGGTTCAAAGTTGGGAATTTTCTTTAGGATGAACTTTAAGTCGTTTGTTTTGAGTTATGACAGTTTTAAACATCTTTATGTTATGGAGGGAATTTGTTGCTAATGGCCTTAACACATACAAATTATTTTCCAATTGATCTAAACAAATGTCAACACCATTTTTCATAATAAACACTTTATTAACAGAAAAATTAAGTGTATATTTACATTCGAGCAAAGACTTTACAGAAATTAAGTTCCTCTTTAACTCAGGAACTACATAATTCAGAATGATAAACCTATTTTGTAAAGTCAATCAGAGACCTCCCACTGCCACAGTTGAGACAACGTGCTCAATTCCAACTCGCACCATCATCTCACCAGCACCAAGCTGCCGCTAGGAACTAATTCCCTGAAATGAAGAACAAACGTGGTTAGTGGCCCCATAGTCAATAATCCAGGCAGAATCATCATTCTCTACTAAACAAGTCTTCAAAACCAATCAATCGTATTTACCTTCTTTGGCCTTCTTCTTCTCAACCAAATAATGTGGGCAGTTCCGCTTCCAGTATCCGTCCTGGTTGCAATGGAAACAATTTCCCTTGTCAACCCGCACTGGTTACCTACCCCGCGGAGCAGCAAGTTGTGGGTTAGCAGGCGCCTTCTCATAACAGGCAGAAATGCACGTTATTACAGCACAAAGTTATAAAACAATGCAGGATTGCGATGGTAAAAATATACAATATTGCGTCCAAAAGCATTAAGTTCACAACATTGCGATCACATGCGTCCATCACATTAAAACAGCTAACTTATGTATTTTATGTAGGAAAATGCGTTGACGCAAGGCGAAAATGCGATCCAAAGAAATTAACGTTCGAGCGCATTAAGAGATTGTGACCGCAAGGCTATGTGATCATTTGCGCTCGCGAAAAATCTACTCAAGAAGGTGGCCACATAGAGTCGGCGCATTAAGGTGGGCGCATATGGGTGAAAGCTTAATAAATCACGATGGGACAGAAAAGTTGATGACGGTCGATTCTGAATTAAGTTGACAAGCCGTTAACGACAGACTGTAGCAAGTACATTCAACTTTTCGGTGACAAATATTCAGCGCATAAGACAGAGAATTAATGCCATCCCATCGGTGCAATCATAAGAGAGAAAAATCCTCACCCTGAAGTTTTATAAATACCGAAGGCCACCTTCAGTGAAGGAGTTCGCTCAGTTTACAGAATTCACCATATAGATAGAAGTTAGCCTTGTTCATAGTTTTTCTTTGACTTAGAAGGCGGAAGCGAGTAAAGGGAGATTACACCGAGAGATCGTCCTGGTAAGCTCGAAAGAGTGCCGAGAGCATCGAAATCAGAGAGAGGGCCAAATATTGTGGAAGTAAGAACATCTTTTGGGCAGAATAGAGATAACATTACGCAGAAGTAAGAACATCAATAGAGATATTGCTACCAGGCTGTCTACCCTTATTTTTCATTGTCATTTTGTACTCTAAATCTATTGATAAAAATGAAAATTCATCTTTATATCTTTCCACTCTCTTTACATTACGCATGAGTAGCTAAACCTATCGAATGGGGTGAGAATCACTTAGCTAGCATAACCTGAGATCTTCACTCTATGCGTTTATTTTGTATTATGTATGCGTCATTCGTCCATTAGAGATACTCGGGAGGGTAGTCTAAGGATAGTATCTAGGCTTGGAAAATTCATATTAGAATATACGCTCGAGAGAGTCAGATTAGAACCGCATAATTAAGAGATAGAAGCTTAGGAATAAGTTATGTTTGCTATTAACGCATCACATGCACCCTATAGATAGGATATGATTGTATGTGGTCGCCTTGCCCTTGTGTGCATCTTTTGTCATCGCATAGGCAAGAAATAGAGACTTAGGAATAAGCTCTATAGACATTATCGCATTCATCGCATGCGTCCTAGAATTAGAAGCTATCACATTTGCATTGGAAAATGATTTGTTGTCACATGAGTGTAGTAGCATGATCGCATAGCTTGAACGTATTCTCGGGAAACACTAGCTAAAGACCTTTTCAACCCATTCCTCCGCATACTCAGTGTATTTATCGCATAATTACTCTTTCCTTAAATCCGCCGCATACATTTTATACCTTAAACAACAAACCAACCAAACCATTGATTTAATTGTTACCTCAAAGTGGTCTAAAATTACCATTGCATATTGTCTTCCTTAGTCCCTGTGTTCGACCCGAGGCTTTGTAAGCATAAAATTTATCTTATATCACACAACGCATGGATGATTATAACGCAATGATATGTGATACTACTTCTAGATATGTGTTATTAACGAATGTTCTTGTAGTATGTTGTGCGTTATCACAAGTTTCCTTGCGTTGAAACCAAGTATAATTTCATCGCAAGTTTCTCGGTGTGATTCGAGGTCGAACACAGAGATCGTTTTAGGTTATTGCGTTATGTTTGTGATATATGCGACCAGGGGCGGGTTTTTCAATTTATAAAAGAGTTTTGTGTACAAGTAATTAAACATGCAATAAAGTAAAGTAAAGCGGTAAAAATGCGATAATAAAATAAATTGCGATAAAGTAGATCTAAGCTAAGATGATACAAGATACAGGTTTCATGTACAAGATACTGAGGTCAAGGCTGGCCGCGAATATTATGCAAAGATCATGTAATGCGGTGACAAGTCTTATGTGCAAATCAGAAAGAGAAAAGATAACTAATATAAACAGCTCAAGTTCCTTAATTGCGTTAAAGATATAAGCACTGTTCCGCTTTTCCCTTGGCGTACACCTCTCGGTGATCGGTTGCGTTCCCACATCTCTGTGGTAAAACAGGGACGAACATAGTGAACACAATGTTGCTTCCATCTCTGGAAGTACTACTCACTTTAGTTAACACATTCTTCTAACCTTCTCTCGACAGATCAGAATGACATCTTCACTTCTACTCTCACAGGTGAAGATGTCGTCTAGCATGCCTTAGCTAAACGCATTTATCTCTTAACACAGATTAAGTTACTCATTTAATCCATATTAATTACCAAGGTATTAAGAAAACTTCATGGAGAAAACGATTAATGGAGGAACGGAAATAGATATTAAAGTGGAAATGAAAGTGATCGAGACATTCAATAAAACTATTTAACGTCTGATACATGATTTGCGAATGAAGAGATTAAAAGAATGAAATACAATTGATGAATAGAGTTAGAAACAAATACAAATACACGCGAACGTCTTGGCACCGACCTGGATGGAGATTTGCTTACCGGCGTGGATGGATCATGTGGAAGGATGAGCTTTCCTCTTAGGCTTGCTCAACCGGTAGCACGGATCTAAGCACAGAGCTTCACGGCGGGGATCTGGCAGAATCGCACTGAGACTTACCTCTCGTCCTTATCTCTTCTCTTCCCGAATTTCTTTCGATTAGTACTCAGCTCAGCCTTTCTCTCAATCTAGCATCAATTAGCCCTCGTATCAATTATCCTCGTATCAAGTATATCTTCTCTGAATTCTATAGGGGTATTTATAGGTGAAAAGCTTTGAATTTTGGCTTGTGGATCCCACTTCTTGTTATGGAAATTCCAAAGATGAAGGAATAAATATTCCTTATGTTATGCAATCAGACCGTCAAATCTGCACAACGGTTAATTGTACACGTGTCACAATCCTCAGCGTTTGCATTATTCAGCTGCATCTTTTGATCGGTTGCTCGCATGCGGTGTTGTTTTTATTACCGCATACGGTTGACATTCAGCTCGGGATCGACTGTCACATTTCACCGTCATTGTGTTAATCGTCTCTTCATTATTGATTAACGAGCGCAATGTGACAGAGATGCATTGTTCAATCTCTCGTTGAGCCTTGATCGCAAGCGGTGACTTGGTTTCCTACGAAACAAAGTAGAAATATCCTCTTCTACCATCTTGATGATGTTAGTGTGGGTAGTTGCGATAATTTATATTTATTGTATTTTTTGAGCTAACTTTCATACAATCGATGTATATTCCTTCACTTTTCGCCGCAATATCTGGAATAAGCAGGCATAAATAACTTGTATTTTACCAGTTATTAGGCTTACCAAGCAATTCAATAGGATTTATACTTGGCTTTACTGAGAAAACTTGCATGCACAACGCCTATTCCACCATCGCATTCTATACCATTATTTCATCGCCTAAAAATATGCATCACCTTCCCCTTACAAACCCTCTTCTTCTTCCACCTGCTGGTGTCGGAAGAAGAAGGTGCATACTTTAGTTTCAAAGGTCGAACCTCGGTGGAACTTTTTGGAAGATGAAGCAACATTTGCCTCACCAACCTTCTTTTCTTTGCTTTTCAGCAAACATTGGAAGTCTGCAACTCATGAGTGTAAAGTTGTAAGGTTGTAATTCAAACCTTGTTTTCAAACAGTGTTTGCTTACGAAGTGAAGGAAGTTTTTCTTTGGTTAATGACTCCAAATAATGCTAACGGCTGGCCTCAATCGATGCTCGACCCGTTCACTCTTGCCCACGTAGAAGTGGACTATCATGTTCAGCTCGCACTCCACGCCCCCCCCCCCCCCCCCGAAGTACTAACCCCCCCCCCTTTCTGCCCCCCTGAACAATTAAGGTCTCACGAACAGCATGTACCCTCCCATCTTGATGTTAGTAAGAGATGACAACTTACATAAGTTCTGAGTAGATGTCTTATGTGTTCTGAAGTTCTGCGTGTAGCTACGGTTGTCCGGAATATTCCCTCAGGATTCTAATCTCATTGATTCATTCGTTACGATGCGGTTAGATTCGGTGCTACTTCATGAAGTGTGTTCCATTGCTTCGGTTGGCTAATAATAGACATCAATGGCTTTAGATGAGTGGCCGAAAGATATAATATTAGGCTGGGGCGTTGGGCGATGGGCTATTCTTTGTTTCCGGTCCAATATGCTCGTACGCCTCTGCGAAACATTTCGAGGGCTGCGTATAGAAGAGAGGAATAAAAAGAGGGACAATCCCTCCATAATAAAACGGAACCTTAAAGCAATGATAGATTTGAAGGACGTTGTTAATGTTATTCTTCCAACTAGCTGTATTATCTCTCCAGTCAGTTTATTCGGCAGGCTATATAAAGCTTGATAAAGTAAACGTTGCCATAATTAAAAAGTGTTGTTGCAAAAAAAGAACAAAACATTAATAAGTCTACTTGCATAACCACTTTTAACACCAATAAGGTTTTAGCAAAAATAGTATCTTTTTGTACACTAAAAGTGGACATCTATTTTCGCAATTGATGCTCAATGAGGCAGGGACAAAAATCACCGTAGGAGTGATCAAGTGCCCCTTCATTAGAATGAGATGACAATCTCAAACCATTAGACACGAAACAACTCCTTGTAACTTATGTAACAGTCACTATTGTTCGCGTCCAGAATTTGTTAACATCCTTAACAACTCTGTTGTAAATATAACCCCCTCATTTTAGGCCCTAAGTCCTTGCCCTAATGCAATCCTACCATAAGGAAAAAGTAGATAGAACAAGAGACTTAAAGCAACCCTATCCATTCCTGGAGAATCGGATAAAGAGTTGTGTAAATACAGCCATACCTTTAGGGTAGGTTGGCAAAATTCCCTGTGGGGCCTTGCCCCGATCGGGGTGGGGAATATCCCCAAGTTATGGACGGGGATGGTGTCCAACCGGGAAAATTTTAGGGCACAATCCAGGGACGGGATGGTATCCCCACACCGGACCCCGACCCTGACCCTGATAAATCCCCAACCCCGATTTTATATATTTATATTTTTAATATAATTAAATATATATTTATAATATATAAAATAACTTATTATATATGTATGTTTAATAAATGTATACTATAGACTTATAGTGTTGTGAAGCCTCAATATTGAATATATAAATTCTAAATTTAAGACCCAACTTAAAAAATTAAAATGAAAAAAAATGGGTGAATCCCCACGGGAATGGGCGGGATGGGGGGGGGGGGGAGATTTCCCATCGGGAAACAGGGTTCCCGTGGGGCCCTATTCCTCATTTCCCTGTGGGGATTTCCCCATTTTTTTTTCTTTTTAATTTTTTAAGTTTGGGCTTAAATTTAGAATTTATATATTCAATAGGCGGGGATGGGGGGGAGATTTTTTCCCACGGGGCCGGGGATGGGGATCCCCCAGCCCCAGCCCCGTTGCCAACCCTACTTTAGGAGGACACTCTCAGGGTGCCTCGACGCGATGCATTAAAACTTTATCCAACCTAATGAGAGAGACCAAAGGATATGTTGTCACACGTCCCGCTCCCACTTACTATGAATATTCGATCCATTCACCTTGGTATTGGTCTACACAAATGTCATCCTTTAGAGGGACACTCCCAGGGTACCTCGAGGCTGAGGATAAATCTCACGATGTGAACTTTTTAGGGAGAAATGTGTAGAGGTAAATTGAAGTATCATTTACCCCAATTACCTCCCACTTAATGTTCTACCTAGAGATTCATTAACTTAGTAAATCTGGCTACTGATTTTAACTAAGTGGATGTTAATGTGCTGAAAAACAACATTTGCTTTTAATGATTAAACAAGTTTGATTCAAGTCTTATTAAACATTCACAGACTATCATCAAATTTACATGCATGTAACCAATCTATCTAATTCACCTTTCTAGGTAGGGGTGCGACGTTTCCATCGACTTAAGTACCCCAGCCTTAGCCAAAAGGTCCCTTATAGATACATTTGATACATATTTATTAGTCAATTTAATCCTATTAAACTGAATTAAAAGATTAAACTTAGGTATCTAATCTCATTAGAACCGAGATCTTAGGTCTATCTCAATCAAATTTTAAAACTCTTTTAAAACATGATTAAAGCCTAAGTTTGCATGCAACTCTTTTGATTTTAATTATAATTTCATTAATTATAACTCTTATAAAAAAAATAAAACAATTAAAATCATTCACATTGCTAAGCTAGAAATTCACAAGGCATTTATAACTTTTATAAATAAACCTAAGTGACATACTTCATGTAATATAACTTTTATATAACAAGCAATGAACTAAGCATGCATGCTAACATACATCCTTATATTATAATAATTATAATAAAGATAACGCATGGATATTCTTTAATGCATGCATATATTATAACTCTTATATTATATGATGCATGAGCATGCTTTAATGTAATTTAATAATGCAAACTACTATATTATAATACTTATAATATAACGATGATGCATGAAGAAAATGCATAACCTATGATGGGTTTTAAAACTATATGACATACATTATGGCATATAATATAAACATATATCACATGTACATTCAATAAAAATTGGTGGACCAGGATAATATGCCTCAAAACCAGAAAGTAAAGCTAATTATTACAAAAGAATTAAGTCAACCGGTTTAAACAGGCGAACCAGGTCTTGAACCACCCACCTCGAAGCCTCATCACTTGATCGTGTAGCAAATCCTTCTAATCGTTGAGTAACACACATCGAGTGTAAACGATCGTGTAGCGATGATTGCGTGGCTAACGACTATGCGATGAGCATGATAGTCGATGCGATCGTGCAACGCACATTGAGTAACGCATGCCATGTAATCGTGCATCCAACGACTATGCGATGAACATGATTGTCTATAGTATCGAGTAGCAAGCGTCGAGTATCGTATACCGAGTGATCGTGTAGCTAATGACTATGTGATGAGCATGCTAGCCTGCACGATCGTTTAGCGCGCATGTCATGCTTCGAGTATCAAATACTCCACCATCGTTTACCCCGAGCGTCTACGTGATCGAGTAGCCAACGCAACACGATCGAGTAAACTCTTTACTCGATCGGTAGCATTAGTCATGCGATCGTTTAGCAAATACTACACGATCGAGTAGAACACTTCTACATGATCGCATAGCCAAATCTAAATGATCGTTTATCTTGAGCTACATGATGCGACCATCGATTCGTCTTCTCCCTCAAAGCAAACAATAAATCCTTGCGTCTAAAGCTTCATCACGAATGACTTAAAATTACTTTGGTATTCTCGATGTGAGAATCCAAGAGTTGTGAACTCTTACTTATTTTGAATTTAAGGAAGGATTGGAGTGAAGGAGGAGAACGATTGAGTAAGCGATAACACTGTCGTGTAGAAGATGAGGTCTATCGCATAGACTCGATACTCGATCAATTAGGCTCTCTAAAGCCATCGTGTAGTAAAACTCTTTTTACTCGATAGTTAATCTAACAACTCGTTTCGTAGAATCCATTAGAAAATCATTTTTTTTTCTTTTATTCCACTCATTTGCCATAAAACCGTAGAACCACCCACTAAGGGTGGTTATTGGAGAAAAAGAAATTTAATTATAAATCAATATAATAACTAACTTATCCTATTATATTTATAACCGATAGTTTTAATATCGCATTATATACAATACATAAACCATAGTTTTTTTTCTCTTTTTATGGCATTTAATATAAATCATATTTATATTAGTTCCTCCAATCAAATAATAATGTATCAAATACATCATATCAATTATATCATATATAATCAAATTCCCTCTTGTTAATTTGAACATTTCAAACTAACCCAAAAACTGATTTTCAACTTGAATCTATTGAGCTACCAAGGGGACCTTATGGACCTGTAACTTGAAGCTCCAATGATACGTGAATAACTGACTAAACTCTTTAATCACATTATCTACCATCCGTTAACTGTCGGGCACTCCACTAAAGACCGACAGCTGCACTCTTCACGCTACAAATATATTTCTTTGTTCATTGGATATAATCAATCAATAGTACGATGACCCTTCACAAATTGCTCGTAAGTACAGTTGGGCCAGTTTACCATTTTGCCCCTGTAGTTACATCTAACTTCTTAAGTACCACTGATTCCTCTAATGAACAATAGATCATAGTCCCACTATGACTAAACCCCTTTTGGGCCAAGAGAGGGTGTGGCGCCACATTGTTCAAGCCCCGGAATCAGCCTTTAAGGGAACAATTTATCTACTTACCTCTGTTTCGGGGAATGAGTGAATTCCATCTTATGTAGCTGAGTTCCTAGCTCCCTAATTAGACGAATCCCCAAAATGGTAAGCTTGTTAAGTCGGCGATCTGGCCACTCTCACCCATACAGATCAAAGGACCGCCCTCATAGGCAGGAGTTCACAACTCACTCAGGATTAAGGTCATGTTACCTATGGTCATCCTAGTAAAATGAAAGTCTCAATTATGAACGCCGTTATATAATAAGACTAAACATTTCGTGGTCCAGTCTTATTCAAACTCCTTTGTATAGAATATCCTCGCTCACATGTCTAATACATGAATGATCAGAATCAAATCATCTGTAGCACTTTACAATATTTGTAACACCTACAAAGCGGGCCACACTTGTAGTGTCACCAGGATAAGGTATCCCTCCTTATCCATATACTACATACCATTTAGGTTATCAATTAAAACAGGATCCACTTGTATGTCTCCACATACATGTTTAAGTTGCAACGATAACCATGGATCTTAGTTTATTGGTTTGTGGTCAATGCAACTAAAATATCAAATATTTCATTGACTAAAGTGAATAAAATATCATATATTATAAATCACAAAGTGTTTGTTCATACAAGTATTTACAAACTACAAGACCCTACGAGATTTAGGGCATCAACCCCAACATACTTATAGACCTTTTTGTTTATATACTAAAACTTGATCCTTCATTTATCTATGTACAGAAAGTTTAAGTATTCATATTATAGCCATGAGTTAGTTTATTGAATTTATGAATGAACGCAATTCAATAACGCCTTTATTGAAAGAAGTCTCGATCAAATCTTTGTGAATAGAATATGTTTAATGTTTACAAACTGCGAGTTTTAGGACATTCCCAAGACAAACCTAGTCGATTAATGAATTATGATAAATGGGGGTTTTCTTTATGAGAAATCAATTTGCAGAGAATGTAAATATGTAATGAAATTTAAATGAGAACAAGTTACTTTGTAAAAATCAATTAAAAAACTCAACTCGAGGATAGGTAAAGATTAGTTACTTCTTATTATTGGTACTAAAAACTTGAACCTTTATTTGTGAACACTCAATAATATACTCACAGGCCCTAGATACCTCTAGCAACGAACTATTAAGTTCATAAATCAACTAAACCGTACTAGTTACTTTGGAGATTAGACCATTTGGAAACCAAAATGATTTGCATTAAGAACATTAATGAATTATCGAGACGAATGAGAAACAAGATAGCTTAATTTACACATTCAATTAACCTATGAGTTACATTGGAGATTAGACTTTTAGGGCATCAAGGCCAGTGCTAGGCTAGTGCAGTGACACTCAACAGACCTCCAAATTCCATTCCCTGTCTCTTCATTTGTTTGATGCTTCCGGAGCTCAATTGGGATGCATTCAAGTCTCTTTCAAACTCTCATGCCCCAACTACCTTCTAACTGCCTATAGTCTACAAAACCAACAATTTAAACTATAAAACCAAGGAACGAGCACATATTAAGCCAAGAAAAAATAGCTCTTTTAGATAGATCAATCATATCCATAGTATAACCAGGATAAGACACTCAACCTTATCCATAGATTACAAACCATTTAGGTTATTACTTAAACTTGGTCCACCTATGTGTCAACCACATACATGTTTAGGTTACATAAAGTAACCTTGGATCTTTTTTTAATGGATAGTTGCATACATAAAATAATCAACCATTATTTCAAATAACATAATAACTATAAGGCTATAGGGCATACATCCCAATAGTAAGAGCCTACTCGACATTCGGGGTGTGTATTAAGAAAATAGGTAAAAGTTATTTTAACTCACGTTTTATTAAAGTAATAATATTTATAACTCGATGATTAAAATAACCAATTATCCACCGTCGGTGACCAACTCTGGTAGCCAACTTAGGCAACTACATCTAGTCACCAACTCCAACAAAAACCACTTCTTACACTTAATTTCGGCCATAACGACCTTAGATGGTTAACTCCGACGATCACCTTCGATGACTACTTATGCGACTAACTCTAACGACCAACTCCGTGACGGGTTCATAGTGTTTAATAGTTAATTTTATAATAGTTTGATGTCAATATAAACATTTGTAATATATAGCATACCGAACAAACATGTGTATAAAAAGAATTTTAAAAAAAAATATAACCAAACAAACCAGTGTTTTATTTTAACCCATTTTTATAAAAAAGTGTTTAAATGAAAATGACTTTTAGAAAACATTTGTTTCCTAGCTAATCAAAACATGCCATAATATATAACACACTTCATAGGTCTCATCAAAGTTTTGTTGGAGTTTATGTCCTAAATCTCATGTATCTTGTGATTTGTAAAGACAAATTACATATCTAATAAAATAAAAGTATTTTATTAACGTTTGAATTGCATTAATTCAATCTAATAAACTAAGATCCGAGGTTATTTTATGAAACTTAAACATGTATGTGGAGACATACAGGTGGATCATGTTTAAGTGATAATCTAAATGGTCTGTAGTATATGGACAAGATTGGATACCTTATCCTGGTGACACTACATATACGACCTGCTTTGTAGATGTTACAATTGTTATAAATTGCTACAAATGATCTGATTCTGATCATTCATGTAGAGACATGCGAGCGGGGGTATTCTCTACTTTGAGTTTGTATAAGAAAGGACTGCGAAATGAATAGTCTCTTTGCTAGAAGAGACTTACATTTCACTAGGATGACCACATGTGACTTGACCTTAATCCTAAGTAAGTTGTAAACTTCTGTCTATGAGGGAAATCCTCTGATTTGTATGGGTGAAAGTGGTCAAATTAGCTAACTCAACAAGCTTATCATTTTGGGTACTTATACTAGTGAGGAGCTAGGAACACAGCTACATAAGATGGAATTTACTCTTTCCCGTCTTTGTAGAAAGTAGATAAATTAATTCCCTAATAACTGATTCCGAGTCTTGAACATTAAGGCCTCAACCTCTCACTAGCCTGATGCGTTATTTTATTAAGTGTGGAATATGGATGATATGTGTTGATGGATAGTGTCGTGCACTCAAGTTTCCCCAGCGGAATCCAAGTGTAAATTCCTCTAAGTTTACTGGTAAGTCCAAGGTCGATCACAGGGACATGTGAAAATAGTTTGCGTTGATAATTTTCTTATGAAAACTTTGCAGTAATCGGTAAAATAAATAAAGTGGTTGGTTTGTTGTTGTATTAACGAAAATAATAATAAATGCGGCAGAGTTCGAAAATAGTTGGCAACGGGAAATACGATGAATATGCGGTGAACAGGTTGAGAAGGGTTTCGGCTAACACTCCCTAGATTGCGTTCATGCCTTGCGATCATGCAACATACATACAATAGTAAACCACCTCTAAGGCTAGAACGTATGCGATAAATATGCGATAAGTCTACAGGGTTTACACATAAACCTCTATTTCTATTTATGCAATGACAATATGACATTCACACAAATATGCGACTGCATAATATCATTCCTATTCCTAGGATACATGCGATGCAAGTTGACAAACAGAGCTTATCTCTAAGTCCCTATTTCTTGTTTATGCAGGCCTAATCTTGCTCTTTCAAGTCAGATTCTAACCTAGCTCTCTCAAGACATTAGGTTCTTTCTTTAGATTCTCTTGAGACATTAGGTTCTTTCTTTAGATTCTCTCTCGAGCAACTCTAAAGGGATGTTTCGCACAGCATAAAACAAGACAATCGCAAGCAATGAACTTCCTAGATCATGTTAGCTTAGTTCCTCTCAACCCATTCAACTAGTTTAGCTACTCATGCGTATTAAGAGAGTGAGCAGATGTAGAAATAGAACTTCCATTGAATAGATAAAAGATGAAGTACAGAATAACAATGCAAGTATGGAGCAATTTCTTGCCACCAGGTGTTAAACTGTTATACTCGTGCTTTAAAGATATTCTCGCTTTCGCGAGAGTCAACCCACTCTCTGCTCTTACGCCCCAAGGTTCTCTCTCAAGCCACCTTGGACGATCTTCGGTGTCACCACTCTTCTTTAGCTCCGCTGTGAAATGGAAAAGAAACTATGAACAAAGGTGTGAACTTGTAAAGTGATGAAGTAATCTACTGCTTAACACCTTCTCTAAAGAATGCACTTGGTATTTATAGGGTATTAAAAGTGAAAGGCGGCTTTTCTCTCCTGGTTGTACAGATGAGACTGCTTTAATTCCTAACTGAGGCGTCGGATAGTTGTCACCAATAAAGCTGGATGCACTTTGTGATTGTTATCGGCTGTCAACTTAATTTGGATCCGACTGCCGTCAGCTTTCTATCCCATCCATCTTAATTTTTCTTTCGTTCGGATGCGCCCACCATGTTGCAATGATTCTTCTTGGGTGGATGTTTGCGAGCACGATCAACACAAAGTCTTACGGTGAAGTTGCGCTTGACCAATGTATTACTATGATCGCATTCTTTGTATTGCATTAACGCATTATTCTGCACAAAAATATAAAGATCAGCTGCCTTAATATGTTGGACGCATGCGACCGCAATATTGTAGAATTTATGCTTAATGGACGCAATTTAACATATTCTATCAACGCAATCCAACATTGTTTAAGAACTTAGTACTATGATAACGTGCATTTCTGCCCGTTATCACACCTCCAAATTTAAACAATTCTTGTCCTCAAGCATAAGCTAAAGATTCCTTTAGCAAGTTAACCGCAAAGTTCTTTTCCTAGATTTTCTTAAGTCTTGTTCAAGTCTACTCTTAAAATATTTCTAAGACCTAGGGACTGCAAGTTTAATTTTCAAAAGGACTTTACTAAATTGTGGAACAACGCATGATTTATTTCAAAAAGAAAATTTCTACCGGGGTGACAAAAGATTTATCCTTGCACAAAAATTTTCTTTATTACTATTTTTTTTTTGACCTTGCATTGATCTGAGCACCTTGCCTTCGTTTTGGCTTGCCCCCACAGGTGTCATGCGGACATCCAACTATGAGCAATGCACTTTTTCTCAGACTAAACTCATACTGATTTGGCATTGGAGTTGTGGTCATTGATTTATGCGTTGATCCTAGTAACTTACTTTCGTTTTGGTTTGCCCCCACGTGTGTCATGCGGACATCCAACTACGGGTAAGTGCCTTTCACAACTTAACTCTTATCAACATGGGTTTCCCCTTTACGTTGATAGTGGAGTTTTTATTCTCAATTTTTTTTTTGATAGAACCAAAAATAGTAAGGTCGAAAATAAATACCTCACCCCCAAATTTAAAATGCGGCAATGTCCCTATTGCCAGAAGATTAAAATAAGTTATGCGATGTTCTAGAATGCGTAGTAAGAGAGTTTGAAAGAAAGCTAGCAAACCCCTAACTTCTAGAAATATTTTATGAGGTGGCTATTTTAAGATTAAGTTGACTTTGATATATACGAAAGAAATAGAATAAGCATATTTTTCATCATTGAAATCTTACTTGGCAAACAAACAGAATGTGGAAAACTACTAAATTTATCTACTTGTTAAATGATTGCGGTAATCAAGAAGGATGTTGTGATAAAACTTCGAAAAGCAAAATACAATGTGATAGCGCTAAATTTGAAATAAAGATAAGGAAGAGTACACCCCCAAATTTTGCGTTGTTGCCCGCATTGTGTTGATGCATCCATCCTTGCGGCGATCTTTCTTCTATGGGTTGTGGTTATGGAATAAGATGAATGCTTCTTCGCATAACATCGCTGTAATCCAGCGCGTCGATCATTGTAAGAAAAACAAAGAGTGGGTCAAATTATTTTAAACAAAAGAAAAATCATTAACGCAATTTTTTTTTTTAATAAGATAGCTGAAAGATAGTGAAGATTCTGAGTAGTGGAG
The DNA here is from genome assembly GCF_009727055.1 of Benincasa hispida. Lineage (NCBI taxonomy): Eukaryota > Viridiplantae > Streptophyta > Magnoliopsida > Cucurbitales > Cucurbitaceae > Benincasa > Benincasa hispida. The sequence goes on from NC_052359.1 coordinate 79,458,654, forward strand.
AAAAGAGTTGAAGACTTGAAGTTTTCCAAAACTTGCATCCCCGAGAAATTGCGATCATGTGACAACGCAGGGACCACCTTCTTCCTTCTTTATTCAAAGTTTCTTAGTTCCATGGAGTCGACTTGGCGATGTCAGTCTTCTCTAGGGTATACCTTTACTCGCTACCTATTGACTTTGAATATGTTGGTACCGTCGTCATTTGATAATTCCACCACGCCATGCAGAAGTACTTGTCGAATTATGAACAGTCCGGACCAAAGAGACTTTAGCTTTCCCGGGAAGAGTCGCAGACGTGAATTGAAAAGCAAGACTTTCTGCTCGACTTGGAGGTTCTTGTCGCATATGCGTTGATCATGTCAGCGCTTGGTGCGTTCCTTATAAATTTTTGCATTTTCATATGCGTTGTTCCTCCATTCTTCTAGCTCGACCAATTACATTTTTCGCGCTTCCCCTTTAAATCGAAATTCAGTTTCTTGACCGCCCACAATGCTTTATATTCCACTCCAAGGGCAAGTGACACGCCTTGCCGAATATCAACGCATAGGGGGACATGCTTATAGGTGTTTTAAATGCGGTCCAGTATGCCCATAACGCATCATCAAGCTTCATTGCCCAATCTTTCCGGCGAAGGTTTGACTACCTTCTCAAGTATTGATTTAATTTCCCAATTGGACACTTCATCTTGGCCATTTGTTTGTGGATGGTATGCGGTGGCCACTTTGTGGAGGATGTTGTACTTGCGCAACAGCTCCTTTATACTGCGGTTGACAAAGTGTGATCCTTCATCACTTATGATGGCACGGGGAGTGCCAAAACGCATGAAAATATTTTTCTTCAGGAACTGGAAGACTACTGCCGCATCACTTGTGGCGCATGTAATTGCCTCTACCCACTTGGAGACATAGTCAACGGCTAATAAAATATGGTGCTTACTGTCTGAAGGAGGGAATGATCCCATGAAATCAATCCCCCATACATCAAATAGTTTCAGCTCCAAGATAGTATTCATCGACACTGCGTTCTTCCATGAAATGTTGCCAGTGTACTGGCACCGATCACATTTCATTGTATAGTCAGTAGCATCCTTAAATAACAAAGGCCAGAAGAATCCACTTTATAAAACTTTGGCTGCAGTACGTTGTCTTCCAAAATGCCCTCCATAAGGTGAATCGTGGCATTATGACAATATGCATTGTTGAGTAGGATCTGGTATGCATAATCGAATGATTTGGTCTGCACCTTTTCTATACATATACGGCTCATCCCAATAGTAGTGTCTGCATTCATTCTTGAGCTTCTTCCATTGATGGTAGGTGTAATCTTTAGGAAATTGTTCACAGACCAAATAATTAACGATGTTCTCATACCATGGCAGTTCTTCTATGCGAAATAGTTCCTCGTCTGGGAACACAACACTCACTTCAGATTCATTGCGATCAACCTCAGGATTTTCCAGTCTGGACAAGTGATCTGCAACTTGATTCTCTGTTCCCTTTCAATCAATTATCTCGATATCAAATTCTTGAAGGAGGAGAAACCATCTGATCAATCTCGGCTTTGCGTCCTTCTTTGTCATCAAATATTTGATTGATGAGTGATCAGTATGAATGAGTACCTTGGTTCTCAACAAGTATGCTTGGAATTTTTCCAACACAAAAATCACAGCCATGAGCTCTTTTTCGGTGGTGGTATAATTAAATTGAGCAGGGTTCAGGGTTTTACTTGCATATGCGATGGGGTGCAAAATTGTTTTCTTCTTTTGCATTAGTGCGGTTCCCATCGCATACCTGCTTGCGTCGCACATGATTTCGAACGACATTGTCCAATCCGGCGCAATTAAGACGGGTGCGGTAATCAGCGCATCCTTTAAAATTCAAAATGCGTCGAGGCAATTGTTGTCAAATTCAAACTTTTTGTCTGCCTCTAGTAACGCACTCAATGGTCTTGCTATCTTAGAAAAGTCTTTAACGAATCGTCTGTAGAATCTAGCATGCCCCAGGAAGCTTTGTATTGCCTTTACGTTGGTTGGAGATGGAAGCTTTTCAATCGTGTCAATCTTTTCTTTGTCCACCTCCAACCCTTCTCAAGAGACCTTGTGCCCCAACACTAAACCCTATGTCACCATGAAGTGACATTTTTCCCAGTTAAGCATCAGGTTCGTCTCTTCACATCTTTTCAGAATTTTCTCCAAATTGGCCAGGCATACTCCATAAGTGTTCCCATAAATGGAGAAGTCATCCATAAATATTTCTACTGAGTCCTCGAGATAATCTGAAAAGATTGCCATCATGCACCTTTGGAACGTGCTTGGCGCATTATAGAGGCCGAACAAAATGTGGCGGGAAGCGAATGTTCCATATGGGTAGGTGAATGTGGTCTTGTCTTGGTCTTCAGGAACTATCATGATCTGGTTGTACCCGGCGTATCCATCCAAGAAATAGTAAAAATCATTCCCTGCCAATCTGTCCAGCATTTGATAGATGAATAGCAGAGGGAAGTGATCCTTCTTTGTGGCCGCATTCAATTTGCGGTAGTTTATACATATGCACCATCTAGTGATGGTCCTTTGCAGTATTAATTCATTGTTCTCATTGGGGACTACCGTTATTCTGCCCTTCTTTGGCACACATTACACGGGGCTGACCCACGTGCTATCTGTAATGAGATAGATAATGCCCGCATCCAGCCACTTGATAATTTCCTTTTTGACGACCTCTTTCATCGCAGGATTAAGTCTGCATTGATTCTCAATGGTTGCTTTGTGGTCGTCCTCAAGACGAATGTGGTCCATGCAGTACAAAGGGCTAATTCCTCTAATATCAGCGAGCGTCCAGACGATTGCTCGCACATGCTTTTTAGAATGCTCATCAATGCATTCTCTTAATCTGCGTTAAGTGCGAAGGAAATGATCACTGGCAGCTTCTCATTCTACCTCATAAATGCGTACTTCAGATGTGTTGGTAGGGTTTTTAGTTCAAGGGTTGGTGGCTCCACGAGAGAATGTTGCGTTATTTTTCTTTCTTCCTTCGACTTTTCTTCTTGCGTTGCGATCGATCCTTCTTCTTTGTTTGTTTTTGCTACGATCGCATTGCAGGTAGCTACGGATGCGTCAGCATCTTCTTCTTCATACTCTTCATCAAACTTTTCTTCTTCAATCAAATTCAAGTCATCTTCCGAATCTTGTAGGTCTTCCTTATCAGGAAATTTCATGGCACGAATTATATTAAATTTGAGCTTCTATCCGTTTATGCTCAAAGTGATCGTGCCCTTGTGCACATCAATTTAAGCACGATCTGTTGATAGGAAAGGTCGCCCCAAAATGATGGGTAAAATAAATTTATCAATTGTGATCAGCACGTCCTTCACCTTACCCTCTGGATGAACCAGAGACCTGTCAGCCAGTTGGAGAGTCACGAATGTAGGTACAAGTTGCCCCACATTTAGTTGTCGAAAGATTGATAGCGGCATCAAATTTATGTTGGCCCTCAAGTCACACAGGGCTTGCCCAATATAGAATCCTCCTATGGAGCAAGGAATAGTGAAGCTCCCAGGATCACTCATCTTTGGTGGGATAATAGATTTGGAACTTTGCGTTAATGCCACCGTGGCAAATTTTTCAATGCCTCTTTTCTTGGTTACCATGTCCTTCAGAAACTTGGCATAAGCAGGCATTTTCTCGATCGCTTCACTGAAAGGAATGTTAACATGTAATTGCTTTAACATAGATAGGAAGCATTGGTACTGTACCTCTTCGTTTTTCTTCTTCTTTAGCTTCTGGGGGAAAGGTGGTAACTGGACTTTCACGGTTCCTGTTTCATTTGACTTTGAGGTTAACGCAACCTCAGGTTCTACTGCTTCATTTTCTTTTTCTTCTTCTTGCGTTGCTGCAATCTCAGGTTCAGCTGCGATGGAGGTTGATCTGTTCTCCTCCTTCTTTTCTCCCTCCACAGTCTTTCCACTGTGCAATGTCACAACCTAACATTGTTCTTTACCTGAACCCCCTTGGTTACATGGAAGCTCGGTTGAACTTGGCAGCACCCCTTGCGATCTACTTTTGAGCTCTTGCAATCTGGCCTATTTGCAATTCAAGGTTGCGGATGAACGTAGCCTGGCTTCAAAGCACCGTCTCATTTTTCTCTATATATTGCTTCAATAAGCCTTCTAAGGAAGAATATTGCAGTGGTTGTTGTGAGCTACTCGCTTGGTTGCTCTGTTGACCGTTGCTGCATTGAAAGAACCTTGGTGGCCCTTCTTTTTATGCCATAGATTGAAAAATTTGTTGTGGATTATTCCAAGTAAAGTTTGGGTGGTTTTTCCACCCGGGGTTGTAGGTGTTGGAAAAGGGATTGTTCTTTACAAAATATATAGACTGTGGGTTTTGTGGACAATCTCCCATCGCATGCCCATCATCGTAAGTCAAACACCTTGCGGTGTTTTGAATTATTGCGTTGATTTGTCCACCTTGTGGTGTTGGACTGCTAATCATCATTCCTTGAATCAAATTCATCATTGCGGTCATTTGGTTTTACAATGAAACCGTTATTTGCATCAGAATCTTTGAGTCTTAATCTCTGGTCGCTCTCCCTTCAGTCTTCATGATTCTTGGAGATGCGATCCAGGATATTCTTCTCCTTATCATAAGTTTTGTCAAGCAGACCACCAGCTACTGCCGCATTGGCAGCGGTCTGCGAATAAGGATTCAAACCGTGGTAGAAAATCTCCATTTAAAGACAGTCTGGCAGTCCATTATGTGGACGATCTCGGACCAACCTTTTAAACCTCGCCCAGGCATCGCTGAGTGATTCATCCATATCTTGTTCAAAATTAGTAATAAGCTCATCTCACATTCTCTGTAGGTGGGAAATATTTCTTCATAAACTTCTCCACCACCTGCTCCCAAGAAGTGATCTCTCCTAGTTCGAGCGAATAAGCCCATTTCCTAGCCTGATCATAGAGAGAAAATGGGAACAACGTTAGTCGAACCTCCTCATCAGAGATATTCGGGAACACAAAAGTATTGCAGATTTCAATAAAACTTCGGAGATGGGCGTGCGGATCCTCGCCACGCCTTCCTCCGAATTGACCTGTAGCCAGGATCATCTACAACATCACTGGTTTCATTTTAAATCTACTTCCGTCTAAGGCAGGCATCATGATTCCCAGAGAGAAATCATAGAGGTTTGACGATGCATAGTCTCTAATGGGCCTATTACGATCGTTGGCCAATAGAATTGGATTTGCCATGACATTGTTGTTGTTTGGTGCTTCATTCCTAGGCCTGTCTCTTATACACATCTAGATGTGTATAAGAGACAGGTCCAAGGTCGATCACAGGGACTTGTGAAAATAGTTTGCGTTGATAATTTTCTTATGAAAACTTTGCGGTAACTGGTAAAATAAATAAGGTGGTTGGTTTGGTGTTACATCTGTCTCTTATACACATCTAGATGTGTATAAGAGACAGGTCTGGCAGTCCATTATGTGGACGATCTCGGACCAACCTTTTAAACCTCGCCCAGGCATCGCTGAGTGATTCATCCATATCTCTGTCTCTTATACACATCTAGATGTGTATAAGAGACAGATCCAGGATATTCTTCTCCTTATCATAAGTTTTGTCAAGCAGACCACCAGCTACTGCCGCATTGGCAGCGGTCTGCAAAGCAGGATTCAAACCCTGTCTCTTATACACATCTAGATGTGTATAAGAGACAGTGTTAATGGATAGCATTGTGCACTTAAGTTTCCCAGCGGAATCCAAGTGTAAATTCCTCTGAGTTTCCTGGTAAGTCCAGGGTCGATCATAGGGACTTGTGAAAATAGTTTGCGTTGATAATTTTCTTATGAAAACTTTACGGTAACTGGTAAAATAAATAAGGTGGTTGCTTTGTTGTTGCGTTAATGAAAATAATAATAAATGTGGCAGAGTTCGAAAAGAGTTGGCAACGGGAAATACGATGAATATGCGGTGAACAGGATGTGAAGGGTTTTGGTTAACACTCCCTAGGTTGCGTTCATGCCTTGCGATCATGCAACATGCATACAATAGTAAACCACCTCTTGGCGTGAATGCCACGGCTTCTCAGGCTAGAACGCATGTGATAAATATGCGATAAGTCTACAGGGTTTACACATAAACCTCTTTTTCTATTTATGCAATGCAACATGACATTTACACAAATATGCAACTGCATAATATCGTTCCTATTCCTAGGATGCATGCGATGCAAGTTGACAAACAGAGCTTATCTCTAAGTCCCTATTTCTTGTTTATGCAGACCTAATCTTGTTCTTTCAAGTCAGATTCTAACCTAGCTCTCTCGAGACATTAGGTTCTTTCTTTAGATTCTCTCTCGAGCAACTCTAAAGGGAGGTTTCGCACAGCATAAAACAAGACAATCGCAAGCAATGAACTTCCTAGATCATGTTAGCTTAGTTCCTCTCAACCCATTCAACTAGTTTAGCTACTCATGCGTATTAAGCGAGTGAGTAGGTGTAGAAAAAGAACTTCCATTGAATAGATAAAAGATGAAGTACAGAATAACAATGCAAGTATAGTAAAGAGCCTAGAGCAATTTCTTGCCTCTAGGTGTTACACTGTTCTACTCGTGCTCTAAAGATATTCTCGTTTTCGCGAGAGTCAACCCGCTCTCTACTCTTATGCCCCGAGGTTCTCTCTCAAGCTGCCTTGGACGATCTTTGGCGTCACCACTCTTCTCTAGCTCCGCAGTGAAATGGAAAAGAAAATTATGAATAGAGGTGTGAACTTATAAAGTGATGAAGTAATCGACTGCTTTACCTCTTCTCTGAAGAATGCACTTGGTATTTATAGGACATCAAAGGTGAAAGGCAGCTTGTCTCTCCTGGTTGTACAGATGGGACAACTTTAATTCCTGACAGATGCGCCGGATAGTTGTCACCGATAAAGTTGGATGTACTTTGTGACCATTATCGGCTGTCAACTTAATTTGGATCTTACTGCCGTCAGTTTTCTGTCCCATCGATCTTAATTGTCCTTTTGTCTGGATGCGCCCACCATGTTGCAGTGATTCTTATTGAGTGGATGTTTACGAGCATGATCAACGCAAAGTCTTGTGGTGAAGTTGCGCTCGACCGATGTGTTCCTATGATCGCATTCTTTGTATTGCGTTAACGCATTATTCTGCACAAAAATATAGAGTTCAACTGTCCTAATGCATTGGACACATGCGACCGCAATGTTGTAGAATTTATGCTTAATGGACGCAATTTAACATATTCTATCAACGCAATCCAACATTATTTAAAAACTTGGTACTATGATAACATGCATTTCCGCTCGTTATCATAGCCCGAGAAATGACTAATCATCATAGGAATAAGAGTTATTCTGGTGTGATGATTGGTTGATAAGTGTCTCAATTCAGTGGAGAGGTGACTGACCACTGATAACGAGCAGAAATGCACGTTATTACGGTGCTAAGTTCTTAAACAATGCTGGCTTGCATTGATAATATATGCTAGATTGCGTCCAAAAGCATTAAGTTCATAACATTGCGGTCGCATGCGTTCATCGCAGAGAAACAGTTAATTTTTGTGTTTTTATGCAGAATATGCATTGACGCAAGGCGAAAAGTGCAATCATAAGAAATCATCGGTAGTTGGATGTCCGCATGACACACGTGGGAGGCAAGCCAAAATGAAAGTAAGTCGCCAAGATTAATGCATAAATAAATGACCGTAACTCCGCTGCTAAGTAGGTATGAATTTAGTCTGAGAAAGAGTGCATTGCTTGTAGTTGGATGTCCGCATGACACATGTGGGGGCAAGCCAAAATGAAGGCAAGGCACTTGGATCAATGCAAGGTCAGAAAAAAAAATAATCTCAACAAATATGCAAGGATAAAAATCATTTGACACCCTGATGGAAAAGTTTTCTTTTTGAAATAAATCATGCGATGTCCCGGAATTTAGTAAAGTCATTTTGAAGGTTAAGCTTGTGGTTCCTAAGTCTTAGAAATATTTTCAGAGGAGACTTGAATAAGACTTAAGAAAATTTTGGTGTATAGGATTCGAATGAAGTATCCTTGAGAAATCTAGGAAAAAAGAATTGCGGTCGACTTGCTAAAGGAAATCTTTAGCTTATGCTTGAGGACAAACATTGTTTAAATTTGTGAGTCTGATAACGGGCAGAAATGCACGTTATTATGGTGCTAAGTTCTTAAATAATGTTGACTTGCATTGATAAAATATGCTAGATTGCCTCCAAAATCATTAAGTTTATAACATTGCGATCGCATGCGTTCATCGTAGAGAAACAGTTAACTTTTGTGTTTTTATGCAGAATATGTGTTGACGCAAGGCGAAAAGCGCGATCACAAGAAATCTTCGGTCGATCGCAGCATTATCGCACGACTTTGCGATGATTTTTGCTCGCAAACATTTGCTCGAGAAGGATTGCTGCATAGAGCCGACGCAACTTGGTGGGCGCATCTGGGTGAAAGGCATAATTAATCACGATGAGATAGAAAATTGATGACGGTCGAATCCGAATTAAGTTGATAAGCCGCTAATGATAACAAGTACACTCAGCTTTTCGGTGACAAATATTCGGCGCATCAGTCAGAGAATTAAAGCCATCCCATCTGTGCAATCATAAGAGGGAAGCCGCCCTTCACCTCAAAGTTCTATAAATACCGAAGGCATCCTTTAGAAAAGGGGTTCACTTGTTCACCTGTTCAGGAGTTCAGAATTCAACAAGTCTTTGTTCATAGTTTTCTTTTATTTTAAAGCAGAGGGAAAGAAGAAAAGAGACGTCGGAAGATCGCTCAGGGCAACTCGAGAGAGAACCCGGAGGCGTAGAAAGCAGAGAGCGGGCCGACTCTCGCGAGAGCGAGATTATCTTTTGAACACGAGTAGAAAAGACAGTATAAAAGCCTGGGAAGCAAGAGATTGCTACCAGGCTCTTTATTCTCTTTTTCATTATTATTTTGTACTTCAACTCTATATTTATACAATGGAAGTTCTTTATCTACATCTGTTCACTCTCTTAGCACGTATGAGTAGCTGAACTTTTCGAATGAGTTGAGAAGAACTAAGCTAACATGGCCTAGGATCTTCATTGCTTGCGATTATCTTGTTTTATGTTGTGCCCAACATACCTTTAGAGCTACTCGAGATAGAGTATGAAGAAAAAACCTAAGACTTGAGAGAGCTAGGTTAGAATCTAGACTCGAGAGAGCAAGATTAGAACTACATAAACAAGAGATAGGGACTTAGAGATAAGCTTTGTTTGCCAACCTGCATCGCATGCATTCTAGAGATAGTTATGATATTATGTGGTCGCCTTATTTGTGTGTTTGTCATTTTGTCATCGCATAAATAAGAATAGAGGCTTATGTGTAGGTCCTATAGACTTATTGTATATATCACCTGCGTTCTTGCATTAGAAGCCGTAACATTCGCATCGAGAGATGGTTTACTATCGTATGTGTGTTGCATGATCGCATAGCATGAACGTATCCTAGGCAGTGTTAGCCGAAACCCTTCTCAACCTGTTCACTGCATATTCATCGCATCTTCCGTTTTATCAACTCTTTTCGAACTCCGCCGCATTTGTTTATTTTTATTATCGCAAACAACATTCCCAACAACTACTTGATTTGTTTGGTTACCGCAAAGTCTTCCGAGAAATTACCCCCGCACATTGTTTCTCAAGTCCTGAGTTCGACCCTGGACTTACCAAGAAATTTAGTGGGGTTTACACTTGGATTCCACTGAGAAAACTTAAGTGCTCAACTCATTTTCATCATCGCATTTCATCCATAATTCCACTTCATAAAATAAGCCATCAACCACCCTGAAGGAATTCTTATCAAAGAGAACCTATGAGCAGAAGCAAGATCATTCCAAATATACTGTGACAAAAATACCACATTCACATACATACATACAAGTTATGCATTTCAGAAAAAATTACAACATGCTTTCAACAAATAAATAATAAAGGAACAAGAGACTTACCTTTGAAGAACTTTTCCTCCCTTTATCTCTCGCTTTCGTTAATATCGGCAACTCTAGTTGTCACTGTGATTGCTAAGTCAATCGTCCACCAAATCTCGTTGTCGCTCACCACCGCACGGTCTTCTACACGAACAAGCAACAAGGAGGACACCACCACTCAGTGACCCCTGTTATTCTCAAAGTGAGAATCCAATAGGTTTAGGCTCTATTGGATTTGGTAGAGGGAAGGAGGAAAGCACGATCGTATTCAACAACCAAGCAAATGGGAGAGATTTTGTGTCTATCATATAGACGGATGCTTGATCGTTTAGAAAAAGGTGCACAATCGTTTAGGTAATCGTATCTGATCTTTTAGACGATTGTTTAGGTAATCTCGCTCTCACGCGCGATCTTTTAGGTCGCCTGCGCGTGTACACGATCATAGGAAAAATTGAGCTATCGTGTAGGCTCTTGTTAGCTATATGATGGGCAGTGTACAAATCGTGAAGCGATAATTCGATAATTTTGCAAAATGAAAACTATTTTCATTTTATCCTTCAGTTATGAAAACTGAATGCAATCTCACACTTTCACGTACAGCTATGGAGAAAACCACCAACAATTATCTCATAATTGTTTAATTATAAATAAATATAATCATATTATATTTTTAACCTATAGTTTTAATATCACATCATATGCAATATATAAACTATAGTTCTTTTCGCCCCCACTAGATATAAATCATATTTATATTTTTTTCCTCCAATTAATGTATCTCATACATCATGTCAACTATATCATATATAATTGACCAGTTTAATCATATCATATATAATCAAACTCCCTCTTATCAATTTGAACACTTCAAACTGACCCAAAAGCTGATTCTCAACTTGAATCTATTGAGCTACCAAGGGGACCTTATGAACTTGTGGCTTAAAGCTCCAACGGTACGTGAATAGCTGACTAAACTCTTTAGCCACGAGATCCACCATCCGTTAACTGCCAGGCACTTCACTAAAGACTGACAGCTGCACTCTTCTCACCACAGATATATTTATGTGTCCATTGGATATAACCAATCAACAGTAAGATAACCCTTCACAGATGCTCATAAGTACAGCTGGACCAATTTACCATTTTGCCCCTGTAGTTACATCTAACTTCTTAAGTACCACTGATCCCTCTAATGAACAATACAACATAGCCCCACTTCTTAAGTACCATTAATCCCTCTAATGAATAATACAACATAGTCCTACTATATATGGACACCTCTCAGGCTATGAGAAGGTGTGTGGCGCCACATCGTTCAAGTCTTGGAATCAGCCCTTAAGGGAGCAACCTATCTACTTACCCCTGCTTCAAGGAAGGAGTGAATTCCATCTTGTATAGCTAAGTTTCTAGCTCCTAAATTAAATGAATCACCAAAGTGGTAGGTTTGAGTGGGCAATCTGGCCACTCGCACCTATGCAGATCAAAGGACTGCCCTCAAAGGTAGGAGTTCTCAACTCACTCGGGATTAAGATCATGTTACCCATGGTCATCCTAGTGAAGTGAAGTCTCTGTCATGAACAGTGTTATATAACGAGACTATAACACTTCGTGGTCCGGTCTTATACAAACTCTTTTGTATAGGATGCCCCTACTCGCATGACTCCACATGAATGTCCATGATCAGACTATTTGTAGCAAGTCACAACAATTGTAACTCTTCTACAAAGCGGGCCACATCCGTAGTGTCATCAGGATAAGGTTTCCCTCTTGTATCCATATACTATAGACCATTTTGGTTATCACTTAAGGCATGATCTACCTATATGTCTTTACATATATGTTTAAGTGACAATGACGACCAGGGATTTTAGTTTATTGGTTTGTGGTAAAGGAACTAAAACGTCCCATGTTTCATAGACAACAGTGAAGAAAATATCATATATTATTACATCACAAGCGTTTGTTCAATATAGTGTTTACAAACTACAAGACCCAACGAGAGTTTAGGGCATCAATCCCAACACACCCTTCGGTCACTTTTGTCCTAAACCATAGTGTTTATGAAACTCGTCATGTCAGACTGATGTAGAGGTTCTTGTACCTGAAAGAATTGAATTCCTCGCGAAAAGTGTGTGAACGTCGTGCCTTTGATAGTCAATTTTGAAAAATTAAAAACACAAAGAAATAAAACAGAGAAACTAGGATAAACATTTATAATTCACTACTACAAAAATTGTATTACTTGATGTTTTTTCGCAATAAGTGTCAGTGTTACTTGACGTTTTTAAAAATGTCAAGTAATCCAGTGTCAAGAATAAAAGAATTTTTTTACTGGCTAAAAGCGTCAAACTACAATTTACTTGATATGTTATAACTGTCAAGTATATGAGATTTGTTGACTTATTTTAAGTATCAAGTATCTAAATTCTTGACATTTATTATGAATAAGGATTTCAAAACTATTAGAAATTACCTATATAATTACTCTTGTTTTGAGGTCCAACAATCACACTGATATATATAAGACAAAGAATATTCATCAATCAAATAAACGACATTTTCAATATTGTCAACCATATAAACAAATAATATATATTCACAATTTTATGTCAACAACAAAGAAAACTAAATTCCCATCAGTTTAACAACAAAGAAAATCAAGTTCTTCTCCACCATATGAAATTTGATGAATGATGATTACAAAGAGTAATGTTCAAACACTACCATAAACCAAATCAAGAAAAAATATTAAATTTAGTATCGAAGGCTTCATGGTCTTTGATTACCTCGTTAAGTTGGTCATGGATTTGCCAAAGTGAATCACTAATTCAACGGCGTCCAACACCTTCCAACCATTTGTCCAAATGACAAGGTATATTTAGTGATCCTCAAATCATCCGACGACTTCAAAACCAAGTTTTGGATACCCAATCTGCACGATTTAAGAGTAGGGCCTGAGCAAAAGCTTCATCATGTTTGATATATTTGTTAATGGCAGTTTCTTCAGCAACTAGCAAGACATGAAGTTCTTCAATGGAGGTTTGACCATGCATTCTCAGAGATGTACGGAACATATTGTAGTCATCAAAGAGCCCATTTAAACCATAGATCACTAGATCTTTAGTTTCAACAATAACATCAACATTGGCCAGTTTATCTTCAAGTTCTTTAACCTAAACATAGAGGGTAATAGTTTGTAACTCAGACTTCAGATTGATAATGCTAGATCGAAAAGGAGAAAAATAGTGCTTACCAAGAACTTCCCGCAACTCTTTCGAAGAGGTACAACCAACAACATAGGCGAGAGCTGAAGGTGATAAGGTGGCAGTAACTAACGTCATTAGTGCATGATCTTTAGCAATCCAATCTTCAATTTCAAAATCTGATGGCGTAGTAGCCGCTGTTGAAGAAGGTGTCAGTGTCAATTAAAACCATCGATAAAGCTAAATAGTTTGTGCCCATTCAAGATTGATGTAATTTGGAAATTCCAGAGAACAAAACTGGTAGATTCAAGCCTAATAGGACAAGATTACATATATTGGAGAGTAAAAAGATTGGTGAATGCAGAGGTTGATCTTTATTTGTAGAGTCAGCCATGGCGAGAAGAAGGAAGAAGAATCGTGACAATGTTTGAAGAAGAAAGGAATAGTAGAAGGGTGAAGGATCGTGACGTTAGTCAGAGAGAAATCCGATACCATTTAATAATCTTTCACTACATTGAAAGAGTTTTTTCATTATCTCAAATGAATATTACAGAGCAGTATTTATACAGAAAACTTAAATAGAAAAGCTCAAAACTTCCTTAACTAAATTAAAATACAAAATTTAAATCCTAGATTGGTCCCTAGATTTTTAAAAAGTGTTTATTTTGGTCTCTACAATTAAGATTTATTAACTATTTGATGAAGTTGCATCTAACCAGCAAAATGAAGGGAAGTAAAATGTCAATAACCAATATGTCAAAATGTAAAATGATTTTTGAGTTATAGAAAATCACTTTACCACCTAACTCAAAATTGAAACCTACATTTTTTAGCATGACTAACTTATTTGGTAGTCTAGTCATCTAAAAATATAAGTCATCCCATTATTTTGTTTAAGGGTTAACCTAATTTTAGTAGCAGATACTAAAGTAAACACCTTCTAAAAGTTCAATGACTATAATAGATATTTTTAAAAGTTCAAGAATCAAAATAAAACAAGCTTCATGTTTAAGGACAAAAATAGAATTTAAACTAAATAGAAAAGTAACTATTATTTAACAATCCAAACCAATTAGTTAGCTATGATTAACATGAAGCACATGCAACATATGTAGTATTCACCTAATATTATCAAAATTCGTTTCGTATAATTAAAATGATATTTCAAAATGATTTTTAAAATAAGAAAATGATTTTATCACTCTCAAACATGCACACATTGTTGTAGTGATAATAAGAAACTATGGATGAATGAATAACTTTAATTAAAAAAAACGTGAGATTAAATTGTTTGAGAAATGAGATTTTAAAATCATAATTGGTTTTAAATTCCATGTGAATTTGTTTAAAATCATAACTAACTTAAAATCTTTCAATATAAGTTTAAAACATGAGTTAAAATAATTAGGCTAGTAACTATTTTGTTTTTTATTTTAGATTTTTAAAATTAAATCTATTTCCCCACATTATAATTTACATATTTGTTTAAGTAGAATGATTAATTTCTTAGCAAATTCTAAATTTTATTTGTTTAAAATATGATTTGCATATTATTTAGTTTTCTTAGATAAAAAAAAGAAGGAATTTAGTGGTAAAAATAATATTTATAGAATTAACTTTAAAAATAAAAATAAAAAACAAAATAATTACCTAATCGTGTCAAAATTGGTTTAGTTAGATTTTATTTGGTTTTTAGTTAAAATAAGATAGATTTTGATAATAGATTTAATGATAATTGAGAGAAATTTTATATGAGATTTTGAAAATGGTGAGGTTCATCCGTTTCTTAGTGTGTAGGCAAAACAAAACATATACCCCGTCTTCCCTTCTCTTCTCTTTAGCATTGACAGGAAAAAAAAAAAAAAGGTTCAGTCCTTTGATCTCCTTCTTCTTCTTCCTTATTCTCAACTCTAATGGCGACCTCAAAACCCCAAAGGTCACCTGAGGAGGTCGAAGACATTATCCTTCGAAAAGTCTTCCTCGTTTCTCTCACCGATTCTTCCGATTCCGATTCCAGAATCGTCTATCTCGAGCAAACCGCTGCCGAACTCCTAAGCGAGGGCAAACAATTGAGGATTTCAAGAGATATTATGGAGCGCATCATAATCGATCGTCTTTCCGGAAATTTCCCCTCCGCCGAACCCCCTTTTCAGTACCTAATCGGCTGCTACCGTCGAGCTCACGACGAGAGTAAGAAAATCGCTTCCATGAAGGATAAGACTCTGCGCTCTCATATTGAAATTTCCCTCAAGCAAGCCAAGAAGTTGACGATTTCGTATTGTAGGATTCATTTGGGGAATCCCGAATTGTTTTCGGGTGCCGATTTAGGTACTCCTAACTCCAACACTTCGCCTTTGCTTCCTTTGATTTTCTCTGAGGTTGGAAGCTCCATGGATGGATTTGGGGCTAGTACCAGTGTTGGTGGAGCCTTTCAGTGCCCTCCGGGTTTCCTGGAGGAGTTTCTTCGTGACCCGGATTTTGATACATTAGACCCCATCTTGAAGGGATTATATGAGGATTTAAGGGGTAGTGTCCTTAAAGTTTCTGCTCTTGGGAACTTCCAGCAGCCCTTAAGAGCACTTAGGTTTCTGGTCAGCTTTCCTGTTGGTGCTAAGTCTCTTGTCAAACATCCTTGGTGGATTCCCACTGGTAAATATTCCAATGGGCGTGTCATTGAGATGACAAGCATTTTGGGGCCTTTCTTCCATGTCAGTGCTCTGCCTGACCATGCCATTTTTAAGAGCCAACCTGATGTTGGGTGAGTGTTTATTAATGTGTTCTGAGGTTTTCTTTCTTTATGTACATTGGTTCTGTTCTGATCAGTGAATGTCTTGTTGGGAACTTCAGGCAGCAGTGCTTTTCAGAAGCATCAACTCGTAGACCAGCTGATTTACTATCTTCATTCACTACAATTAAGACAGTCATGAATAACTTATATGATGGCATTGCGGAAGTTCTTCTCTCCCTTCTTAAGAACACAGAGACCCGTGAAAATGTTCTTGAGTATCTTGCAGAGGTGATAAATAGAAACTCATCAAGGGCTCATATACAGGTACTTTAATATGAGTTTAGTGGTGTCAACTGTACATCACGAGTTTGGTTATTGTCAACTTGTAGCCATATTCAATGTTCTTTATTTCAAAAGAATGATTTAGTTTTAAGCTCAAAGGTCGATGTTTTATTTGTATTTTTATGTTTATCTTTCTTTTTGGTGACTATAGAGAAATGTTGATGAATGGTAACATCTAACAATCTATGCAATACATTTTCTTTTTGAAGGTTGACCCTCTCTCCTGTGCAAGTTCGGGCATGTTTGTTAATCTCAGTGCCATCATGCTACGTCTCTGTGAGCCATTTCTAGATGCAAACTTGACCAAAAGGGATAAAATTGATCCAAAATATGTATGTTATAGTAACCGCTTGGAGTTAAGGTAAGAGGATTTTGTTTTCTTGCTGATCTTATTGTTCGTAATTGACCTATTACAAGTTTTCTTAAATGTGGGTATGTAATCGTCAGAGGATTAACTGCTCTACATGCTTCATCGGAAGAAGTTACCGAATGGATTAACAATGGTACTCAGTTGAGAACTGATAACTCTGGGCAGTCCAGCGACAGTGAAAGTCGCTTGCTACAATCACAAGAAGCTTCCAGTTCTGGCAGTAATGCTACTCTTGGATCTTCTACTGCAAAAGCAAGATTGAGTAGTGATAAAACTAGGTACCCTTTCATATGTGAGTGCTTCTTTATGACTGCAAGGGTGCTGAATTTGGGCTTGTTAAAAGCATTTTCAGACTTCAAGCATTTAGTACAGGTAGCTATAAATCATGCATTGGTGGATAAATGAAATGCCGCATACAATTTTCTGATTTTTTTGGTTAATAATTTATATTCATTTTATATTTTTGTCTTTCATTTGTTCTGTTTGATGGACCTTTTCAATTCAATTAATTTTTTGTTCAGGATATATCTAGGTGTGAAGATACACTGTCCACGCTTAAAGCCATGCAGGGACAAGGGCCTGCCCCACAGCTTGAAATGGATATAGCTCGCCTTGAGAAGGAAATAGAGTTGTATTCACAGGAAAAGCTTTGTTATGAAGCTCAAATACTGAGGGTATATTTCTGTTTCACCCTTTATTTGAATTGGGTTATTGAATGTTGCATTATTGAATTTTGGGAAAAAATAATATTACACATTTACACTATACTTGGCTAAGTGAATCAATTTTAACTTAACCTTTTATTTTGTAAAATTGAACTTTAAACTTGAATTAGTGTTGAAAACTAAATTAGAAAATTGCTCAAGAACCAATCGATAAATCATGCAAACTCAACCCAAAAACTGAAACTTGAAATTCATCAATCAAGCTACGAAATCAAGTAGGTAAGAACCTCCCACCTAACAATAAGATGGTGAAACCCAGCTAAAAACCATCCAAAGCGATTATATAAATCAATATCCACCAAAAAAGTCTCATAAATCACAAGAATGCTCAGTACCCCCGAGGGGTGGCTCTGTTGGCAATGGCTTGGGGTCTCTTGGTCATATTGACTTAGAGGTCCCAAGCTCAAACCTTCAAGGAGAGCTTAATACTAAAAATACTTGTTGTCTCCCCAGTTTAGGCCTTGGGCCAGGCGCAGGTACCCCTGAGCATAGAGGAGCAAAGCAATGACTCTCGGTTATCAAAGAAAAGGAAAGAAAAGAAAAGAAAAAAGATACAATAAGAATGCTCATTTGAGTTTAGTGTTCATTTGGATGAATTAAAGGTAAAGTGAGTTTTAAGAAAAAGCTCCACAATTTGACCCATTGGCATAAAAAAAAGAAAATTTCCCTACACTTTTCTTGCCTCTAGTCTTGGCAAGTCCACTTGTAGGGGACTTGCAGGTAGGGTGATGTGGCATTGGAACCTTAATGATCGATTGATCGCTGTAATGATATGAACTTTGCTAGCTAATTTATACCATTTTTACTCATAGAATTTGTTTAACATATGAAGCCTTTCATGGGCAGTAAGAGAGCAACAATAATTACTCGTGTTGAATCACCCTATTTTAGCTCGGAAGCTTTCATTCTTTTATTTATTTATTTATTTATTATTATTATTATTGAAATAGAAAGGAAAGAAACGACACAAGGAGTTTACGTGGAAAACCCTAATTCAGGGAAGAAAAACCACGATGGAAGAAGTTTTATTATTTTAATGTCATGCTTACAAGAGACCCCAACCTCAGATATAAATAGGATGAGGAGAAACCCTAATTTAGTAAATATAGAGTAAACTACAAAAACTCCCTTAGGGCTAATTCAGCATATTTCAACACCCCCCTCAAGTTGGGGCGTAGATATCGGCAAGCCCCAACTTGCTAATACAAGCTTCAAACGTCTGTCTCGATAACCCTTTCGTAAGAACATCTGCAACTTGTTGGACTGCATAGGGAATACAGATAACTCCACGGTCTAACTTCTTTTTAATAAAATGCCCGTCAATTTCCACGTGTTTGGTTCTATCATGTTGCACTGGATTATTAGCAATACTGATGGTAGCCTTATTATCACAATACAATTTCATGGGACCCGAACTACTCTGGTGAAGATCAGACAAAACTTTCTGCAACCAGATTTCTTCACACACTCCCAGACTCATAACTCTATACTCTGCCTCAACACTACTTCCAGCCACTACACCCTGTTTTTTATTCTGCCAAGTCACCAAATTTTCCCACACAAAGGTACAGTATCCTGAGGTTGACTTTCTATCAGTCACAGATCCGGCCCAATCTGAGTCAATATACGCCTCGATGCTCCGTGTGTCATATTTTTTGAACACTAAGCCCTTCCCAGGGGTAGACTTCAGGTATCTCAAAATTCGAGTCACTGCTTCCATGTGCTCCTCATATGGATTCTGCATGAACCGACTTACCACACTCACAGCATAGGAGATGTCGGGTCTAGTATGAGATAAGTAAATCAGTTTTCCTACCAGGTGTTGATACCTCTCCTTATTCACAGGAACTCCTTCCGAAATGCTTTTCAGTTTGCCATTGACCTCAATAGGAGTGTCAATGGGTTTGCATCCGGTCATTTCTGTTTCCGTCAACAAGTCCAGAGTGTATTTCCGTTGAGATACAGATATTCCTGCTTTTGATCTCGCCACTTCCATCCCGAGAAAATACCTCAGACTATCAAGATCCTTGATTTCAAATTCGCTTGCCATCCTTTGTTTCAGCTTAGCAATTTATGTCGTGTCATCTCCTAATAAAATGATGTCATCAACATACACCACTAACACAACAATCTTCCCTAAAGGTGATTTTTTGGTAAACAAGGTATGATCAGAATGCCCATGAACAAACCCTTGGGACTTAACAAACACTGTGAACCTATCAAACCATGCCCTAGGGGACTGCTTCAACCCATATAAGGACTTCCTAAGTTTGCAAACATGATTCCTAAACTTAGCTTCGAAACCTGGAGACGGACTCATGTAAACCTCCTCTTCTAACTCACCATTCAGGAAGGCATTTTTTACATCCAGTTGATGTAGGAGCCAATCTTTATTTACGGCAACAGACAGAAGAACACGGATCATGCTTAACTTAGCCACTGGGGAAAATGTTTCTGAATAATCAATCCCATATGTCTGAGTGAACCCTTTAGTAACTAACCTGGCCTTATATCTCTCGAGCGTTCCGTCAGACTTATACTTCACTGTGAACACCCATTTGCAACCAACTTTTTTGTGACCTCTAGGGAGAGCTACTAACTCCCAAGTCTTATTTGTCTCAAGAGCTCTCATTTCTTCCATTACTGCCGCTTTCCACTCGGGAACTTCCATGGCTGCATGTACACTGGTAGGTATTGCTAGAGCATCCAGTTAGGTAGTGAAAGCCTTAAAACTAGGAGATAAGTTACTATAGGTCAGAAAACTATGCAGAGGGTACTTTGTACATGACTTGGTTCCTTTCCTCAGAGCAATTGGCATATCTAGAGTGGTATCATAATTGCCAGTTTTCGTCGGTCTCTCTCCGGTATCAGACTTCTGAGACAATTCTGCATCTTCTTGAGGACTTATTATCTCCTAAAATTTCAACCTTCTCTGAGTTCGTCTCATCATTTTCTATGTTCCCAGACTTCTCTTCAAGAATCTCCTCTGAAACAACAGGATCTTGAACTTGAGCTGGTTCCGATGCTTGGACACTTTCCGATGGAACATCAAGGGTTTCCTGAGTTTCCTTTCTGAGATTCTTCCTATAATATGTTATCCAGGGCACTTATCTAGTAGGAAGGACAGACACTGGAATAGCAGGAGCAGAATTAGGTTCGAGACTAGGTAGACTGGATTCAGGAATATTAGGACTAGGCTCAAGATTGAAGCTAATAGGTACAGAGTATGTGGAACTGTTGGTCTCTTCACTTGTGGTCTCCCCCTGAAGATGACTAATGGGAAAGAACGGTTTATCTTCAAGGAACGTGACATCCATAATGACAAAGTATTTTCCGGAAGATGGGTGAAAGCATTTATAGCCTCGCTGATGAAGGGGATACTCGACAAACACACAGTTTTGAGCTCGTGAGGCAAACTTAGTCCGGTGTGGACCATGAGTATGAACAAAAGCTGTACACCCAAACACACGAAGAGGAACCTCAGGAATAAGACAAGTAGACTGGCAGGACTCTTTGAAGCACTCAAGAGGTATTTGAAACTTTAGAACTCGTGAAGGCATCCTATTAATGAGATGGGCTACGATAAGCACTGCATCTCCCCACAGGTACGAAGGGAGAGATGCTGGAATCATCAAGGAGCGAGAAACTTCAATGAGATGGTGATTTTTCCGTTCAGCCACCCCGTTTTGTTGTGGAGTATACACACACGAGTTTTGATGGATGATCCCTTTTGATGCTAGGAATTCCTGGAGGGTGTGATTGACAAACTCACGACCATTGTCACTCTGAAGAATGACAATCTTTGTGTTGAACTGTGTTAATATAGTGGCATAGAATTGTTTGAAGGTAGGTGGAACCTCAGACTTATCAGCAAGGAGATATACCCATGTAAGTCGGGTATGATCATCGATGAAAGTTACAAACCACCATTTACCAGACAGGGTAGAGATGTTTGAGGGACCCCAAACATCACTGTGGATTAGGTGGAAAGGCTGGGTAGGTTTATAGGGTTGAGAAACAAAAGACACACGAGGTTGTTTAGCACGTATATAGGCATCACAAGATAATGACATCACAAGATAACGAAGAAATATTCACATTATGGAATAAGTGGGGAAACAAATATCGCATATATTGAAACTTGGATGTCTAAGACGAAAATGCCACAATAAATAATCTTTTTTAGGCATAGTAAAAGAGGATAAAAGGCTAGTCCTAAACAAGTTCCTGGAGGAAGCATCTTCAGAAAGGAAATAGAGGCCTCTATCATATCGGGCAGTGCCAATCGTCTTCCCCGAGCTCAAGTCCTGAAACAAAGCAGCATCTAGTGAGAAGACAACTCTACAGGTAAAATCTTTTGTTATTTTACTTATTGATAACAAGTTGTAAGAAATTTTGGGCACATGTAGGACATTTTGTAGAATTAATCCCTGAAATGGTGATAGTCTGCCTTTTCCAGCAACATGAGCGAAGGACCCATCCGCAATTTGAATCCTCTCATTTCCAGCGCTTGGATAGTATGAGAGAAATCGATCGGATGAGCCAGTCAAGTGATCGATCGCTCTTGAATCTAGAATCCATAACTCATTCCCTTCAACAAGGAAACTAAAAGATTGAGGGTTACTTGATTGAGCAACTGTTTCGATCCCTATGGTACCTGAATCACCCGGGTTGGTCATTGGAGGCTGTGTCTGAGGTTGTGTGGCCCCCTCAACCAATTCACTCACTAGAGCACGACCAGATTTCGACTTGTCATTTGGAGGGTGACGTTTACCATTTGGAGGTCGACCATGCAGTTTTCAGCATTGATCCTTCGTGTGGCACTGTTTTTTACAATGCTCACATACTGGGGGTGTTTTACTATTCTGCTTGTCACCATCAGATCCAGCAGATTTCACCCTAAAGGCAGCTGACTCTACAGTGGTAACACCCGGCCCATTCATTGCACTTGATCTATCTTCTTGCAATCTAACCTCTGAACAAACCTCCACGAGAGACAGTATTGGTTTCTGCCCTAGTATTTGACTCCAAACTATATCAAATTTGGGGTGCAACCCCGCAAGAAAATCATCGCTCAACCTCTTCTATCTTCGAGTACTGAATTCCATCTTGTGGGCAGTTCTAGATGATCTCTCGATATAGATCCATTTCTTGCCATAACAAAGACATCTTGTTGAAGTATGACGTTACATCCATGCTCCCTTGTTTGCATTCATGAACCTGTTTACGTAGAGTATACAGGCGGGATGCGTTCTGACGCCTCGAATATAACCGTCGGACTGCATCCCAAATATCTCGGGCAGTGGCTGAATAGAGTAAAGGTTTCCCAATTTGTGGTTCCATGCTATTGACCAACATTGAGCAGAGCAATGAATCCTCTACCTTCCAGACACGCTCTTGAGGATCCCAGGATTCGGTCGTGGTATCTCTCTAGTCAAGTATCCAAACTTATGGCGTCCCTCAAAAACCATTTTAATTGTTTGGGACTAAGAGAAATAATTTTGTTCATTTATCTTCTCTCCCGTGATCATTCCTGCAGAGTTTCCTATAATCTCAGATAAAAGATTAGTAGTAGGAAGAGTAGGAAACATTGTTATCGGATTTTCTGAATAAATCAAGGAAGAATCATGGCCATTCAATCTGGCTCCGAGAGCGGCCATTTGTTGTTGGAGTTCCCCATGAGATTCAGATCTGGGGTGTTTTTGTCCATAGGTCATGGAATTTTCTTCAACGGAATCGCCCATTCGAAACTGAGGTTGAACTGGGTACACATGAGGAAGAGGCTGTCCACCATGGTACTGTGAGGAGGCTATTGCTGGAATTCCACTGGCGCAAAATACGGTGGCCCGTGATCGGCGTTGCTCCCAGATGGCTATGATGGTGGGTAACGGCCAGAGGGCTCGGCAATTGGCTGCGAGGTTGAAGAAAACACGTCGATCTGACTTGACCCGGCAGCTGGAGCGAACCCACGGCCATCTGGAGCGAACCCGATCGTGTGCAAAGTCGAAGGACCCCCATCGGCGATGTTTGAGTGGAACGGGCTCGTACGTTGAGTCTGGGAGATGTTCGGCGTGCCGGCTAGAGCGAACCCACCAGAGCCCCGTGTCGATCGCGATCCAAGTCGAGTCTGAGGTCCGAGATGCACGGCGACTGGGTTGGTGATGCTCGACGATTGAAGCTGTCCAAGGTGCGTGCTGACTGGGTTGTTGAAGTCTGGCAGCGGGGCTCCAGATGGGTTGGGTTGCGCTGGGTTTAAGATGGTTCGGAGATATCGATCAACGACTGCTTGAACACAGCCACATTAGTCTTGTTTGCTAGTGTACCTTCACCTATCAAGTTTGATGACTGAGTTTCTTCTATCGGGGCTAGGGTTTCATCACCTTACTTTGATACCATATTGAAATAGAAAGGAAAGAAACGACACAAGGAGTTTACGTGGAAAACCCTAATTCAGGGAAGAAAAACCACGATAGAAAATATTTTATTATTTTAATGTCATGCTTACAAGAGACCCCAACCTCAGATATAAATAGGATGAGGGGAAACCCTAATTTAGTAAATATAGAGTAAACTACAAAAACGCCCTTGGGGCTAATTCAACATATTTCAACAATTATTTTTATATATATATAATTTATGATTTTTGAGATTTTGAAATCTTCATTTGTAATTTTTTTTTTATTATTATTATTTTTTTATATATATAATGAGTTTGATTGCAATTAGTGAATTGAAATTGAATGGATACTATAAGACCTACAAGTTCATCCTTTGTGTAATTATTATATCCTCAACCTTCCTCATCTACTGGAAGCTATCATTGTATATACACATCTGCAGTTTCCTTCACCATCTTTATTTGAAAATTTAAAGATAATATTTACACCAAAAAATGTGATCTTTATTTTTGCTACAAAACATTTGATTCCCAGTTGAGATCGTTCTTGATCTTGAATTGAATTAGGAACTTGAGAGATAATTTTAACCTTTATGAACTTGATTGTGGTTGATTTTTGGGTATATCAGTTGACCGTATGTTTGTAACTGACCGTTGCCAACAATGGTGGTTATTTTTTTGTCCTCTTTACAGGATGGGACACTAATCCAGCAAGCTCTTACTTTCTATCGATTGATGGTTGTCTGGTTAGTTGGTTTGGTTGGTGGATTTAAAATGCCTCTTCCATCAACTTGCCCAATGGAATTTGCATCCATGCCAGAACATTTTGTGGAAGATGCGATGGAATTGCTTATATTTGCTTCTCGGATTCCAAAAGCTTTGGATGGTATCAATTTGGTATTTAACTGATCCTAATCAATTCTTGCATATCTTAAAGCTGAGCATCTGTCCTGTTGTGTGGAAAATTTTTATATTTTGTTTTCATTTTGACAGGATGATTTTATGAACTTCATTATTATGTTCATGGCAAGTCCAGAATATATCAGAAATCCTTACTTAAGAGCAAAGATGGTTGAAGTTCTGAATTGCTGGATTCCTCGTAGAAGGTTATTTTACGTGCTTGATATATACATATATTGATCAATTAATATTTTTTCTGTGCTCATTTTGAAGTTGAGTACGGGTTTCTTGTTTACATGCAGTGGTTCATCTGTAACAGCAACATTATTTGAAGGCCACCAACTATCGCTCGAGTATCTTGTTAGGAATCTTTTAAAACTCTATGTAGACATTGAGTTCACTGGTTCGCATACGCAGGTACAGCACGGTTGAACAGCTAACTTAAATGTAGGCAAAGGCAATTGTTCTGTTTTCAGAGAGAGCTCGGCTCCTTTTTCCATGTGTTTCTGTATAATATTCTATTAATCTTGCACTAATTATTCTATGAACGCTTGAAATGATTTTATTAGGAACCAAGGTAGTATGGGATGTCTTTGTCCCACATTGGTTAGAATGGGATGACCAATGTGGTACTTAAGTGACTTGGCTCTCCCACCAATAGCTAGCTTTTGGGATGTGGTTCTGTAAGACTCTTCGATTCCCTGCACAGAAACAACTAACAAACATAGAACAAAAGAAGAAGAGAATAGAGAATAATAGGGCAAAACAATGGTTGTTTCTTTATTTATATACTTCCTCTTCAAGACTCAACATAGACAAAGAAATTCCCCTGCAAT
This sequence comes from Benincasa hispida, assembly GCF_009727055.1. Classification (NCBI taxonomy): domain Eukaryota; kingdom Viridiplantae; phylum Streptophyta; class Magnoliopsida; order Cucurbitales; family Cucurbitaceae; genus Benincasa; species Benincasa hispida. The sequence goes on from NC_052359.1 coordinate 79,484,135, forward strand.
TCCTTCCCAAAATACACAAGCACTCTTCCCTCTAAAACTCTCGAGGCTAACGACCAAAAAAGGAAAATATCACTCCCAGCACCTTTGAGAGAGTCGGGCATTTCTCTCCAACAAAAAGCCTGCTCAGCTTTTACCAAATTTTTCTCTGACCTCCTCCCTTACCATTGTTGTCCTTTATAACCTCATCCCCTACTCAACATTCCCTTCCCTTGCTCCCATAGATGATTGTTCATTTCCCTTTTTACCCCTTCGTTTATATGTATAAATAATTTGTGGTCTTACAATACCTCCCCTCTCGAAGTGAACTTTGTCCTCAAGGTGGAAATGAGGAAACTGTTGGTTCATGATCCGCACATCTTCCCAAATAGCTTCATTCTCAGTCGGTCCATTCCATTTGACAAGCCACTCGTTGGTAGCTAAGTCTCCATTCCATCTTACTCCCAAGACTGTCTCCAGAATCGTTTGCAGCTCAAATTCTTCTGTCAGGATGGGTGGATGTTGTTGGATTTGATGGCCTTGACCCAACTTCTTCTTCAATTGCGATATATGGAACACATTGTGGATTGCAGCTTTAGCCGGTAAGGCTAATTTATAAGCAACTTCCCCCACTCGTTCGACTACTTGATAGGGACCATAGAATGTTGGTGCCAACTTCTCACTCCTCTTCTTTGCTAAGGATTTCTGCCTGTAGGGTCGTAGTTTCAAATAAACCTCTTCCCCAATTTCAAAAGTCAACTATCTTCGGTGTTTGTCTGCTTGTTTCTTCATTCAGTTTTGCGTAATGACTAAGTTTTCCTTTAGGGCATTGAGGGCTAGGTCACGTTCTTGTAGCTGCTGTTCTACCGAGTTGTTGGAGGTTTTCCTATCTCCATATGTGACTAGGGGTGGAGGAGGCCTTCCATAGACTGCTTGATATGGGGTTGTCTTAATAGAGATGTGAAAGGTCGTGTTGTACCATAGTACCCAAGCTATCCACTTGTTCCATTTCGTCGGTTGTTCATTACAAAAACAGCGTAGATAGGTCTTAAGGTAGCGGTTCACTCTCTCAGTTTGTCCATCTGTTTGGGGATGGAACGAAGTACTTCTCTTCAGTTGAGTCCCCATGGTCGTGAACATCCCCCTCCAAAAGTTACTCAAGAATATTTTATCTCTATTTGTTAAAATTGATAAGGGGACTCCATGGTGTCAAACCACTTCTTGGATAAATATTTCAGCTACTTGTTTGGCCGAGAAGGGGTGTTTGAGGGGTATGAAGTGTGCATACTTACTTAAACGGTCCACTGCCATCATTATGGAATCATAACCCCCTGCTTTCGGTAATCCTTCCACAAAATCCATGCTCCAATCTTCCAAAACCAGACAAGGAATGGGAGGGGTTGTAATAAACCAGCCGAAGATAGAGCGTCACATTTGTTTCTTTGGCAGATTTCACATCCTTCCACGTATTTCTTCACGTCCGTTTTCATCCCTTGCCAATATAATTCTCGGCTCATCCTTTTATAGGTCCTTAAGAATCCGGAGTGTCCACCTAACACTGAATCGTGGAATGTATGAAGTAACGAAGGAATCAAACTAGACCTTCGAGAGAGTACCAACCTGTTTTTATATGTCAATCTGTCATGTTGCCATTTGTATTTCGGTTTCCCCTCCGGATTTTCCTTCAAAATGGCAATGATCTTTTGAAGTTCTTCGTCCTCCTCAACCTCTTTGAGTGCTACCTCAATATTGATTATAGTTGGGGCTGACATGACACACAATTCCACAGAAGCCGGCACCCTAGACAATGCATTCGCCACCTTGTTTTGCAGGCCTGGTTGATATAGGATCTCAAAGTCGTACTCGAGTAGCTTTGTCAACCATCGTTGGAACTGGGGTTTGTACTTGTTGCTCAATCAGAAACTTTAAAGCTTTTTGGTCTGATATCACCGTGAATTTGCTTCCCAGTAGGTAGTGTCTCCATTTCTGTAAGGCTAGGACTACAACCATCAATTCCTTCTCATATATGGACTTGGCTTGAGCCCTTGCTGATAGTTTCTGACTGAAGTAGGCTATAGGCTTCGATTCTTGCGATAGCACATCTCCTAACCCAAATCCAGAAGCATATCAGTTTCTATTACAAAGGTCTTGGAGAAGTCAGGGAGGGCTAATATCGGAGCTGCCACCATGGCTTGCTTCAACTTTTCGAATGCCTGAGTGGCTTCCTCGCCCCACCTGAATGAATTCGTCTAAAGGAGCTTGGTAAGGGGGTGCAATGCTTCCATCTAAAGGAGCTTGATAAGGAGGGCTGCAATGCTTCCATATCCTTGAACAAATCTCCTATAATACCTTGTGAGCCCTAAGGATCCCCTCAGTTTGGATACATTTTGTGGCTGGGGCCATTCTCTCATCACTTTGATCTTCCCATCATCCACTTCCACCCCTCGGGGTGATATCCAATGGCCTAAATATTGGACCCTGGTTTGGCAGAATGTGCATTTTTTTTCGATTGACATACAGCCGGTGATCACGAAGGATGTTGAATACAACTCCCAAATGTGTCTCATGAGTTGATATGTCCGGACTGTACACCAGAATGTCGTCAAAGAAAACTAGGACAAATCTACGAAGGAATGGTTGAAATACCTGGTTCATGAGCGATTGGAAGGTGGCCGGGGCATTTGTGAGACCAAAGGGCATCACTAAGAACTCGTAGTGGCCTTCATGATTCCTGAAAGCTGTCTTTTCAATGTCCACCTCACTCATTCTGATCTGGTGGTAACCCGACCTTAGATCGAGTTTAGAATAAATCGCCGCTCCATGCAATTCATCTAGCAGCTCTTCGATTACTGGTATGGGGAACTTATCAACCACAGTCGCTTGGTTTTGCTTCTGGTAGTCGACACAAAATCTCCACCCACCATCTTTCTTCTTCACCAACAGAACAGGGCTGGAGTAGGGGCTGCGGCTTGGTCGTATGATTCCGACCTTGAGCATCTCTTACACTAACTTTTCAATCTCCTCTTTTTGGTTATGGCCATATTTGTAGGGTCTCACATTAATTGGCTTTTGATCTGGACTTATCAAGATGCGGTGGTCAATTGCTCTTCTAGGGAGAAATGTTGTGAGTTCTTCGAATATGTCTAGGTTTTGCTTCAATAGGGCTCTGATCATGACTGGTAGACTTTTATCTTCATTTGGTTCGATCATCTCCTCATCTCCTTCCTCATTCTCGAATTCGAAGTTATGGAATTCTATTAGAAATCCTTGATCCTCCGCTTGCCAGGTTTTTGTTAATGCTTTGAAGGACACCTCTGCCTTGGTCAATGATGGATCACCTCGCAGCATGACTTGTGATTCCCTTGCCAAGAAAGACATGGTTAGCGATGGCCAATGAACTCCCATAAACCCTGTTGTGTATAACCATGGCATCCCTAACACCAGGTCCATTTGTCCTAGATCGATTGCCAGGAAATCTGCCTTTACAGTCAGGTTGGGAAGCTTCAATTCTACTGCTCTGTATAAACCTTCACCTCGTATGGTTGCACCATTCCCAATCATCATCGAGAAGTTTTTCTTGTTCAATGGAAGTTACAACTCTTCCACTATCTTTTGGTGAAGGAAGTTGTGGGTTGCTCCACAATTGATCAACACTACCACTTCTTTCCCCTTCATTTTTCCTTTCAACTTCATTATGCCTTGGGCAGACAGCCCACACATAGACCTCAACGTGATCTCTGCCGTCTCCTCTGTTTCTAGGTCTTCGTTTCCTCTCGGTTCCTCTCCTTCCTCCCCTTCTCCAGTTGTTTCCTCTCTTTCGTTGGTAATAAACAACATTAACTCGCGGTTTTCCTTAGCTTTGCATTGATGTCCAGGTGCATACTTCTCATTACATCTAAAACATAGTCCCTTATCAAGTCGGTCCCGAAATTCACTGTTAGAGAGGTGCTTCATCGGTGGGTCCTTCCTCATGAGGTTGCCCTTCATAGGTAGTGTTATGCGTTTAGTCGCCTGAGTCTCTAGTATTTTCCCGCTCTTTCTGTTTGTTGTCACACTCTCCTTCACTTGGGCTTCCTTATTGCCTGGCCCAACTACCCCTAGGTTTGCTAAAGCTAACTTTAGGGCCATGTTTCTATCGCTCACCAGCTGGGCTTCGTGTATACATTCTTCCAAGGTGTTTGGCCTTCTACTGATAACCTCTGCTCTCAACGTTGGTTCCAGCCCATTTATGAAAGTATCCTTGAGAACATCTTCGGCCAGGTCAGGCAGGGGGGTTGAGTATGTCATAAACTTCTTCACGTAGTCCGTATACGATCCTTCTTGCTTTATCCTTAACAACCTCGCGCCAAGACTTCCTTCTCCGGTAGGTCTGAAATATTCAAACATTCTCCACTTTAGCTCCTCCCAAGTATTGATTGCTTTTCGGTTGTGGCTCCATCGGAACCAGTCGACTTCATCTAGCCCAAAACTGATGACTGCTACCTTCACCTTCTCCTGATCGGACAACTCGTGAATCTCAAAATAATGCTCAACTCTGTACACCCATGATTCTAGGTTCTCTCTAGCGAACACAAGTATCTCTAACCTTTTGTATTTGCTTCTATCGGCTCCTCCCCCTCCATTCTGGGTGTTGAATCGGCCTCGTCGATCTTTCCAAGCTTCATTCCTTGTCCTTCAGTTGTTCCCGATTCTTCAGCCTTTCGAGCAACATTTCTCTCTCTCATCTCCTCCGTGAGTTTTTCTATGTTCTTACAAAGTCCCATCAGCATCTCCTTCATTTCGGAGACTTCTTTCTCGTTTTTTTCCATTCTTTCCTCTATTTGTTTTTGAGCCATAGCTCGTGTTCGCCCCAGGATGAAGCAGGCTTTGATATCACTTGTAAGACTCTTCGATTCCCTACACAGAAACAGCTAACAAACACAGAACAAAAGAAGAAAAGAACAGAGAATAATAGGGCAAAACAATGGTTGTTTCTTTATTTATATACTTCCTCTTCAAGACTTAACATAGACAAAGAAACTCCCTTGCAATTCCTTCCCAAAATACACTAGCACTCCCTCTAAAACTCTCGAGGCTAATGACCAAAAAAAGGAAAATATCACTCCCAGCACCTTTGAGAGAGCCGGGCATTTCTCTCCAACCAAAAAGCCTGCTTAGCTTTTACCAAATTCTTCTTTGACCTCCTCCCTTACCATTGTTGTCCTTTATAACCATCTGGTGGTCCCCTACTCAACACTCCCTTCCTTTGCTCCCATAGATGATTGTTCAATTCCCTTTTTACTCCTTCGTTTGTAAGTATAAATAATTTGTGGTCTTATAGGTTCTCCAAGGTGCTTAAGTACCTAACAATGGTATCAGAGTCGGTTGTCGACGTTCTGGAGTGGAACCAGGGGAGGGTTCTGACCGGGTGTGGCAGAGTGAAGTACAGCCGGAGCAGTCGTTGGGACGTCAACTTTTCGGGGATGGGGTATTATTAGGAACCAAGGTAGTATGGGATGCCTTTGTCCCACATTGGTTATAATGGGATGACCCAAAAGCTAGCTAATTGGGATGGGAGAGCCAAGCCACTTAAGTACCACATCGGTCGTCCCATTCTAACCAATGTGGGACAAAGGCATCCCATACTATCTTGGTTCCTAACAGATTTATGCTTTTATCAAGTTCAAAGCTGATCCTGCAGGATATTAGAATGTATACGATGCAATAACAAAAATGACTAATGACTTACATTCAAAAATAACAAAATAAGCTGCCCTCTTGTTCAAGATCTTAAAATTAGTCTAGGAAACGTTTTGGATATTATTTTAAGGCTATGTGTTATCATTTTTTTTAAGGCTATGAGACCTTCATTTTGTCTACTCAAATTGAGATTGAGTTATTGTTACGCCTGATCCAATTTTGAGGAATTGGGAATTTTCAACGTTGCTTGACCGGTCTTCTTTCCTCGGCTGCAGTTTTATGACAAGTTCAACATCCGTCATAATATTGCCGAACTTCTCGAGTACCTTTGGCAGGTTCCTAGTCATCGCAATGCTTGGAGAATGGTAAAGTTCTTCCTGTTCCTCCGTGTAATTTTTTAGTTGATTGGCGTTATGGCTCTATCTTTTACATGTCATTTCCCTTAATTTGCCATCCCAGATTGCCAAGGAAGAAGAGAAGGGCGTCTACTTGAATTTCTTGAACTTCCTAATCAATGATAGCATTTATCTTCTTGATGAAAGCCTTAATAAGATTCTTGAACTTAAAGAGCTTGAAGCTGAAATGTCAAATACCGCAGAATGGGAACGGAGACCTGCTCAAGAGAGGCAGGAGAGAACTCGGCTGTTTCACTCCCAAGAGAATGTTGGTTTGATGACCCTTCTATGAATGCACCTTGTCAACTGTTGTAAATTACTCTCAAAGCCTTGATATTGATCTTGAATTTTGAGTATCTGGTTCTATCATTATTTGATATTCTCAGATCATTCGAATTGATATGAAATTAGCAAATGAGGACGTGAGCATGCTGGCATTTACTTCAGAGCAAATCACGGCTCCTTTCCTACTTCCGGAGATGGTACTCTCCCACTGTTGCCCACAAAGCATACTTTCTATGCGTTTTCACTACAGTTTCCTCTTTATTTTATCACATTTGGTAATTATGCTTCCAATTTTTCCTTACAGGTTGAAAGGGTGGCCAGCATGCTTAATTATTTTCTCCTACAACTTGTTGGTCCTCAGCGAAGATCTCTTAGTCTGAAAGACCCTGAAAAGTATGAATTCCGTCCAAAAGAGTTGCTTAAGCAGGTACGTGAAAATTAGATTCTAGTTTCTATTATTATAGGCAACTAGATTATTCCATCTTCTAATGTGACATTAGCGTAAATAGACGTAATTGTTGTCTTGTAATTTGTCTGTACTTGAGGGAGTGGTAGCATGATTGGATTATTTGTTCATGTAATCATGTGGGGGAAAAGTAATTAAATTTATATGGGATCTAACATCACAACTAAGATTAGCTATTTTAATGTTGGTGCTCGGGCATCAAACAGTCGGGCTAGCTCGTCCTCGTTGACGTGCCCCGAAGTATTTCGAGTGGCTGCAGTCGATTGGTTCAAAAAAAAAAAAAGGATTAGCTATTTTAATGTTATCTAAGGTGGGTAAGTTCATGTACCCACATTTTCCACATACATTCTCTTGATTATTACTTATTAGGCGAAATGCAGAGTTTGATGCATGAGAAATATAGAGTCCATACCTTATGATATATATATATTATAATTTTGAATTATAGATATCCTTGTTTAAATTCGATGTGTCATTTTCAATTTCTAGCCAATTTTTGTCTTTCCCTTTTGTTTACTATGATGAAATAATATGAAATGCTTCCCTGCTAATAGCGCAGATGTATTTAGGGCACTTGGAAAGGAAGTTTAGGCAGTTATTATTATTAACTCATTATTTGGGTTGTGCATTCGGTGTCCGACTTTTTTTTTGTTTGGTTTTGAAGATTGTTCACATATATGTTCATTTGGCACGAGGCGATTCGGAGAATATTTTCCCAGCTGCCATTTCAAAGGACGGCCGATCGTACAATGAGCAGGTAATTTATTTACGCTTGTTTTGTGATAAACCCTTGGGAAGATACTTCCATTGAACTGAAAGGAAAAGAGAACGTCCTAGTATAAGTACAGTGTCTGTCCACAGTTAAATAAAGAAATGTATATTATTATCATTGTGCATCTTCTGCCTGAATATTGGAGCTTTCTCCAGTTGTTCACTGCCGCAGCAGTTGTACTTAACCGAATTGGAGAAGATGGTAGGATAATACAAGAGTTTATTGATCTTGGTAACAAAGCCAAGGATGCAGCTTCCGAGGCCATGGATGCTGAAGCTACTCTAGGAGATATACCGGACGAATTCCTCGACCCAATCCAAGTATGTTTTGCTCCACTCATTATATGTTTATGTTGCGCGTTTCAATCACTCTTTCGGGTTACCAATTTATTGATTTCATTATGTATGATCACTGAGCTAAAGAAGCTTTTGATGTGTGCCTCAAGAATTAATGGTTTTGATCAGACATATTTGAAGCTTAAGAAAAATGAAACCGATACCTATGTTGGGGATAAACCAGTTAAAGATTATCTTTCCTCTTATGCAGTACACTTTAATGAAGGACCCTGTGATCTTACCTTCTTCGAGGATCACAGTCGACAGACCCGTCATTCAAAGACATCTCCTCAGCGATAGTGTAAGACTTTCATTTCCGTCAAATAACATCTCTCCTACCGAAATAAAGTGTTGGGTTTTCTTTGCTAAACTTTACACAATTTGCAGACTGACCCATTCAATCGGTCTCATCTGACCGCAGACATGCTAATACCGAATGAAGAATTGAAAGCAAGAATTGAAGAATTTATCAGGTCACAAGAACTGAAGAAGCAACTGGATGGAGGGGTTGCAATGCAGAGCAGCAAGGCAACCATCCAACCCACAATCGGAGAAATGTTGATTGATTGATTAAAAGTAGAGAAATAACATAATTGCTTGTTATCTTATGGTCTGGGAATTAAATATTTTCTGAAAGATTTTTATATTTGATGATTTATATTATTATCTTTGGGCTCTATTCAGTGCTTATGCTGCCTAACCTTGTAAGTTGTAATATTTGAAAATAAAGATTTGTAACTTATCAGGAAAGTAATAACTGGAAAATGATCCGAAAGGAAGAATGATGAAATTATGAAATGAAATGAGACTATAGGTTGAGAAAAAGGCACATTTGATTTGATCATTTACAAGCTACTAAAGTTAAAATAATAGTTTATCCCTTGAATTAGCTACCAAAGTTTCATTCACAAACTCAAAAAAAAGAAAAAAACTGTCGGTATAGCTGTGACTTTGAGTTAGATACTGAGGAGATCTACCTTTGACATTTTCATCAGTTCTCAAGGAACTGTAACTATCATATCCAAAAGTACTGTAACTATAATTTGATGAAGACTCAATTATGTTCGCAAATGTTCCCAAGTATGACAATAGTAACAGTAGCTAAAACCATATTGTCACACACTATAACTTAACAACTACAGAGAGCAAAAGTATGATCAAAGCAATACTGATGCAACAATGCGAGTGACGGTAACAATTATGATGATGCGGAGGCGAGGGGAGGATATGAAAGACTTGGCCCTTCATTGGGGAATTGCAATTTGCACGTCATACATGAATATAGGACTGATGGACCAAGAATTGGAGAGAAAAACCTTTCATTGGAAGAAGGCCCATGAATTATGATTTTCAATTTGACGAGAGCGCTCGCTTATCTAATATGAACAAGGGCAATGTAAAGCAACAGTAACTATACTCATTCAAATGATTGTAGTATTAATAGTGAAGGCCAACAATTTCATCATACATTGAAATATATGCCAGTCTTATATTTCATTCTTTACCAAACCAAACTAAAAACTCTCAACCTCTACAAAATCTTCATTCTTCAAAGCATTCTTGTTTGAATGAGACATGGTTTGATGGAATGTATCATTGTAATGATATCAATCTTAAGAATTGATCGGTGATACTCGCATGTAAACTTCAAATTATGACAAAAATTAAGAAGATATAATGAATTGGGGAGAAATACCATCATTATCAAATCAATTCTATTAATATTAGTTTAATACCCTGAAGAGCATCATCATATTATTGAGTTACGAATTTGACCAAATATTCTTATCATAAATTATTTAAGTTCAGTTTCATTTTTTGATATCCAATACTATTTATTAATTATTATTATATCAATATACATATTTGGTTTACTATTATTGATACATGCTATAATAATTCATGACTCAAATATATAATTTTTTCCCTTTCATTTCCTATATTTGAACAAAATGTTTCATTTATAGTATGGAAAAAAAGATGTAAAAACATGTGTCACATCGAGACTTTCCTTTTCCGGTGGACAGAGTGGCTTTGGTAAATTTTACCTTCCAGTTCCATTTGGTGTCAGTATTAGTTGTTGTTATCGCCATTCCTTACGCTGCCAGAACTATTATGATCATCTTCTCTCTGCAAAGCACAAATAAATAACATTTTTTTTTCCAACAAAGTAAACAAGTGGAACAAGACAATAGGTTAGAGCATATTACTAAGAATGACATTAGGGGAGTTTAAGGAATTAGTTGGTAACTTACTAAAAAGTTAAACCAGTTATAAGGAGGGTGTTGGGCTTAGTTTGAAATGGCTTAACCTTTCCTAATACTTGCTCGCGCAAGTGTAATTTAAAAAAAATCAGCTCAAATATAAAGTAAATTAGAGTTTGATAAATTTCAATCTTATACGTGAAATAGATTATAGTATTTGGAAAAGTAATAATAAATTGTTGTGATTTAGCTATAGTGATTAAAGTAGGCGTAATAGCTTTGTGTAGTTCACAATGCAACTAGGTAACTCTTAAGTAATAGCCCAAGGGCTACTGTTCACGGCTATTGATTTGTGCTAAATACTATCTGACATAAAAAAGAACTAATGACCGATACCGAATAGTAAAAGCACAATTACAGCCCCTTGGCACTACATCTCTAAGATGTCTAGCGGTGTACAGCAAAGAGTTCGGATAAAGATTGGCTATGAAAGGGAGTTCTTTTCTGGACAGATCAGTGGAATTTGATTGCCTCTTCCGACTCCCCTAAATTATACAGCTTATCTAATAGCCCAAGGGTTACTGTTCACGACAATTGGAACCCTGATTCTATTTCTTGGTTGCTTGACATTAGAAGAAACCTGAAGGAGGATAAAATCATAGAATTGCTTGAGCATTTGTTTTCCAAAATTGTGCTAAATGAGAGATCGGAAGAATGGAAATGGATTATGGACTCCACATCAAGTATCATGGCAAAATCTCTCAATCTAGAACTTATTGCTCATAATCCAAGAAAGAAAAGGCCTCTTTTTTATTACATTTGGAAAGGATCCTTCCCCAAAAAATCCAAGTTCTTTCTATGAGAGCTTGCACAAGGAGTAGACAGGGGGGATAGCCTTTGAAAGAGACTTCCTACCAGTTCACCTCTCCAAATTGGTGCTATATTTGCAAAAAAAGTGGGCAAAATCAAAACCACCTCTTTATATCCTGTACTTTTGTGGTGGACTTTTAGAGCCAAATGAGGGAGGCATTCAGCTCAAAAGACCTTTTTGGCAGTCATCTTGGACCCTCTGGCACTATATATGCTGTATGCAGAAGTTCTGGCTGCTCTGGAAGGAAAAAAACCACCACACTTCCAACAACAAAGCTATGAGTTGAGTACTGGTTCTGATTTCAGCTTTTTCTTGGTGTAAATCCACTCATCATTTCAAATCGCATTATCAAGAGAAGTTACAATATACTAAAATAGACTTTCAAGAGAGATATCCTCTCCCAAAGTCTCACAATGGAAACTCTCACTAAAATGATTCCCACCTCTAAGGACACTAGCACCCTCCTATTTATAACCAAGACACTCCTAGCTAATTTATCAATATTATACTAATATTATCCATATACCCCTAACTAGTATTTTCACACAAAATCTATATGATTATTACACTCTAGATACTTTCTTGATGATGCTTCAACTTTTTCTGAATTTAATTCTAGTTTATTTTTGGAGAAAGAAACTCCAACGAAAATTTAAAAAGATTGAACCAAACAAAACACAGCCAATCACCTCTGTCACAAGAACCATACCAGAAACAGGAATACAAGTCACACCCTACCTCATTAGTGAAGAAATACCTCCAACAACTACTGTTAATCAAATGAGAACAACTAACTTTAGATCGGTAAGCACCTCTCCTCAGTCCTTAGACCTATCATCGAAGAGTTTATTATTCATTTCAAGCCATATATTCCACAAAAAGTATTTTACAGTATTAACCCAGACTTCCCTTCTTTCCCATTAGTGAAAGTACCAGTGAACATATCTCTCGCCAACTTGACATGCATTGTGGATAATCTATATGTTTCCCACTCTATGTACATTTTTGTGGCTGTTTAAATCAAAAGATGAGTTAAATCCTAGTTAGGGCTGAGTGATGCATAGGTTGTTATCATACTGTCCTGATTGTACTTCAATATCTTTTATGTTTCACAATGTCCATTGTGGTCTTCAATAATTAATTGGTTAGCCAGGCCTGAGAGTTATACGAGACCTAGTTTAGACAAAAGGTAGAGTTCGTGGTAACTGGAAAGCTTGCAATACTTAAGCCATTTCATGAAATTTTTGTTTCCTACCAATATATATATATATATATATATATATATATAAGATAATAACTTAGCCATTTAAGCCACCTTATCCAGTTCTCAAGGTAGATCAGAGATTCATAACTAAATCAGATTTATTAAGCATTTTAGCTCTTTGAGCACATAAAAAGAACATCCAAGATATAATAATGAGCAATTTGGATATTATTACCTTCTTTGTTAGACCATGAGCTGACATTATTTCATAAAACTTGCGCATGAGCATTTCTTCTTCTACCTGAAATATTAGAATTCCAATTACTTAAGCACTAGCGACAGAACCAACAACCTTCAAATATTAGCCCGAAATTCCAGGAGTTCTCTCAAAAAGCAACGATTCATCTCAAGAGCTGATATTACAGACTAATAAAATAAAACAATATTACATTGATTTTGAATTTTCAACTGCATTAAATGAAGACTCGTTTGCATATGTGAATACCAGTTACTTCTCTTTTTTCTACACTTGTAATAACAAGGCAACATGACAACGGTAAGTTACTTCAATGATCCAAAAAGAAAATACTTCATCTTGTAATCCTAATTGATTACATCTGAAACTAAGCACACTCAAATGTTGTTGGCAACCTACCTCCCAGGCTCTCTCTTCATAGTACAAAATTATCATAAAAAACCATATCAAAATCGATGAAATACTGGTAACACTCAAAAAACTAAAACAACATTATAATTGCAGTTTCTAAAAGAACTATATCCAGCAATCAAAACAACACAAGTTAGAGGTCTACAACCTTAAGAACTTAAAAAATGTAAGTCAAATGAAATAAAGTCTCAAACTGAATGAAATATTCACGGATGCCAGTCAGGTAATTACGTAAAGACAAGAGTTATGAAATCATAGATGTATTAATATGTCAGTTTCCTTCCAAATTTTTCGGTAAGGTAAAACCTTAGAAAGGTGTGCAATACAGCTCAAACATTTGCATTAGAACGGACTCAGATAAAATAATATTAAATCAGTAAAACAGGTTCATCAAATAAATTATAAATCCAGAGAAAAAAAAAAAAAAGGAACCTGAAGTTTATGTAGTTCATGGGACATTGATCTATAAGCATCCATAAGAAACTCATCCTGCTTCTCCAAATGCCTGCACCATAAAATCAGAAGTTAATGATCACTGATCGGCATCCAATATCCAAAGATACTAAAGGGATTACAAAAAAAAGTTCGTTGAAAAGAACTTACTTCAAAATCTCTCCTGTGTGCTTGGGGTCCATTCCTAGAGCTTTAGACTTCAAGAGGATCCAAAACTAAGATTTCAATTTTTCAAAAAACCACTCTAAATCAGTGATGAACATGTAGAAGTTTGCAAAGCTTAAAAGGGATTATTTATTTAGATTGGTTGGACGAGTTTCATGAAATACGATCCAGTAAGAAAAAAACAAGCAATTTGAGGCAATCAGATTCCCGTTTGTGACATCCTCCATTGAAAACAACTTTTAAACAATAATGTAATTGACATAAAAGCATCCTAGAAATACTGGAACACAAACAAGAACTCGAAGTTATTATCAAACTAAAATTGCTGTCCAACATTCAGATAGGTGCGAACAGAGAATAGTACGATGGTGAATAATACTCTTCTACGACACTTGATTCTGATTATCGGTAAGAACTCGCTATTACATTAACATAATAAATCAATTATCTGACTGAGATTGGCAAGAAAGTGGATTCTAACTATGACAAAGCAAGATATGCTACGCTTTGCACCCAAATTATCTCGTCTATCAATTGATTAATGGCTAAGTGAATTAGAATGAGAAGGCGGAAGCACAAAGCGTTAAGAATAAAAATGAAACTCACTGTCGCCAGTGAACAGATTGGCTTCTGAAATCTGGCAGACGCTCCACGCCGGCGGCAGCGGCGATGACGGCGATATTGAGGGAGAGCGACGATGGAGGAGCAAGGGAAGCGGAGAGGTCGGTTTAATCACTGAACATAGGAGTTATGAGTATGGATTTTCTAACGAAAGGTTAGACAAAAATTATATATTTTTCGTTTTTTTTAGACAATATATTTTTTATTTTAGGTTAATTTACCATGAATATGAAATGCATTGGAAATTAGAATTGAAGTGTTTGAAAATTGGACTATTGCTGTTTCGAATAAAAAAAAAGGAAATTGGTTATTGTAAAAATAGTCTCCCTATATTTTAGTTTGAATGACACGTTTTTTTAATATAATAATTTTATATACAATGAAAATACCTATTTTATTAGAAAATTTTGAAAAATAGAAAAATAGAAAAAGATATTTACACAAATAGTAAAATTTAATTATAGTTGTAATAGACACGGATAGAAATGTTTAACAATGATAAAAATTAATGGAAGTCTTTTATTGATATTATCAGTGATAGAAACTGATATAAGTTTACATTGAGGTTGATAAAAGTTTGTTAATGTGTATTAGTGCTTTTTCTTTTACTATTTTTGTAAATAGTTTGACATTTTTCTTACTAAAAATTTCTCATTTTATAATTGTAATTAATTTATATTTTATGTTTTCATATTGTATAAATGTAGGGAATATATGTTTTTAAAATTTGTTTTCAGATTTTATGATCGTGCAAAATCTAAAAACGAGATTATATTTTTAAAGTATCTACATTTTGGATTTTAAATTATAAAATGTATAATTATATTAAATAAACATAAAAATATTTAGAAATACAACATGTCATATTATAAGTTCAATTATTTTTTTTAAAAAAAGAATTTACAATATGTATTGTAAATTATATAATATTATAAAATAATAATTGAAATGTTTTTTTAACGTGTTCGTAAATAAATCAATAAACATCTATTGTCAATTAATATTTAATAGATATCTATAGTTATGATTTATAGAGATAGAATCATGGTTTAAATTAGAATATAATTTCTAAATATGCTGTGAAACACATATCTAGAAAATGAAAATATAAGTATGAATAATTTGTTTTCAAATTTCCTATTAATAATATTATCAGAATCCGATAAGTTTTAGATAATTTGAAGTTAGCATTTTACTTTTATTATTTTAAAATACAAGATTTAAGTTAGTTATCTTGCGCTTGAGGTTGAGTTTGAAAGTTGTTTTGTTATATTAGTTTTTTTCCTTTTTTAATTTTCCGATCAATTTCAACAAGATTTGGGTTTTTAGAACTAAAGATTTAAAATTGAAAAAAAAAAAAAAAACTTGAATCTCAGTTAATTCCAGTAAAATTAGATGAATTCCGAGCAAAATCCAACAGAAATTCATCAATTATAGTCAATTTCCTACCGGAAGTCATGGATTCTGATCAAATTTCGATCGACATTCAAGAATTTCAATCTCAATTCATGATTCTCGCCAAGATTCATAAATTTCGATCAGATTTATTGTTTTTAGAAATCAACTGCTGTTTTTTTTTTCCTTTTTAATATTTTTGTATTTTAAATAAATTATATATTTGTTTTTTTTTAGATTTTTAGGATTAAAGAAAAAAAATCATCTTAAATAATCCTTTTAGGAAATTTCGTTAAAGAAGTTTATACACTTAGAAAAAAAAAGAATTATTTGATTCAAGAGGATTGCATCAACTGAAAATGTGGAACAAAAGTCCAGTTTTACAATTTCTCAGTCAATTTTAATAGGTAAAGTAGGTAAAAATAGTTGATAAATATTTATTTCTGTAGTATTTACTGAGTGAGAACATAAACCTCATTTCATAGCTAGGGTGTAGATGGTCCCAATGGAAAAAATTTCATGGACCAACCCAAAAATCCTTAATTTTTTAAGGCTCAACCCAATCCAATCCAATTTTTTTTTTTTTTTTTTTTAAATTGAATTTTGACTGCATTTTTTGTGGGTCAATAAAACTTCGTATTTACAAAAGTGAACTAATTCTAAATATATTAGATTAATTAATAAAAATTTAATAATAAAAAACATATAATCTATGCAAAATTTTAGCATTTACATTAAAATACAACCACCATAATTCAATATAAACTTCAAAAGAAACTTCCTCAAATAATTCAATTCAATGTTCAAGTTCAAATCACTACTCAAAATATTTAAAGTCTACAAAAGTCCAAGTTTTTGAGTGACTTTTATTCTTCATCTTTGGTCTTTTCACCTCTCAATGCCTGAAAAATTACAAATACATTAAACTAAGAGGATCGTTTATAAGTAATAATAATATTTGATCTTATGGTAGTAAACCTTACTATTAATATCATTCATTATGCTCCAAATCTAATTCCTTATTTCAAAATAACAGAGGATGATGAGCTCTCTATAAAACAAATCATGCAAAATTAAATATATTAATTATTTGAGCATGATACATGTTAGATATGTACAATAAAAATTCATTTAATTACTTAACTCAACATTTTCACAAGTCTCTAACTCTTCAGGTTGTGGATGGAGATCTAGTAACTTGCCACGAATCCAATTTTGTGTACATATCAAGGTCTCCACTGTTTTTGGAGTCAAAGAACTTCGAAAGGAATCAAGAATTCTCCCTCCTGTACTAAACGCAGATTCAGAATCGACGATAGATAAAATGGGATATTTGTAGTCATTCATTTTCCACCCGTACAATATCTCAAAATCATATTTATTTCTATAACCTTGTCAGACAAATAAAAAGTCAAATAATTCTCCACTTCCAATGAACTTTCTTCTTCTTTCAATCTCTTAAAAGTTATCCACGAATCATCTATTTCTTCGTCCACCCTATGATCATCTTCATTTATAATGACAGTCTTTGATTGTTGAGAATCATTGGTACTATGACTACCTCGAGACGAAGTGTTATGTGATTTGTAAAAGTCATATAGACGATACAAATATAATTTCACACTCTCAACCATATTCTTAACCACATCACTGTCATAAACATTGGAAAGACAATAATTCAAGTACTTTAACTTGTACCGAAGATCAATCACTATAGCCACAAACGTCAATCTATTCATTTTTTCAAGCGAACCCCAATACTTATCAAACTTTGTCTTCATATTCATAGCCATCATAATTAAAACAGAGTTGGTATTGTTGCTCCATTTGTTTAAAGCAAACTGAATTTTATTAATTTCCTTATAACCAACATTAGAAGTCACACATGAAGATCCACTTATCGTTGTGGTGGTTTCATAAAACCTTTTTAAAAACTTAATAAACACACCTATAGTCAACCAATCAGATGTACTTGGTGGCCCCAATCTTTTATTTCCACGATCATCTTCCTTGAAGTAATCAACAAAATCTGAGTTCTCTTTCTTCTGCTCTAAAGTTGTAAAAGCTTTCTCCAATTTAATTGCGTGTTCAAGCATTAAATAAGTAGAATTTCACCTAGTTGCCACATCTAAACAAACAAGAGATTTACACTGAATTTTTTCTTGTTTCACATAAACTTAAAATTTTTCCATTCTTTTAGGTGATGATCGAACATATCTCACAACATTACAAACACTGGAAATAGAATCATGCATATCTTTCAGTCCATCATTCACAATAAGATTAATAATGTGGGCACAATACCTCATGTGTAATAGTTCTCCATCTAAAACAACCGATTTCCAACTTTTAAGTATTCTCTTTGTTGGAGTTGATGCCCTAAAGTCATGTGTCCCGTAGTTTGTAAACAGTATGTACGAACACTTGTGTTGTTAATATATGATATTTACTTCACATCTTGTATTTTGCTCGGTTAATTGTTTTATTTGCTTTACCACAAACCAATAAACATAAAATCCCTAGATATCTGTATGTGACTCAAGCATGTATGTGGTTACGTATAAGTGGATCATGTCTTGAGTGATAACGAAAATGGTCTGTAATAAATGGATAAAGGAGGGAAACCTTATCGTTGTAACGCTATGGATGCGACCCGCTTTATGGAATGGTCACAAGTGTTGTGACTTGTCACTAATGGTCTGATCCTGATCATTCGTGTTGAGGACATGCGAGCGGGGGCGTCCTATACAAAGAGTTTGTATAAGACCTGACCACGAAGTGTTAATGTCTCGTTATATAACACCGTTCATGACAGAAACTTCACTTCACTAGGATGACCATAGGTAACATGACCTCAATCCTGAGTGAGTTGGGAACTCCTGCTATTGAGGGTGGTCCTTTGATTTTTATAGGTGTGAGTGGCCAGGTCGCTGATTCAAACCTACCATTTTGGGGATTCGTCTAATTTGGGAGCTGAGAATTTAGCTACGCAAGATGAAATTCATTTCTTCTCCGAAGCAGGGGTAAGTAGATAGATGGCTCCCTTAAGGGTTGATTCCGGGGCTTGAACGATATGGCGCCACACACCTTCTCTTGGACTGAGAGGTGTTCACACATAGTTGAACTATGTTGTATTGTTCATTAGAGGAATCAGTGGTACTTAAGGAGTGAGATGTAACTACAAGGACAAAACGGTAAATTGGCTTAACTGTACTTACGAGCATCTATGAAGGGTCATCGTACTCATGATTGGTTATATCTGATGGACACAGAAATATATCTGTGGTAAGAAAAGTTCGGTTGTTGGTCTTTAGTGGAATCACTGACAGTTAATGGATGGTGGATCTCGTGGCTAAAGAGTTCAGTCAACTATTCAAGCTTCGAACCATAGGTCCATTAGGTCCCCTGGGTAGCTTGGATAAAGTCGAGAACCAGTGTTTGGGTTAATTTGAAATGTTCAAATTGACAAGAGAAAGTTCAATTATATATGATATAATTGGACTGGTTAATTATATATGATATAATTGGCTAAATGTATGAGATACATTAATTTGGAGGAAATTAGATATAAATATGATTTATATAAGTAGATGAGAAAATACTATAGTAGATATGTGATATCAAACTATAGGATATAAATATAATATGATTATATTTATCAATTAATTGATTGATTAATTATATGATAATTAATCAATTTTTCCAAATTCGGACGTGGGTAGTGGACAGCGTTGGTTATGGTAACTGGTGGGTTAAAAATGAAAAGAGTTTTCATTTTTTGTATAGTGCATTCATTATTTTCGACCGCCCAATAGAAGCTCTTCCGTCTAAACGATCGTTTACCTCATGATTTCTCTAAACGATCGTATACTTTTATCTAAACGATCATTCAGCTTTTCATACACGATCGTGTAGCTTTTCTATACGATAAGCACTTCCGCTATACGATAGCACAATATTATCTTCCACTTGCTTATCGTCTACACGACTCGTTGTCCTCTGTCCTCTACCAAACTCACCAAAGCCCACTCTTTAGGTTTTCACTCCGAGGATACCCAGGGTTCATTAGTGGTGGTGTCGTCCCCGCTGCAGTGTTCGTGTTCGTATTGATCGTGCTATTGCAGTTGACATTCCCGTCGAGTATTGGTAGATCTGTTGGAGGGATCCGCTGCTTAGGGTTCAGAAGTTCGAAGAGAGTCTTCAACTGATATGGAACCCTTTCCCTATTATTCATTTTGTTCTGAGCATGTCGATAATTAGATTAATGTGCATAACTGTATATGTGAATGTATATCATTTGTATGTCGGTCACTGTGAAATTGGAACGATCTGAACACGCTCATAGAACTCTCGATTTGAGATCCTTCACTCTTAACATAAGAAATAACCACATCATTAGAACTTGCATTATCAACGGTGATGGAATTTTTTTTTTTCAATCCTCCATTCCAACAAACAACTCTCAATCATCTTCCTAATAGTCTCCCTTTATGATTAGTAATTTGACAAAAACTCAAAATCTTCTTATGCAAAACCCATTCAGAATCAATAAAATGTGCAGTGATGACCATGTAGTTCACATTTTGTAACGAAGTCCATATGTCAGTAGTAAGACAAACTCTTTGAGAGTTTTTAACTAGAAATGATTTCAACTTTTTTTTTTTTCTCCTCAAAATAAAGTTGATATACATCTCTAGCGATTGTGACTCTCGATGGAACATCAAACTTAGGACACGAAACACTACAAAAGTGTCTAAAACCCTTTGTCTCAACAAATTTGAATGACAACTCATTCATAATTATCATCTTAGTGCATGATAGTCTACACGCTTGTTGGCTAAACAATGTCATCACAAAATTACTAGCATTGACTCATTTCCATCATTTGAAGGTATAGTTTGTTCTTTTTCTTCTTCTTTATATGGGTACTTTTTACATTGATTTCTTAAGTGCTTCCATAAAGTACTAGTTCCACAAATATTACTATCACATGCGTGATCTTTACCACAATAGTTATACTTGCATCTTGCTCCATCATTAGCACTCGCTTCCATTTTTGTGAAATGATCCCATGAAGTTGGTTTATTAGGTCTCTTTCGATTGGACTTGGGAGGTAGGGGTGGTATATTTTTAGGAGTTTGGTTAACATTGGGAGGGAGAGGAGGAGGATACATTTCATTATTACCGATTCCACTTGCATTACCACTATAAAATAAATGAAACTAGTAACAACTAATTATACTTACCTATACAAGTAAAACAAAAAAAAAAAAAAAAAACAATCACTAGTTTCTCAACTCTTAACAACTCATGTATAAAGATCAATCATCAATCATGACGACTTTGAAGAATCTAACTATTAACGAGACACTGTGAGGTTGAACAAAAATTAATTTATTAATCAATCTACGTTTGAATGGAATAACGATTTGTTCGGTTAAATAGACAAGCAAAAGTATCTAAAATTCCCAATCCTACCTAAAAAGCAAAAGACAATGCGATTTGTTCGATTAATTTATTAATCAATCCACGTTTGAATGGAATCACAAATCCCAAATAAAAATCCCAAAATTAAATAAAGAAGCAAAAGTACCCAGAATAAAAAAATGTACCGAAAGCGTGAGTTAGTGAAAGCGAGGGAACTGAGGGGAGACCGGACCGGAAGCGTGAGGCATGGGCCGGAGCGACGAGGGGACTAAGGCGCTCAGACCGGATCGAGCGATTTGAGACTGAGTGAGGCTGAGAGTAGTGAGAGGAGGGTTTTCGTTTTCGGAGTTCAGACTGAGACGAGGGCTAGCGACTGAGACTGAGAGGAGGATTCGAACTTTGGAGTTCGGACTGTTCGGTGAGGGCGAGCGAAGCGACTGAGTGAGACTGAGAGGAGGGTTTTCGTTTGCGTTTCGCGACGTGAGGGCGACTGGGTGAGGCCGAGGGAGGGCAACTGACTAGCAAGGCAAGGGTTTTCTATTTCTTTTCTCTTTTCTGCTTTGTTTTTTTTTTTAATATATATATGTGTATGTATATGTAATATGCGAAGGAGCGTCTGCGTGAACCGGTTTTCTACTTTGTTGTATATGTAATATGTAATATATATATATGTGTATGTATGTATATATATATTAATATATATATGTAACGAGTCAGGTTGGGTCAACCTGACCCTAAATGTGAGCAACCCGAGACCCCGGACCTTAAAAATTAAAAATTTTTAAATTTTTTTAACCCAACCCACCCTTAGTCTGAGTTGGTCGGGTTATCAAGTTTTTTGAACACCTCTATTCATAGCTAAGTTTTGTATACTATATCATATTCTTCCAAAATGGGTAAAATACTAATTTTTCCAAGGTTTTTTTTTTTGGGTTAAATTGTATGAGCCACCCATTAAGTACGGTATTAGTTACAGTTAAACCCTAAAACGTTTAATTGTAAAAATTAAGCTCTCAAACTTATACAAGTAGTAGAATTAGACCTCAAATTTATAATAATTGTAGAAATTGGACTTATAAATGATAAAAATTGAACACTTAATAAGTTTATCATTTGGAAGTCTAATTTCTAGAGTAAGTTTGTAGGTCAAATTTTAACATTCTATAGGAGTTGTTTTACAATTAAATTCGAGCTATTTCAAGATAGTATCCTTGTTGTTTTCTTTTGAATAATGAGTTCAAAATTACATTCTTTATCTTGGATTAGTTTTACACAATTTTTTTTTCGCGAGATATTGCTACATATAAAAATGTGCATTAAAAAATTTAAAAAGAATAAACACTTGACTATTAGTTCTTTTTCCCCCATTGATAATCCTTAATGAGAATTGCTTAAACTCACTTAAAATAGGTATAAGAGCAAGTTCATAAAAATTGAATTGTGATCACTTTGAAGTATATACAGAACTGACATTTCTTTTGTTGGGGGGTGGGTGGGGGTGTGGGGGGGTGGGGGTGTGGTAGGGACGGGGACCTGCAAAATCTTATACTCTAAAATACAAAATTTGTGTTTATTCCTCCTAATGCCTTCCTTCCACCAATAAAAAGTCCAATTAAATACAAATGGTTTTCACAAGGGTTGTTTGCTTTCTGAGAAGATGATTTGATTACAGGGGATAATGTGTTTAAAACTATTCTCTCCCTGTCTGTCTGGAAGAAGAAGAAGAATGAAGAAGAATGAAGAAGAATTATTCTACATTTTGAGATTTTAAGACAAATCATTTTGAGGATCTTCGTCGTCATCCGATGAAGTCAAATACGAGTGTTTTGCATTGGCAGGACCAAATACCAACTCCAAACAGAAGGAAGGACCACAAAGTGACCTTCCCTTTTTCCCAACTTTGTCCAAATCCTGCAACCTTAGCTGCAACAAGCACCATCAATTAAAGGGTGAGAATAAAAAGTCTCTCACTTTCCCTAGTTCTTCAATATTGGGAAAAGTTTGCTTAGGCTATCCATCACAGTGTTTTGGTTAAATTACCATTTAGTCCTATAGTTAGTGTTTGTTTTTCCCCTTTTTCAAGGGAATGACACACAAACAACCAACAGAATTACATCAAGAGACAATAACAAAACAAACCACTTCGGATAAGGAGAGGGAGAAGGAAAATTGTAGAACTACAGGGATTAAATTGGAACCAAGCATGAACCATAAGAACTAAATTGGTAACTTAATCTAGTTCTTTTTCTCTAAGTCAGCCTTAAATGTGAGAATGCTATCACAGCATTCAGCTGCAAGTTGAAGCCTTCTCAAACAAAGAATAACCATGTTGTACGAGATGATGGTTTTCAAGCGCAGAGCAAGGATTTAAAACCAGTAGAAAATCAGTGTCAGGGTACCTGTAGCAAGCTGTTTTTAATGAAAGCTGTGTTGAAGCAAGCATAGAAGAGACGCCCTCCAAACATCTTTGCGTAGAATATGATGCGCACATCTCCAGTTAGCTGTTCAGTCAAATTACATAGCTTTTCAAAAGCAAGGACAAACAAAATTCAAAGTATACAAATAACTTCTAGAGTGAGTTTCAGATAACTTATCAAAGTAGTACTTCTGGATGAGCATGTTTTTCATTGAGAGATTAAGGGGTTTCTCTAAAAAGACTTTAAAGTGCTTTTTAATTAAGTCAACAAAACTAACGCTATAAAATTTTGGAAAAGTAATTTTAGTAAGCTAAAATCAATTTTCACTCTTCTAAAAGTCTTACCAAACTCGCCCTCAGTAGATCAATCAATGTGTTCCCGAGGCAAGACCTAGTGATTTTACTCTATTTTACTTTTTGACAGAGGCCTGCTGAATTGTTTCCAAAACAAATTTAGTAAACCAGGTGTAGGACATCAGTTTTTCTCAAATTATGTGTACATTATGGGCAAGAAATGACGAATATTCAACTGATTGTTAAGCGTAATGATAGAAAAAAGCTGCCTTTTTGTTACTTACTGGTAAAGGCTTCTCAAAATTGTAGTCAAGGCAGGATTTATGGTATAGTGCGGAACTCTCAGTATCCATTTGAACAATGAGATGGGGCTCTACTGTGGACTTGCTCCCTTCATTTTCGCCTTCAACAAAAGATAGAAAATAACGAGGACTGTTACTTCTCTCATATCCTCTCTTAAATCGTCTGCAACAACTCCTGGTAAGTTCCATAGATGGACGGTATAGCTGAGAAGGAACCTACAAACATTAATGAATAAAGTCTTAATGTACATAAAAAAGAGGATAATATAATCACTTGTTCCCTTCATTAGATTAGCAAATTAAGGATCGCAATAAAAGCAATGGAGAGATGATGTTATCAATTTATGGAAGGAGAGTGTGAGAAGTAATTCACATGGACTTAAACTACCTCCTGCAATTCTGAGACCACAAAGAAAATTGATTCAGTGTTCACTGTGTCATAAAGACGAATTCTCTGCAACTCCCTCCTACATGGTTTGGGCAACTTCACCTCAGGAGGTCCATTATAAACTCCCTTGGGAAAGGAAAGGCACTTTGACCAGTAGCCCACGTACCGTCGTTGGCTTGGAATCGATACCTGTTAACATTAGAAGCAAACTTATTCTGATAGACCAAGCACCACACTCAACATTTTATATTTGATTTACAAATATATACTTCAGAAAAGATATGAAGAGAAACATACATAACAAATTGCTCATTGAGCTAGACTGTTTTAGAGAATAGCTTCAATTCGCCCTTTCGTTAACCAAACTTTTAATCTTCACATTATACCTTGAATTACTTGTCTTTTCATCCTTTTATTTACCAGACGGATATTATTTATCTGCCTACATAGATTTAAGTCATAACAACTTTTTCCTAGTCTTGTTGAGATCATATTAAATGATGATATTTATTCTAGTTTATATCAATAATCCATGTGTTAAATATCATGAAAAATAACTGGAATTTAAGCTCACAACTGGGCAAAAATGTTAAGAATGTAATGAAATCAAACTTATAGTCCAACAAATTCAGTTTTTGGGTTCAATAGTAATTTAGCACAAGGCAAGGTCAATATTTTATCCCTCTCTCAGCCTAAGATTGCTAAAATTACATTGTAGTCCAATATTAACTACAAAAGGGACCTGATTTTTCAAATCAATAGTTTTATGCTACTAAATCCATCCATCTACTACCATTAAACTCTAGCACCTAACATGACTTACTCCTTCGTTATTGGTCGTCCGCCTCTGAGCATACAGCTGAAGTGCATCCTCGACTGACATGCCACAGTAAACCAAGTAGGCACATACCATCAATCCCGTTCGACCTTTTCCAGCCTGAACGATAGTTACAAGTAATTTGAAACTAAAAAAGGAGTTAGCAAAAAAATAAGTACGATAAAGAGGTGAGATTTTTTTCTTAGTTTTTCTTGTTCCAGAGTATGTCAAAAATTAAACAGCAGTCATGCTCTTCCCATGGCTTTCAATCAATTGTCTGTTAGCTATATGATGGATTTCAACCATCCACCAAATATTAAAGTAAAGATATCTGATGATCCTTTTCTAGAAGTAGGAATCAATGTAAACTAATTAAGATCTTATGCTCATTAATGGCAAAAGAAATTAGCCCTGTACATGATAACCATTTTTTAGCATTGCAAGAAATCAAAAGAAAAATACTAGCAACAAAATGACCTCTTTCAGCCCGAAACTGAGAGGATAGGCTTGTTCCATCCGGGCTGATTTATTGGTAAAATTTGATTATCATACACCCATCTAATCCTTCAGCTAAAGGGACAGAGTAGGCCAACGTGTTACATGTCTCATGACAAGGGTTCAGTTTCTTTGAATAGAGCAAAGGCATCAGATCATTATCATTATGCATATAAGCAAAGACTTCCAAAGTTCAAACTATTTCAACTGACAAAATATTTTGATCATACTAGAAATACTAAATTACCATGCAATGTATAGCATTGAAATGGGTTGGGGAAATTAAAAATATTGAGTTCCAGTAGAACAACCATTTTAGACTTGTCTAGGAGGTCACAATTACCATGCAATGTATAACCGCAATATTCTTTGGGTGGGATGATAGCCATGAAGAGACATTTTCACAGAAGATTTTGATCATCTGTAGATGCGGAACATGATTATCATCAAAAGGAAATGACTCCACGCGTCCATGAAAATGTGATGGATCATATGATTCTTCAATACAGAGATTATAGATCTGTGTTGTCCCAAAAGAAATATCAAGATGCACATGAGTCATGTTGGTTTTACATGGCACAAACTAGAAATAGTTAGAGAAATAAAATTGGATGGCAAATGCATAACTGTACAGGAAGTGATAAGCTCTTAAAATATAGCAATCATAAGGACCGCAAGAGGAAAAATCATCCTCATGAATAATATATAAATTCATGCTAGTTAAAATTCCATTAGGATACCTGTACATTACAAACTGCAATTTTAACATAAAATTTATGGTTATAATCAGTTTCCTTGCAATATGGTTGTGTATAGAAGTATTAACTTCCTAAGGTAGTAAAATAAGAGCCTAGACGACATCTAAATTATAGCAAGACCAAGTAGAAAGAAATGGTAGATTGAATGATTTATTATTAAGCAGGCAAACACAAAATGATACCTTGTAGTGTCCTTGATGCCTCATGTCCAATACGGACTTAACTTGCCATAGGGGATTACGATACACTGCGCGCATCCGTTCTGCAGGGAATGACATTGCCAGTACATGATCAGTGATGTATGACATGTCAAGATCATAGCCAGCAACAAGCATGCGCCTCCTTTGCTTGGATACCAAGTTACGGATGTAAAAGCTTTTAGAGAGATAATTGATCAGGTGGTGTTGCAGACTAAGGTTTTCCACCTTCCCCTGACTTGGCTTTGAAAATTTAAATCCCATTTGACCTCTATGACAGGCTCCTCCTCATAGATAGTAAGCTACCTGTCAAGAAAGCAGTTAGTCCAGAATAGCATACATGCATCAATTACTATTTTTGGAGCCCCTTTCGTATAAAAGACGATTGATTTCAATATTTTACCCTCATTAATCATTCATAAAGTGGCATTTACGGGTTCTGCAGTTGAAGAATGACGAATTGAACTGCTGTACTTAGCTACCGGAGGATGAGGGAGAAATAAGTGATTAAGAATTTAAATCACTTCATTCAACAAGATCTCGAGCAATGAACCAAAACTTACTCTACTTGAGAAAAAGAGATTTATCTTCCTTGATCCAGTAGAGTGAAAGGATTGTGATTTACACAAAATTAACAATTGCAATTATCTTTTTCCATAAGATTAACAAACCATTTTATAATTTTTCCAATTTCTAAAGAGACATTATGTTCTTTTTAAATGACTGATAGACCCAAAAACTTAAGTTGATGGATGAGGGTAAATTTAATTATATTATCTAACACTCCTCTGCTCATGGGCTTGAAATATGAAAGAAGATATAATAAGTGAAAACTAATATTAATTAGAAAGGAAGTAACACTAGTTGAATACCCTGGTATGATACGATCTTAAAATCATTATTGACCCAAAAGTCGATGAATGAAGGTAAATTTAATTATGTCATCTGATGGTTCTCAACAACGTTACAAAATTCAAGCAAAGCAGAGGTGTAAACAAACCAGAGGTAAGAGAATATAGGAAACGAGAAGGAAGTAATTACCAGGAATGGTAGATCATAAGCTGCTGAGATGAAAAGAAAGAGAAGACAGTTCTAGGGCACCCAATTGGGTAAAGAGGGTGCAAAATGAGAGATTTGGAGTACCCTAGAAAAGCTTGAAAAGAAAATAGAGGTGGGATTCAAGGAGGCCGGGAGGTGAAGAAGACGTCCATATTAGGGCAAGACAGGAAGTGGGAGGTAAAATTAAGAAGGGAATGATATGTAGGAGGTAGAAGAGAGAGTTTAGGGGGGAATTTCTCAGCCCCAAATTTGGAGGAAAAATGGCCGCCATTATAGGGCAAAACACTAAAAATTGGAAGCTTTTAGGGTTGATGGTTATGGAACATGGAAGCAATTTGAGGGCAACTTCCGTTTACCGTTGCTTTTGGCGGCACAATATGAACTCCCCGCTCTCTTCTTCTTCCCATTATAACCGATTTCTAATTTACCTTTATTTGGATGTTGCTTCATAACACGTGCCATAATTTATAGTTTTATTATCAAAATTTTAAAGCCAAAATAGAAAATTAGAAAAATTCTTTTCTATAGCTCAATTTATAAAATAGAAAGATAAACATAATTTATAATAAATGTGAATTAAACATTTTCAAAATTTTAAACTAATATTTTTTGTAACACAATCGTATATTATATACCATTAAATATAAGGACAAATAGCAATATCTCTTTACTCACAAAGTTGTGTTTTATTAGCATCAATTGTGTTGATTGAATTAAAAAGACATTTACAATCAATCACATCCCATCAATTTGGGTATAATAAAAATTTAAGAAAAATATAAGATCAAAATGAAGACGTAAAGATTCTTGTTTATAGTCTCTTTTATATCAAGAATAGATGTACGTTTTGAAGTTTCGTTATTACCTTTTGAATGTCGTTCATTCAACAACAAGTTTTCGTTTTTTTAAATATTTTTTTCATTTTTTATTATACATTCAAACAAATAAAGCAAATTTAAATAACTGAAATCTTCAATCATCCAAAATTAAAATTTAGATATTTGACTGATATATCTTAATTATAGCTTTTAAATCGAACTTATTAAATATATTTTTTTTAATACTTTTGACTTTATCAATTAGTGAATTCCATTGAAATTGAAAAGAAATCTTGTGAGGATGTAAGAATAGTCTCCATTCTTGATTATGGAACTTATTATTGTGTTTTTCATGATTTTGTGTAGGTCGAAGTAGAAAATTGCACAATGAATTTTCAATTTTGGCCAATAAGCTTTTGGTTTTACTAGAGATTTCTTTGTTTGATTTGAGGATCTTGGATGAGTTCATAACTCATTCAATATTAAGATTGAGTCGCATACATCATCAAATAAAATATATAATATTTTTTTTCTCAATTTAATGAACTGATAAATCCCAAGTTCCACCATTATATAATATATTATACCAACATTATAACAATCAAAGTTACATTCATCTTTTTTAAATTCATTGATTCAACCACCACAAGGACGGGGAGTCAATAGGGGTGGCCATTCTTAAAAACCAAACCGAATAGAATCGAAAACTCAATGAAACCGAAAAATGCGATTCGATTCGGTTTGAAAAAAATTTGAACCGAATTAATTCGGTTCGGTTCGGTTTCAATTTTGAAAACCGAATTTGAAACCGAACCGAACCGTTTTTAACTATAATATATATCTTTTTAAAAAAAAGAGTAAAACCGAATTTAAAACTGAATCGTTTTTAATTTAAAGAACAAAACCGAATTTAAAACCGAGTCGAACCAAACCAAACCGTTTTTTAATTAAAAAAAAAATATAACATAAGTTTTTTAAAAATGCAAAAATCGAATTTGAAACCGAACTAAACGGCATATATACCAAATCGAACCGGTTTAAGATATTATAAAATTTTATAATATAACATCGGTTTCACATATTATAAAATTTGATTCGTTTCAGTTTGACCACCAAACCAAATCGAACCGAACCATTTCCACCCCTAAGAGCCAACATTGTTATTTTATCATTAAAAAGTAAATAAAATATAACAAATATATCAATAAAATATCACTAGTGTAGAAAGTTTAAATTGATAACAAGAAACTTATACTTATTTATTGAAATGGTTCGTCATTAATTTAAATATCTTTTTTCTTAAAGATATCCATCAAGATAACATTTTATCCATATTTCACATTGATGTTCAAAACGTTAATAATAATTATATGAGTTTGGATCATACATTCATTAATATACCTACAATGAGGCATTTTGGTTCATTCTTTGTTTGTGGGCTTGGGAAGGCTGTTTGACATTAGTGGCCACTCCAATGGCTTGAAGTAACATAATCACATACCAACCAAAGTCGATTTCCCACCATTCTAGTCCAAATCTAGCCGAATACTCAAAAGCATGGTGATTATTGTGCCACCCTTCTCCATATACAACCAAACCCAGTAACCTATATCATCAAACATTAAAACATCGATATGATCGAAGTTTCAATTTTTCGATATAAATATATATCGATAAAATTTGAAATCCGACCGCATATTCAAATTAATAAATTATATCTTTTTAAGATTAATATATCGATAAATATTTCAATTTTGAAATAATGTATATCATAAACAATAAACTACAATACTTTTGTCACTAAAAAATTGTGACTAAGAGTATGTGACATCTAAAGGAATATATATGATTTATTAGTTGAATAATAGATAAATTATCTTATGACTTATAAATTAATGATACTTTTTTATATACTCTATACCAAAAGTCATATAAATAAATAAGTTAATACAAATATATTAGTAATTTGGAAGTTTTTCTTTTAAAAAAAAATTGACAATTATTTTTGTTAGAAGTGTAATATAGATCGATCTACATTATAGTTTAATAATGAAATAATAAACAAACTACTTACTGTTATCTATAAGTTTTGTCAAATTAAAATCAACCGAAAAAAAATGTTAAATTAAAATGAGCATTTAAAAAAAAATGTTATTTTTCACACTTACCAATTGTTTGTAGATAAATTGTTATTTTTCCATGGTTGCTTTCCCCATGTATGACATATTGAGTTTACCATAAATGTTGAGTGTAGGAGCGTTACAATCCTCACGCCCTGCATGGAAACGAGTATCATACCAAGGATTAAAATATTGATGTTCATATTGAGATTGTAATTTTACAGATGAATCGATAAAATCTCGATCTAGACAAATATTTCTATTAGTCGCGGAATTTATAAAATTTATTTAGATTGATAATTAAGTTTGTTTTTATTCCAAAACTAAGTTGTAGATATTATTATTAGTAATCATATTTGTATTAGTCTAAATAGAAATGACCTTTTTTTTATATTTTACGAGCATTTATAAAAGATGTTGGAGATATCCATGAATATTTAATATCCATGGACATATCTGTATATCTGCAAATATTTTCATCCCTGTATCATATGTCATACACGGTTTCTTTCTATAAATTTATGAATGATTTTATCTACATTATAAATGAATGTAAAGTTGAAATTTAGGTGTTACAACCTCAATAATAAATCTAGCACACCGAACTCACGTAACAAGAAAAGAGTAGTTTGATTCATTTGATTATTATTATTATTTTGAGTTCAATATTGAAGGAGATATTTGAATCACGGATCTTTAAATCTCAGATTTATATACTTTATGGTAGGCTTATATTTTAATTATAAACTAAACATATTTAGATTTCATATTTTTTTAGAAAAATATTATGTTTTGAGGATCATTTGATTAAATTGGAGTTGATTTTCTTTACACGCTAATCAAATGATTTTAATGTAAATAAAATAATCTACACTTTTTCATGATTAATAAATTGATAATGGAGCAAGTAAACACAAGTTAATTAAATGGTAATTAATATGTAATACTTCTGATGAGGTTGGAAATTCAAATCTCACCCTTCTATTTATTGTACTTAAAAAATTAAAATAAAATTATTCGTGTAGTCTGTAAGTTTTGAGTTTAGTTTTTATTTGGTTCTTGGATTTTAAAATCACACACTTTTACCTCTTAATATTGAGTTTAATTTTCATTTTATCACTAGATTTCATAGTATTATATTTTTACCCTTAGTTTTGAGTTCAATTTTCATTTGGTCATACATCTCAACATATATTTACATTTTTATCCCCAAATTTTTCCTAATGCTCACTTTGAAAATTGACATAAGATATAAGTTAATTAATTTGAAATAATTGTGATGTTAAAATTTTTAATTAATTTTAATAGTGATGGAATATTCATGAGTGAGAACTAACTTATTTGTAATTCATTTAAATTAATTAATAGACATTGTCACAGACACATAAAGTGAATATTTAGTGAAAAATTAAGTTAAAAATATAAATCTTGAAGCTATAAAGACTATATATTGAAACAAAATTTAAGGATAGAAACGTAACATTCCGAGATCTAGAGATAAAAAAGAAATTAATCTTACAATTTAAGAGTAAAAATATAACATTATAAAACCTTGAGACCAAATAAAAACTCAATCTAAAACGAAGAGATTAAAGAAATATTTTCGCAGAAAAAAATAATAATTGAAAGAAACAAATTAAGTGAGAGATTTTACCATTCCCCATATGAGAAAAGGAGTTCCCCCAACAAGAAAAAGTAGGATTGCAAGAATAATTGGATGAAGAAGATAGGTTTTGTGAATAAATCTATAGAAAGTTTGCTTCTCCAAGTCACCAACATTATCTGCTCTCCCATATTTCCTAACACTTAAAAAATTCTTTTTTTCAATCTCTTTAAAATTATTAAAGGACGGATTTGAACAAACTTTTTTAGCATAAAAATTGGAATCAAACAACCAAGTCATATGACTAAACAAAAATCCTTGAACAGGACTATGTGGATCCCTTTCAGTATCAACAAACTGATGATGACTTCTATGCGTGCTCACCCAACCGATTGGATCACCCTAAAACGTTAAAAGAGAAACAATGAAAGATTTTATTAGACAATAGATATATTTTCATATACTAAGTTAGCCAACTGTATGTAACAATCCATCTTCATGTTGATATATAAGTAATTATATAAGTTATTAGATGTCAAACCTGTAATGCATGAACTCCACAATAAGCAAATAAGTATTCAAAGAACTTAGAGAGCTTAAAGCTTCGATGTGAAAGATTTCTATGATATGAAATACTAATACCGAAAAGTCCCGTAATGTTATGTAATGCAAAAGCAACCCAAAATGCACTCCAATTGAAATAAAATGGGGCAAAAATACAAAGCACATGAACAAAGAAATAAAAGGAAGCCATTCCTTTGTCGATCTTCGTCCATTCTCTCCTAGAAGGCTTTGCCATTTCGTAAGGGCTTGCTAAAGATTAGACTATATATCTTCTAACCCCCATGTGTGTGTATATATAATTTAAGACTTGTTGAACTGATTAATTTAGCTACGTTTTGAGTTTAATTTAGCTAATTTAAGCCTAGTTAAGTAATCATTTCTTTAAAAAAAATTAAGCTTATTTTCTTTCAATTTTATATAATAATTTGTATTTTTTTTTAAGTACAATGGTTAATTAAATTTTTAGCCAAATTTTAAAAACAAAAATAAATTTTCAAAAGCTACTTTTTTTAGTTTTCAAAAATTGACTTGGTTTTTTAAACCATTGAGAAAAAGTAGATAACAAAAAAAGAGATTTGGAGGTGGAAGTAGTGTTTATAAGGTTAATATTCAAAAACAAAAACAAAAAAAACTAAGGTTCCGTTTGGTAACCATTTTGTTTTTTTGTTTTTGTTTTTGGAAATTAAGTCTATGAACATTATTTCCACCATTTTATCTACTTTTCACCAATGGTTTAAAAAGCAAGCCAAATTTTGAGAACTACAAAAATAGCATTCAAAAAATTGTTTTTGTTTTTTAAATTTGACTAAGAATTTAACTATTGTACTTGAAAGATGCAAGTCATAGTAAGAAATGTCGATGAAATATGCTTAATTTTTAAATATTGAAAAGAAATTAAATGGTTATCAAACGGGACCTTAGATACTAAGTTTTGAGTGTAGTTGAAACTTCAAAATTTTCCAATGACCTCTCCATTACCATATTTATAAAAAAAAAATTTATCCCTAAATTTTGAATATAAGTTTTCCTTTATAACTTTTTAGTTTAATTTTCATTTGACACTTATGTTTTAAAATGTTACATTTGAATATCGAATAATATGTAATTGACCGAAAACACAGCTTGAAAATGAAAATAACTCTTCGGCTCATAAATGAATTGTAATTATTTTTGGTCCCTATATATCTAGACTTTTTACTTCTACTTCATGCTTGCCTCTTTTTTTTTCCTTTTTTTTTTTCATTTTGAAAAACTTAATGCTTGCCTTTCATTCACGTGGTATTAATTTTAATTAATTAATTTAAAAGAATTATTAAGTGGATTTCTATATTAATTTTAATAGGATAAAAAATTAATGAAAATTAATTTAATTATAATTAATTTATTTTTTAAATTAATAAATCGAAAATTAACACTAAAACTTAAAAATGAGCATGAATGAAAATTCAACCATAAAAATTTTGGATAAGCGATACTAAACTCAAAACAAATGATAAAAAAATAATATTTTAAAATATAACAACCAAATAAAATTACAATAAAAAAGTATTTATTATAAATATTACAAATAGGTGTTAGATGCTCGTGTTTAGTGTACAATGTCAAATGTCATTTTTCTATTACCACGTATGTTGCCCATGTATCAAATCACTTATGCATAGTGTCCAAAGTGCCACATTCTAGTTGTCACTTTGTCTATAAATAGTGACACTTGGTAGATCTTGAAATAACACATATTGGTGATAAATCCACTTCAAAATCCCACTCCATTTTTCATATTATCCAATTTTTCATAATTTTAGTTTTTTTATTATATTTGTATATTATTATATTATATTTTCTCTATATTTGTGTTTCTATTATGCTTCTAAATTTCACAACACATTATCAGCACGAGCTTCCATTGCATAAGGTTTTTCACAAAGACCTAGTATTAATTATGAGGAGATGTACTCTCTGGTGGTGACGCAATTACACAAAAATATTTAATTGGTTTGATTGTGTATGAAAATCTGAACATGCATCTTATAGATATAGTCACAACATATTTATATGGATCTCTTGATAATGATATTTATATGAGAATCCTAGAAGAACTTAAGGTACCTAAAGCATATAAATCAAGTTCCTAGGAATTGTATTCAATAAAGTTATAGAGATCGCTATATGGATTGAAACAATCAGGATGAATGTGGTACAATTGCTTGAATGGATATTTTTTGAAAGAAGGATATCAATACAATCCAATGTATTCATGTGTTTTTATAAAGTAATCACAGTCAGGATTTGCTATTATGACTGTATATGTTGATGACTTAAATATAATTGGGACTCTTGAAAAGCTTTCAAAGGCAATATAGTATTTTAAGAAAGAATTTGAGATGAAAGATCTAGGAAAAACAAAATTTTGCCTTAGCTTGGAAATTGAGCATTTAGCAGATGGGATATTTGTTCATCAGTCAACTTATACAGGAAAAGTTTTGAAAATATTTTATATGGATAAAGCACATCCATTATATGGATAAAGCATCTGTTCAGGCGACTCTACCACATTTTCTTGCACTGGATTTTTTTGCCCTAGTTTATTGCTTTGTACTAGTTTTTGTACATCCCACTTCACTTTAGGACAAGCAGGAAATGGTTGAGGTTGATGCCCTAAAGTCTTGTGTTCTGTAGTTTGTAAACAGTTTGTACAGACGTTTGTGATGTATAATATATGATATTTTACTTCACTTCTTGATTTTGATCAGTTAATTGTTTTATTTGCTTTACCACAAATCAATAAACCTAAAATCCTTGGTTATTTGGATGTAACTTAAGCATGTATGTGGTGACACACAAGTGGATCATGTCTTAAGTGATAACCAAAATTGTCTGTAGTATATGGATATATGAGGGAAACCTTATCTTGGTAATGCTACGGATGCAACCCGTTTTGTGGAATGGTCACAAGTGTTATGACTTATCACAGATGGTCTGATCTTGATTATTCATATAGAGGACATGCGAGCGGGGGCTTCCTATACAAAGAGTTTGTATAAAACCTGATCACAAAGTGTTAACGTCTCTTTATATAATACTGTTTATGACAGGGACTTCACTTCACTAAAATGACCATAAGTAACATAACCTCAATCCTGATTGAGTTGGGAACTCCTGGCATTGAGGTCAGTCCTTTTATTTGCATGGGTACGAGTAGCCAGATCGCCGACTCAAACCTACCACTTTGAGGATTCGTCTGATTTGGGAGCTGGGAACTCAACTACACAAGAAGAAGTTCACTCCTTACCTGAAGCAGGGACAAGTAGATAGATAGCTCCCTTAAGGACTGATTTCAGGGCTTGAATGATGTGGCGCCACACACCTTCTCTTGGCCGGAGAGGTGTTCACACATAGTTGGACTATGTTGTATTGTTCATTAGAGGAATCAGTGGTACTTAAGGAGTAAGATGTAACTATAGGGGAAAAACGATAAATTGGCTCAACTGTACTTACGAGCATCTGTGAAGAGTCATCGTACTCATGATCGGTTATATTCAATGGACACAGAAATATATTTGTGGTAAGAAGAGTTCGGTTGTTGGTATTTAGTGAAATGCTTGGCAATTAACGGATGGTGGATCTCGTGGCTAAAGAGTTTAGTCAGCTATTCACGTATCGTTGGAGTTTTGAGCCACAATTCCATAAGATCCCCTTGGTAGCTTGGATAAAGTTAAGAATCAGTTTTTGGGTCAATTTGAAATGTTCAAATTGACAAGAGGGAGTTCGAATATGATATAATTGAACTGGTTAATTATATATGATATAATTGATTAAAAGTATGTGATACATTATTTTGGAGGAAATTAGATATAAATATGATTTATATCAAGTAGAGAAGAAATTACTATAGTAGATATGCGATATCAAATTATAGGTCAAGAATATAATATGATTATATTTATTATTTAATTGAATAGGCGATTATGAAAAAATTGGCCATGAATTTCTCTTAAATCATGCGAAAGTGGGAAAATTGAATTCGGTTATTGTAACTGAAGAATAAAATGAATTTTTTTTTCCATTTTGTAAAGAGTTCGAAAAGTTCGCTCACAGTGTGGAAACTTCACGATCACTTAGTTGAGAGCCTATATGATAACGCCCATCGCATAAATGATCGTACACCCGCGTACTAAACGATCGCACGCGTTCTCTAAACAATTGCTCACCTTCTCTAAACGATCGCTTAGCGTCGAGCTTTCCTAAACGATCGTTTACTATTTGCTAGACGATTACTGAGTAAAACCTACATGATTCTGTACCTTTCTCTAAGCGACAAGCATCGGACTATACGATAGTCACCTACTATCTCCCACTTGCTTGTCGTTCTACACGATCGTCCTTTCCTCCTCCCTCTACCAATTCCATCAAAGTCCACTCTTTAGATTCTAACTTTGAGAATACCAAGGGCTTCAAGTGGTGGTGTCGTCCCCGGTTGCGCTTGTTCGTGCGCTACCGTTCGTATAGACGATCGTGGTGCTGTTAGGCTATTGATTGTTGGGCGATTTGGATCGTAAAGGAGTCACTTCCGCTGGATTGAGTTCAAGTGAAGATTTTCTTCAACTGGCACGTATACTCAATTTGTTGTATTTTATTTATCAAAGCATGTCTATAATTAGTGTTAAAATGCATACTTGTTTGTTAGAATGAGTGTGTGATAATTTGATCACAATGAAATAGGAAAGATTCGAACCCACTCATGGATACTCTTGTTTAAGAGTTCCTTCAATTGGTATCAGAGCCAGGTTCTGATATTCCAATTTCATTGATGCAACGAATTACATAGACATTCGTGGTGGGTGCATATTTGCTCTCTGTTTAATTGTTAAATTGTTTGTGGATGTGCGGACTCATGGAATTTTCTGGTATGTAACCTCAGTTTGATTAATTCTTTTGCATTTTCGGTTAATTGTAAAGGCCCCTGCGTTTTTTGGCACAATTAATTGTTATCGAGCCTGTAATTCAAAGTCAGTTTGAGTCTTGAGTCGTTCATGAAGAAGTTCAGAGCAAGGGTTGCTGGTCTTCAAGGAAGAAGACGATCAAGAGTTGATCGAGTCATGTAGACGATGAGGTAAGCAATCACTGAATATCGGATGATCGGGCATCATTTCATGCACACGCACTAGACAATCGTTTAGCTCAGCAAGCATCATCGCTTAGTAATTGACTAATCGATCATGGAATATCGCACGGTAAATTATTTACCTTTTCCGCGTTAAGCGATCGCTTAGACGATCAAACTTTGTAGCCTCATTGTCATCTAAGTGATCGTAGCTTTTTCACGTTATCGTCTAGTGTGCGCTAAGCGATCGTTTACCTACGCCGTTTACTAAACAATGGATTTTCTCCTGGCGGTTCAAGACCCGGTTCGCCTGTGAAATGGTTTGCTCGGTAAAAATTGTAGTAGATAGAATTATTTCATTCTGGTTTTTGTAAAGATTCATCTTGGTCCATTAATCCTTGATTTAATACATGAGATGTATGATTATTTATATGTCATAGGGTATGCACATATAGTAAATCACACCTTAGGTTATGCATTGGTCATGCATCATCTCTTTATTGTAAATGTTATAATTTAGAGAAACATGATTTAATTAAGTAAGAGCATGCTCATGCATCATATAATATAAGAGTTATATTTATGCATGCATAAAAGCATTGACATGCATCATCTTTATAATATAATTGTTATAGTATAAGGGTATATGGAAAGCATGTTTGCTTGGTTATTACGCGTATATAAAAGTTATGTATAGTAATGATCGGACATTGCATGAAACATGACATATAGGTTTCTTTATAAGCGTTATAAACACCTAGTTATGCACAATGTATTTTAGTTGTTTCTTTTTAATGGTTAAAGAGAAATTAGAACTAAAAGTAATAAGAAAGACATGCATGCTCACTTAAGTTTAATTCATGGTTTTAAAATGTTAAAAACTTGGATAACATAGACCTAATATCATGGTTCTAATATGATTAGCAACCCTTGAGCTTTAATCTTTTAATCAGTTTAATAGGATTAAATTGACTAATAAAAGGTTAAAGTGTAGCAAATCTATCTATAAGAAACCTTTTGTCTAAGGCGGGTTTTGTCTAGGTTGGGGTATTTAAGTTGACAAAAATGTAACACCCCTACCTGGGAACCTACCTGGAAAGGTGAATTAGATATATTTGATGCATGCATGCAAGTTAATGACAGTTCATTAAAGTGTTTAAATGTGACTACTTGAACTTGTTCATTTTTCATAGACAAAAGTTGTTTATGAGCGGACTTA
Source organism: Benincasa hispida (assembly GCF_009727055.1). Lineage (NCBI taxonomy): Eukaryota > Viridiplantae > Streptophyta > Magnoliopsida > Cucurbitales > Cucurbitaceae > Benincasa > Benincasa hispida. Next base: position 79,523,201 of record NC_052359.1, read on the forward strand.
AAAAGATTACTTAGACTAAAATCAGTAGCTGATTGTCTAGGTTAATGAACCCATAGGTAGAACATTCAATGGGAAGTACTTGGGGCATATGATGCTTCACTTAAACCTTTCACGTTTCTCCTATATAGTCCACATCGTGAGATCTACCCTCGGCCTCGTGGCACCTTGGGAGTGTCCCCCTAAAGGATGGTGTTTAGGTAGGTCAATATCAAGGTGGATGGAGAGAATGTTCATAGTAAATGGGAGCAGGAAGTGTGACAGCATATCCCACGGTCTCATTCGTTGGATTGAATAAAGTTTCTGCGCATCGCCTCGAGGCACCATGGGAGTGTGATAACTTGTAGAAATACAAGTTATTTATGCCACCTTATCTAGATATTGCAGCCAAAAGTTAGTGAATATACGTCGATTGTATGAAAATTAGCCTAGTATTACAATAATTATAAATGTTTGCAATTACACCCACTAACACCATAAAGATGGAAGACAAGCTGAATTTTACTCTATTTTGCAGGAGACCAAGTCACCATTTGCGCTCAAGGCTCACGAGAAACTGATCAACGCATCTCTGTCACATTGCGCCTGTCAGTCAACAATGAAGAGACGATTATCACAATGACGGCGCAATGTGATAGTCGATCTAGAGCAGTATGCAACCGCATGCGGTAATAAAAACAACACCGCATGTGAATCCATGATCGAAAGATGCAGTTGAGCAATGCAAAAGCAGAGGATTGAGACACGTCTACAACTAATGGTTGTGCAGAATTGACGGTCTGATTGCATAACAGAAGGAATAATATCCCTCCATCTTCGGAATTACAATGACAATCAAGTGGGGACCACAAGGCTAGAGTCAAAGATCTGCACCTATAAATAACCCATTGATTTCAGAGAAAAAGAATGCTATGGGATACGGGGTAAATGTTGCAAAACTGTTGAGAGAAAAGGTTGAGCTGAGTGCTTAAGTAAAGAAATTCGGGAAGAAGACGAGATAAGGCCGAGAGGTGAATCTCAGATCTACCCTGCCAAACACCCGATTGAAAGCTCTGTGCAAAGATCCCTGCTACCGGTGGAGCAAGCTTGAGAGGGAAGCTCTTCCTACCATCAAATCCATCCTATCTGGCAAGCAGATCTTCATCGAATCTATGCCAAGACATTGGCACTTGTTTATATCTGTTCTATCTCTTTCATCGTTATATTTCACTTTCTCATTATCTTTTCATTCACACCATGTATCAAACGCTTAATAGAGATATTAAACGTTTCGATAGCTTTCCTTTATCATTTTCTGTCTATTTCTGTTCACCCGTCAATCACTTTCTTCATGATGTCTTCTTAATTCCCTGATAAGCAATATGAATTAACTAAGTACTTAATCTGTGTTAAAGATATAAAATGTGTTTAGCTAAGGCATGCTGGACGACATCTTCACCTGTGAGAGCAGAAGTGAAGATGCTATTCTAATCTATCGAGAGAAGGTCAGAAGAATGCGTTAACTAAAGCGAGTAGTACTTCCAGACATAGAAGCAACCTTACGTTCAATACGTTAGTGTCTGTTTCACCACAGACATGTGGGAACGCGGCCGATCACTGAAAGGTATATGCCAAGAGAAGAGCGGAACAGGATTTGTAGCTTCAATGCAATTGAGAACTTACGTTGTTTATATTATTTTTCTTTCTCTTTCTATTCTGTTCATAAGACTTGTCGCCGTATTCCACGTCTTTGCACAACTTTCACAGCCAGCCTTGACCCCAACATTGTGTAACATGAAGCCTGTATCTTGTATCATCTAACTTAGGTTTATTGTATTTCATTTTATTATCGCATCTTTACTGCTTTACTTTATTTTATCACAATTTATATACCTGTACAAACACATTTTTAAAGATTGAAAACTTGGTCGTATATATCATGACATACCACAATAACCTAAATCAGTCCCCGTGTTCGACCTCGGATCACACTGAGAAACTTGCGGTGGAATTACACTTGGTTCTATCATAAGGAAGCTTGTGACAACGCATGGCATGCTACATGAACATCCATAATTAACGAATATTTAGAAGTAGTATCGCATCATTTCAAGCATAGAACATCATCAATCATACCTATCAAAACCTGCGGTACAGAGTGTCCTCCTATAGGATGGCAGTTTTGCGTGTTTCTTTGGATCTCCTGTAAGAGGATAAGGTTACTTAATTGTCATACCTCGCCCTGAGCCCGCCTCCTGAACCCAAGGAGAGGTGTGAGGGACCGAAGATATTACTCTTTTGTGATACCTACTGTTCAACTAAACCTCATTGCTCTCAGTAAACTTTAAGTCAAGAAGATAAACAATAACCAATTGAGTAGGTTTATTACAACAATATAATGTTTATACAACTCCACGACTTAACTACAAAGTTTACATTAACAACTCTAAAACCCTGGAAGTGTAACTATGGCTTGTGGCAGTCCTTGACCTTAGCAGCATCCTGGAACTCCTCACCTTTCGCTACCTGGGAAGAAAACATGAAAGAAAAGAATGAGCGTCACAAAGCTCAGTGAGTGGTAAGTAACTTCTAGAATCTATTTCAACTCATAAATAACAAGCATATCATATATATACAAGGTTAGTACTCAAACCTCATCTTTGAATGAGTCTGGTCTCACCTTCTATCTACACGCACGGTAGATAGTTAATTGTTACTAATTATAAATGCTTACTCTTTTGTGTTCCCTTTGTTCCCTATGTGCACATAGCTCCCCTCTTATGGGCTTAGAAACTAGGCCCATCGGTCCTTTGACCATCCCATACGAGGCTGTTCCCACAGGCTCAGAAACTAGACCTCTCGGTCCCCTGACCATTTTGTGAGGTTCCATTTGGGGCTCAGGAACTAGGTCTATTGACCCCCTGACCATCCCGATCATATGTTCTCATTTTCATGCTAATTACTCATTCACAACATCAGCATATGCATTTTACTCTAAGAGATATGGTTAAGACTTAAAGGAAAGTACCACTCACCTTGGTAAAGTTGGAGTCTTCCTTTCTAAAAGTTCCTTGATCACTTTAGGCTCCCTTTTGAACCCTAGGATCCATATTCAAATTAAAGCTCATATTACTCATAATTCTAAGCCTTATCTCGAGATACTTCCTTCTACAAACATTCTCTACAATGTCTCAAGAATCTTACCTTAAAAACTTAGCTTAGAACTCCTCATGGTCTGGCCAGAATCATCAAAACATCAATACTGGCTCAAGCTTACTCGACAGCTCGACCCTTCTGTCTTTTCCTCATTCTTCAGACCAATTCCTCGAAACTTCTTTTCTGGCAGCCCTACTCTAAGAACTAAACTCTCAAATCTTTCAAGTGGCTTTAAAATCACTCTAAATACACGAGTATTCTGGGAGAAATCCTCATCCCAAATTGATACTACTTCCAGACTTCACTGTCTGATAGCATATTCTCCTTTTGGAATTTCATGACCGACACATGATCTCACTTCCAACGCTCTCCTTCAAATTTACTTTCTAACACTCTTCCTCACGTTCTTTGAAAAGGATTTGGCTTGTGAATGGAAGATACATCTTGTGGTGGTATTTATAGGCCAAAGGAAATGATCTTTATCATCATTACCAAGTCTCAACGCAAGACACCTCCTACTTTGGAGTGTTTGCACCATGTTTTGCCACCACCTACTCCCTTGACATTCACCTACTCTCATGCCACTCATATACTTTAGTTGTCTTCATTATGCATAAGACTTTCTTTACATGAAACTTAATTCATCTAGCTTATACTAACTCAAGTTGAACCTTCTCTGGGTATAGCCATTTGTCCAAATGAGCTCATCAACCTTATGTAACGCAAGCATCAGCACCGCTCTATCGCTTAGTTCTTGCATCTATCGCTTAGCTCCAACACCCTATCGTGAAGCTCAATCGTTTAGTAAACGATCTCACTCTCAACGATCTCGCACATAGCCTATCGCTTAGCTGCCGTACCCATCGTTTACCTCTATCGTTTAGCACTGACGTCCTATCGTCTAATGCATCCGCTCATCGCTTAGTATTCCGCCCATTGTGTAGCACTGACGCCCATCGTCTAGCACAACACGGCTATCATCTAGCGCTCACGCCCATCGCATAACGCCATCGTATAGTCTATTGCTTAGCGTTCGCGCATCGTCTAATGCTTAACGCTATCGTCTAGGGCTTACACTGATCATGTAGTGCTTAATGCCTATCGTATAGCCCGATCGTCTAGCACGTCACTTCTCGCTGTCACAGCCTAAATGCATGAGCAACTTAGGCAATGCCTCTTATCAACACCTCGGCCAATCATGTGTTTAACCTCACCAGCTCACGCACGGTTGCCTTCGGCTACACTTAGCCCCATCTCATGCGTTAACACCAAACACATGGTTCCTTTTGACTTTATACTCAGCCAAATTCCACTAATAAAGGCAAACTACTCAAGGAAAACTCATTCAACACTTAGAAATTTCCTTCTCTTCAACATAGGATTTAACTTTCACTTAGTTAATTCCCTTAGTTACCTGTTTAAGTAGTGAAAATGGAAATTTGGGTTTCACATTAGTCTCTTGTCCTAATCTGCTTCTTCTCTACGGTGGGCTCATTAGGGCGAGACTCTGGTACCGAAAGAGAAGGGTCACACTTACGCGAAATTGTTAAAGATTAACAGTTTTGGACCAAATAAATGGTGGCTGTTGGGTCCAGTTCCAAGAGTTGGTTCTGCCTAATGGTTGAGAAAGTCTCATCTCAGTAAAGGAGCATCTGATCACCTCACCGGTGATGTTTGTCCTGCCTCACTGGGGCATCATTGCAAAATAGAAGTTTTTCACTTAGGGTACTTGAAACTGTTTTGCAAAATTAATTGGTTAAAATGTAGTTTAGCAAAATCTAATAAAAGTTTTGTTCATTTTTCAACAACAAGTTTTGAAAAATGGCCACAACCACAATTGCTTTGCTTAGCGCCAAAAAATTAACTGTCGATAACTTTCCAACATGGAAACATATGATCACAACGATACTACTCATCGAAGATCTCATGTTTGCCCTTACGGAGGTCTGTCCTTCTATTCTAGCTTCGAATGCCAACTCGAAATGTTCGGGAGGCATATGAGCGATGGACATGGGCGAATCCCGAGCCTATATCGTGGCAAGTCTTAATGACGTCTTGGCCAAGAAGCATGAGCCCATGGTCTCAGCGCGTGAGATCATGGAGTCCCTGTGGGGGATGTTTGGACAACCGTCTGAACAGCTCAAGCACGAGGCTCTAAATTATATATTCAACTCCAAAATGGAAGAAGGCACCTCTGTTCATGAACATGTGCTTAACATGATGGTACACTCTGTCTCTTATACACATCTAGATGTGTATAAGAGACAGGAGGAAAGGGAAGGTGCTTGCTAACCCGCCTCCTGTTGCCCCAAAAAGGCGTCTGCCACAAGTTGAAAAGGGAAAGTGTTTCTACTGCAACCAGGATGGACACTGGAAGAGGAACTGTCCTCGCTGGCTTAAGGAAAGGAAGGCCGCCAAGGCTAAGGTCAAGGCAGATAAAGGTAAATATGATTTACTTGTACTTGAAACTTGTTTAGTGAAGAATGAAGATTTTGCCTGGATAATTGATTTGGGCACCACTAACCATGTTTATTCTTCTTTTTAGGGGATTAGATCCTGGCGACAGCTGAAGGTTGGTGAGATGACGATGCGAGTAGGCACCGGGCACATCATCTCAGCTGTGGCAGTGGGAGGGATCCAGTTATCTTTACATAATAGGTTTCTAATTTTGAATGATGTATATATTGTTTCTGAACTTAAGAGGAACCTTATTTTTGTAAAGTGCTTGCTACAATGTAAATACACTATTTCATTTAATGTGGGTAAAGCGTTTATTCATAAAAATGGTGTTAATATTTGTACAGCATATCTGGAAAGTAACTTGTATGTGCTAAGACCATTAGCCATTAGTTCCCTCCATATTACAGAATTGTTTAAAACTGTCGTAACTCAATCTAAACGTCAATGAATTTCTCTAAAATAGGGCACATCAATCTCAATAGGATTGAGAGATTGGTGAAGAATGGACTTTTAAGTGAGTTGAAGAAAATTCTTTACCGGTGTGTGAATCTTGCTTTGAGGGTAAGATGACTAAACAACCTTTTACTGGAAAAGGTGATCGAGCCAAAGAGTCTCTTGAGTTAGTAAATTCTAACCTTTGTGGTCCAATAAATGTGCAAGCACGAGGTGGCTATAAGTATTTTATCAGTTTTACTGAGGATTACTCTAGGTACGAGTATGTTTATCTTATGCAACGAAAATATGAATCCTTTGAAAAGTTCAAAGAGTTCAAGGCTGAAGTTGAGAACGCATTGGATAGACGGATTAAAACACTTCGATCAAATCGAGGTGGAGAGTTTTTAGACTCGTAATTCCAGGACTATTTGATAGAACATGGAATCATTTCCTAACTCTCAGTGTACACCTCAACAAAATGGTATAGCGGGGAGGAGAAATAGAACCTTGTTGGACATGGTTCGTTCGATGATGAGTTACGCTTCCTTACGGGACTCGTTTTGGGGTTTCACAGTGGAGACTGCGGTATACATACTCAACTCTGTTCCCTCCAAGAGTGTTGCGAGAACACCTCTGGAGTTGTGGAACGGGCGTAAAGCTAGTTTACGTCACTTCCATATTTGAGGTTGCCCTGCACATATGCTTGAGGAAAATCCCAAGAAGTTGGAACAACGGTCGAGGTTATGCCTCTTTGTAAGCTACCCCAAAGGTACACGAGGGGGTTATTTTTATGATCCGTCGAAAAAATAGGGTGTTTGTTTCCACGAACGCTACTTTCTTGGAGAATGATCATATTAGGGAGCATAGTCCACGAAGTAAAGTCGTGTTGCATGAGCTTTCTAATGAAACTACTGAAACTTCAACAAGAGTTGTTGAAAAGTCTGCTTCATCAGCAAGAGTTGTTGTTGATGGGGTAGTTCATCTAGTAGGTCAGTTCCCCCTCAAGAGTAGATGAAACCTTGACGCAGTGGAAAGGTTGTGAACCCGCCCATTCGCTATCTGGGTTTCACGGAAATCCTAGGTATGGTAGCATATGGCGATGTTGAGGATCCGTTGTCTTATCAGAAGGCAATAGAGGATGTCGATCGGGATGAATGGGTCAAGGCCATAGATCTCGAGATGGAGTCGATATACTTCAACTCAGTATGGGATCTTGTAGATCAGACTGATGGGGTAAGACCTATAGGTTGTAAATAGATCTACAAGCACAAACGGGATGCTGATGGGAAGGTACAGACCTTCAAGGCTCGACTTGTGGCAAAGAGTTATGCCCAGGTAGAGGGAGTTGACTATGAGGAGACTTTCTCGCCTGTTGTCATGTTAAAGTCAATCCACATCCTCCTGTCATTTGCAACTTATACAATTATAAGATCTGGCAAATGGACGTCAAGACAGCCTTTCTGAATGGCAATCTTGAGGAGACCATTTACATGGTGCAACCCGAGGGATTCATAGCCCAAGGTCAAGAGATAAAAGTTTGCAAGCTGAATCGTTCCATTTATGGGCTGAAACAGGTGTCTAGATCTTGGAACATACAGTTTGATACTCCAATCAAGTCGTATGGCTTTAACCAGAACGTTGATGAACCTTATGTCAACAAGAAGATTATCAACACTTCAATAGTATTCTTAGTATTGTATGTAGACGATCTACTACTCATTGGGAATGATATAGGTCTACTAATTACAGTTAAGAACTGACTAGTGACCTAATTCCAAATGAAATATTTGGGAGAGACTCAATTTGTTCTAGGTATACAGATCTTTCGGGATCAAAAGAACAAAGTGTTAGTACTGTCTCAGGCATTGTACATTGACAAGATGTTGCTCAAGTACTCGATGCAAGACTCCAAGAGGACTGTCGTTCAGGCATAGAGTCACTTTGTCTAAGAACATGTGTCCTAAGACACCTCAATAGGTTGAGGAGTTAAGACGGGTCCCATATGCATCTCCGTTGGCAGTTTAATGTATGTGATGCTCTGTACTCGTTCAGACATCTACTACGCTGTGGGCATAGTCAGTAGGTATTAGTCTAACCCAGGCAAGGGTCACCGAACCACAGTGAAGAACATCCTCAAGTATCTTCGGAGAACAAAGGACTACATGCTCGTGTATGAATCTAGGGATTTAATCCTTACTAGATACACGGATTTTGACGTTCAAACTAATAAGGACTTTCGCAAGTCCACGTAAAAGTCAGTTTCTACTCTTAACAGAGGAGCTGTAGTGTGGGGAAGCACTAAGCAATGGTGCATCACCGACTTCACTATGGAGGCGGAATACGTAGTGGCTTGAGAAGTTGCTAAGGAAGCCATCTGGCTCAGGAAGTTCTTGACAGAACTGGAAGTTGTTCCAGATATGTCTAGGCCCATTACTCTCTATTGTGATAATAGTGGGGTAATGGCGAACTCCAAGGAGCCTAGGAGTCACAGGTGTGGCAAACACATAGAGCAGAAGTATGATCTGATCCGCGAGATAGTGCATCGAGGGGATGTGATTGTCACGAAGATCGCTTCGGAGCACAATGTTGTTGACCTATTTACGAAGGCTTTCACGACTACAGTATTTTAGGGTCACCTTCAGAGCATGGGTCTACAGGATCGCCCAAACTGGACTAGGGCAAGTGGAAGATTTTCTTATACTAGGCTTTTATGCCCTAATTTATTATTTTGTACTAGTTTTTGTACACCCTACTTCACTTTAGAACAAGTGGGAGATTGTTGGAGTTGATGCCCTAAAGTCTCATGTTCTATAGTTTGTAAACAGTTTGTACGAACGCTTGTGATGTATAATATATGATATTTTACTTCAATTCTTGATTTTAGTTAATTGTTTTATTTTCTTTACCACAAATCAATAAACATAAAATCCCTGGTTATCTGGATGTAACTTAAGCATGTATGTGGTGACATACAAATGGATCGTGTCTTAAGTGATAACTAAAATAGTCTGTAGTATATGGATATAGGAGGGAAACCTTATCCTGGTAATGCTACGGATACGACCCACTTTGTGGAATGGTCACAAGTGTTGTGACTTGTCACAGATGATTTGATCCTGGTCATTCGTGTAAGGGACATGCGAGCGGGGGCGTCTTATACAAAGAGTTTGTATAAGACCTGACCACGAAGTGTTAACGTCTCGTTATATAACACTGTTCATGACAGAGATTTCACTTCACTAGGATGACCATAGGTAACATGACCTCAATCCTGAGTGGGTTGGGAACTCCTGCCATTGAGGGTGGTTCTTTGATTTGCATGGGTGTGAGTGGCCAGGTCGTCGACTAAAACCTACCACTTTGGAAATTCGTCTGATTTGGGAGCTGTGAACTTAGCTACACAAGAAGAAATTCACTTCTTCCTCAAAGCAGGGGCAAGTAGATAGATATCTCCCTTAAGGGCTAATTCCAAGACTTGAACGATGTGGCACCACACACCTTTTTTTGGTCCAAGAGGTATTCACACATAGTTAGACTATGTTGTATTGTTCATTAGAGGAATCAGTGGTACTTAAAGAGTGAGTTGTAACTACAGGGGCAAAATGGTAAATTAGTCCAGCTGTACTTACGAGCATCTATGAAGTGTCATTGTACTCATGATTGGTTATATTTAATGGACACAGAAATATATCTGTGGTAAGAAGAGTTCAGTTGTTGGTCTTTAGTGGAATGCCTGGAAGTTAACGGATGGTGAATCTCGTGGCTAAAGAGTTTAGCCAGCTATTCATGTACCGTTGAAGCTTCGAGCCACAGGTCCATAAGGTCCCTTTAGTAGTTTAGATAAAGTTGAGAATCAGTTATTGGGTCAGTTTGAAATGTTCAAATTGACAAGAAGAAGTTCGATTATATATGATATAATTGACTAAATGTATGTGATACATTATTTTAGAGGGAATTAGATATAAATATGATTTATATCAAGTAAAGGAGAAATTACTATAGTAGATATGTGATATCAAACTATAGGTTAATAATATAATATGATTATATTCATTATTTAATTGAATAGGCGGTTATGAGATAATTGGTCGTGAATTTCTCCTAAATCGTGCGAAAGTAGGAAAATTGAATTCGGTTATTGTAACTGAAGAATAAAATGAAGTTTTTTTTCATTTTGTAAAGAGTTCGAAAAGTTCGCTCACAGTGTGGAAACTTCACGATCACTTAGTTGAGAGCCTATACGATAGTGCTCATCGCCTAAACGATCACACACCCACGCACTAAACGATCGCACACATTCTCTAAACGATTGCTCATCTTCTCTAAACGATCGCTTAGCGCGCCGAGCTTTCCTAAACGATCGTTTACTATTTGCTAGATGATTGTTGAGTAAAACCTATACGATTCTATACCTTTCTCTAAGCGACAAGCACCTAACTATACGATAGTCACCTACTATCTCCCACTTGCTTGTCGTTCTACACGATCATCCTTTCCTCCTTCTCTACCAATTCCATCAAAGTCCACTCTTTGGATTCTCACTTCCAGAATACCAAGGGCTTCAAGTGATGGTGTCGTCCCCGGTTGCTACTTGTTCGTGCGCTACCATTCGTATAGATGATCGTGGTGCTGTCAGGCGATTGATTGTTGGGCGATTTGGATCGTAAAGGAGTCACTTTCGCTGGATTGAGTTCAAGTGAAGATTGTCTTCAACTGGTACATATACTCAATCTGTTGTATTTTATTTGTCAAAGCATACCTATAATTAGTTTTAAAATGCATATTTGTTTGTTAGAATGAGTGTGTGGTAATTCGGTCACAATCAAATAGGAAAGATTCAAACCCGCTCATGGATACTCTTGTTTAAGAGTTCCTTCACATTAAACATTCTAATGGAAGTTCGTTCACTGGATGTGAAGAAAGATATATTTCGACCTCAAGATGATAATGAAAAACTTCTTGGTCCCGAAGTACCATATCTTAGTGCAATTGGTGCACTTATATATCTTGCTAATAATACAAAACCAGATATTACATTTTTAGTAAATGTATTAACAAGATATATTTCCTCTTCAACAAAAAGATGTTGGAACAGAATTAAGCATATATTTCGTTATCTACAAGGAACTATTGATATGAGTTTGTTTTATTCAAATAAATCAAATTTTGATCTAGGTTATGCAGATTTTGGATATTTATCTGATCCACACAAAGCTAGATCTTAAATAGGTTATCTGGTCACACGTGAAGGAACTGTTATATCATGACGATCGGTGAAACAAACCATAATGGTCATTTCGTCAAATCATGCTAAACTTCTTGCAATTCATGAGTCTAGTCAAGGATGTGTATGGTTAAGATCAATGACTTAGCACATTCATAGAACATGTGGCTTGTCTTCTAAAAAAATATTCCAACAATATCATACGAAAACAACACAACATGTATAGCCCAAATCAAAGGAGGATATATTAAAGGAGATAGAACAAAACATATTTCACTAAAACTTTTCTACACTCATGGTCTCGAAGAAAATGGTGACATGTGTATAACAAATTTGTTCGAATGATAACCTAGTCGACTTATTTACAAAAGCATTACCTATCGCAACCTTTGAGAAATTGGTACACAACATTGGAATGCGGTGATTCAGAGATCTTAGTGATGTTTCCATGAGGGGAGCGAATATATTACATTCTTTTAGGATTATTCGATTATATGAAATATGTACTATTTTTCCTTCACTAGGATTTTTTTCTCATTGGATTTTTTTTCAATGAGTCATACTTCATATATTTACAATGGTCATCTAAGGAGGAGTATTATAAATAGGTGTTAGATGTCCATACTTAGTGTTCAATGTCAAATCTCATTTTTCCATTACCACATATGTTGTCCATGTGTCATTCAACCACTTATGCATAGTGTCCAAAGTGTACCACATCCTATTTGCCACTTTGTTTATAAATAATAACATTTGGTGGATCTTGAAATAACACATATTGGTGAGAAATTCACTTCAAAATTCCACTCAACTTTTCATATTATCTAATTTTCATAATTTTAGTTATTTTATTTATTTGTTTATTTTCCCGACTGAACAATATAACTCAAAATAGTAAGATAGTCGATGTAGATTTGAATTTCTCATCTTCTTAATTTCTAATTTCATATCTGGTCTTCTAAGATTATATAAAAATTTGATAAAAAAAAAGGAAAGAAAAAACGAAAACAAAGCATTGAATACTATTTATTTATCTAGTTTGAACTATAAATAACTCCTATTAACTTCGGGAGAAAGTTAAAACAATCTTTAAAATTTCAACCCTACAATTTTCTTTTTTAATGTGATAATTAAAGTTTGCGTGTACATGAAAATAAAAAAAATAAAAATAAATAAAAGAAACACAAATTCTTAAGCCATATCAATAGAGACATCACCAATATAAAGCAGCTCTGTAAATAAACTGGCTACATTCACACGTCGTGAGTAGAAATTACAATGTGGTGGCCGACACTTTGGCCGGTGGAGGTGTTCTCTGCCACTCAATGTTATGACTTGACAATTTTTCGAATGGGCTTACCTGTCTTGTTGATAGGGATTTTGACGAATGTTTTAATTTTTTTTTAAAAGAAAAAAAATTAGAGACATGTATTCAATTAAAGATTTGAGGTTTGAATGTCTACGGTATACCAACCAATTCAAACTATTGGACGTCTCTCCCAACCATCTCTTTCAAGCTAAAATATAGATGCGACCATGATTTAGATTAAGCTGGGATTGAGGATTTCCTGGGATTCTAAAGTTGTCAAAATACTCTTAGCACAAACATTTTTAAAAAATACCATAGTCCTGTACAACTAGCTACCATAATTGATTCAGTGTGTGTTCGTATTCCTGCCCGGTGAAATATATATATATATATGTAACTGTTAATTTACTTGGAATCCTAGTGACACTACGGATACGACCCACTTTATAGAGGCTTACAATTGTTGTGAACTACTACAAATGGTCTAGTCCTGATCATTCATGTGGAGACATGCGAGCGAGAGTGTCCTATACAAAGAGTTTGTATAAGACTGGACCACGAGATGATTTGTCTCTTTATATAATGTCGTTGATACTTGAGACTTACATATCACCTAAACGACCATAGGAGACATGACCTCAATCTTGAGTGTTTTGGGAACTCCTACAGTCCTTTGATTAGTATAGGTGAGAGTGACCAGATTGCCAATCCAACAGGCCTACCTTTATGGGGATTTGTCTGATTTGGGAGCTGGGAATTTAGTTACACAAGATGGAACTCACTCCTTCCCCAAAGCAAGGGTAAGTAGATAGATTGCTCTCTTAAAGGGCTGATTCGAACTACATGGGCAAAACAGTAAATTGGCCCAGCTGTACTTAAGAGCAATTTATGAAGGATTATCACACTGTTGTTTGGTTGATATAGACACAAAATATATTCGTAGTGAGAAGAATGCAGCTGTCGGTCTTTAATCGAGTATCCGGCAGTTAACGTGAAGACCGATGAGCCTTACCAGAAGTGAAGTAAAAAATACCGACAATCTTACCGCAACCTTATCGACTACCTACTTGTATGTTGCTTTCGTAAAACGATGGTGGATCCCGTAACTAAAGAGTTCAGTCAATTATTCACGTACCATTGGAGCTTCAAGCTACAGGTCCATAAGGTCCCTTGGTAGCTCAATGGATTCAAGTTGAGAATCAGTTTTTGGGGTTGATTTGAAATGTTCAAATTGACAAGAGAAAATTTAATTATATATGATATAATTAGTGTGATGTATGAGATACATCAAGTGGATGATTAATGTAAATATGATTTATATTAAGTACCATAAAATAGAAAAAGAACTATGCTTTATATGTTTCATGAGATGAAATATTAAAACTATAAGTTATAAATATAATATGGTAAGTTGGTTATCATATTTATTTATAATAATATTAATTATTTGATAATTATCTATTTTTCTCTAATAACCAATTGAGTGGGAAGTTACTGGTGGTTTTATGGTAACCGTGACATATAAGGAAAAATGTTTACCTAAAATTAGAAGTTACTTGATTCAGAAAGTACTCACAGAAAAGCTATCAAGTGAAAATGTTTCACTAAGCGATAGCTAGTAGAGAGACTAAACGATCGTGGACATTAACTATACGATAATTCATTCAGCTGGTCGTAGCTACACGATCGCGTGGTATTGTCTATACGATAGGTTGTCATCTTCTACACGATCAATCACATCGTCTATACGATAGACAACATACCATCTCCCACTTGCTTGATCGTCTACACGATTGTTGTTCTTCCTATCTCTTTCTTTAACCAAGTCTATACAGAGCCCACACTCCTGGATTCTCACATTAAGAATACCAAGGTAACTATTGTGGTGGTGTCCTCACTCAACTTGATTAATTTCGAGGTTCTAGAGGTCGTTTGTTGGGTTCATGATCGTTGTGTTCGTGTTGTGCACCGGTCGTGTTGTTCGAGGGTTGTGTATTGTTGTCTTAGATGCTTGGAGATCGATCGAGAGAATCGTGAAGAATGTTTCTTCAAAGGTATACATACTCTATCCCTTGACTCTCTCTTAAAGCATGTTGCAATTTCTTGTTATGCATGACCTATTAGTTTCCGTTTCTTATACTGTAATTGTTTATGTTCAATTTCGAATGGATTTGAAACGATCCTTCCGCTACTCATGGAAATCCTCATGTCTGATTTTCTTATATATATATATATATATATATATATATATATATGTATATGAAGAAAACGTGGCATCCAAAAATCGGTTACCTCAGGCGATTTTCTTACTTGCCTATGCATCTTAATAGGGGTATTAAAAAAATTCGATCAACCCAATTCAATCCATCCGATTTGGGTTGAGTTATTAATTCATTTGGATTAGATTGTGTTCAGAATAAACGAATCAACCCAAACTTATAATTAATATTAAACATTTTTTTACTTCCAATACAATTATATATACATATATTTATTTTAATTTTACTTAATTTCATATCTTTTTAGATTATTTATTATCCACCAATTATTTAAAATATCTTTTTAACAATATGGAAATAAGTTTTTCATAATACAATTAAAATTGATTTTTAATCTTAATTTAATATGTGAAAATAATTAAACAAATTCTTTTACATATTAACATGTTACTACTTTTTTAAGATAAATATTTAAATAATGGCCAAATTAAGCCGAACCAACCCAACCCAAATATTTCATGGTTGGGTTAGGTTGGGTTGTTTGAGTTGAAGAAATTTACAGTCCAAACGATTAGATTGAGTCTAAAAAGTGCTTCAATCCAACCAACCCAACCCATTAACACCTCTTAATTTGACTCTCATATTGTCATTTACTTCAAGTCGGCCAATACTTCATATCATTTATTTTATATTTATTTTCGGTTTAACTATCCCTTCATTTAACTCTTCATTAAAACTAGTGTTATTTGTAGAGATGTCCATTTTCTAGAATGGGCTCAAGGTGTATTCCATTTGGGCGAGAAATGAGGGAGGGTGTGGAAAAAAAAATTTCTTGTAAGGTAAACGAGGATGAGAACAAGAATAGGAATCTCAAATCCCGCCACGTTAACCTTTATTTATTTATTATAATAATTTAATGTTATGTTGTTGTTATTATTATTATTATAGAAATAGTATATTTAAATTTCAAATTTAATTATTTAATAGTCAAGATAATGAATATATTTAAATTGAATGTTTATATATATATAGATAGATAGATTCATAATTATTTCTTTCTACTAGAAAATTTGAGTAATCTCTCTTTAAATTTAAATTGTCCATGTGGAATTAATCATATAAAAATTAGTGAAAAACTTAGACTATTTAATTATATCTTTTTCCATAGTAATAATTTAAGTTAATTGATTTTTTTTTTAAAAAAAAAAAGGGAAAAAATTTATCGTGCAAACACAAATGATGTTAAAACTTTTCTATCAACTCAGAACCTTAAACTAATGGAACCACAACAAATTTAAGTATGTTAAAACTTCAACATCACACACGCCATACACAAAGTGCAGACACAAATGATGGAGAAAAGACACCGTAATTGACCAACATAACTAAGAAAACATAAGGGAAAATTAAGCTATAGTCTAAGCAAAGTTAATGGAAAACAAAAGGGAAGGCTTAATTGAACAACAAAGCTCCAAACTATTCAACTGCCTTACTAAGACGCAAAGTTAAGTGCAAGAGTCCAAGTTCATGATTTGAAACATCCTTATAGACTTACATGGACCTTAAGAGTGGAGATTTTATTTCTTGACCAACATAGGTCCTGTCAGAATACTTTTGAGACTCGCATACCTTAAAAAAAGTGAAATAATCTATCTAACAACTGTTCATTTCAGTCAATGTGATTAATTAACTCTAAAATTTGTATGCTTTGACCACCAAAAAGTAAGACACACATATGATATCTTGAGTTCGTGCTCGAAGCATATAAAAATGCCTAATGCGATTGTAGGGATCAAGTTATAACACGATGTACACATTATGAGTTATCTTTCGAATTGGGTTTCTAACTCATGTAAGTACCCGCAAATACTAACATCCAGTTTTATTTAATGAATGAAAGGTAATGAAATTGAAGTAATTAAATAAAGAAATTAATGTAAAAGATGAACAACAGAACTCCAAGACAAACCAGACAATTGTTAGGACTTCAATCTCAAATTTCCATGTTAAGTACCAAATGTTCAGTACATTAATAGTTGAGTTGTTTTAAGCTTCCAACTATCCTATGCTAAGAAATGCCTCAATTTTTGCAAGATTAAGCTATGCTTGTCAAGTGAAAGTTGGAGAATTAGCAAGGATAACGAGGATAAAGTACTTCCACTATAAAACCTTCACAAGAGGAAATTTAGGAAGTAACCTTTCAAAATCTGCAACTATGATTTTGATGGTAAGTCATCCACATGGCAAAAAATTATTCTCTTATCATTCATTACAAATCTTGCATGTCTCCAGCCAAAACTAGTGCCTTTTGTTTGAATCTCTCCTAGGGGATTAGCTTTAATTTATAACGAACTGAAGGTGCCTACTAGTTCAACATATCCTCTTTAAGTTATGCTGCAATCGAATTCCAAGTGCAGAGCGTTTGCTCTTAAGACTCTGCCTCTCGTCACACAAAATATGAATATCATTCCACAAGATATTTGAATTAATCACCATGTAAAAAATCTATGAGGCAAGGTTTCTTGACTACACGTAAAGCCCATCCTTTTAATACATCGCTGTGCAAATTTCATCACCGAGGCCTCCATACAGAACTGCATCCCAAAAAGCAACAAAAATATTCCTTCTCCCCGCTCAGCAAATTTAAATCTTGATGTTGAAGTAATCAGGGTCGAAATGATGCAGTCTTACGTAACCATCTTCACCTCCACTTGAAAAACTAAAAGAAAACCAAATCCATAATAAGCATATAAATCATTGTCCAATATTTAGCCAATCAATGCAATGGTTTGGTTCGTTTTTCACATGCAAGCAGTGCAATACACCATACCTCTTTCCGTCGGGATTGAAAGCCAGGGCATTGATGGGTCCAAAATGCCCTTTCACACCTCCAATCTCTTCTTGAAGGATCTATTAGACAAAAGAGAAATATCATATAACCGAACTGACTCTAACTCTATTGGTCACAAGAAAAATCCAATAGAAGATTGAACCTTGTCATAAAATTTAGCTTCAAACTTTCCTGCACGATGATCAGTTGTTGTCACAGCTGATGCATCCTGACCACCACCAAGCACCACCTAAAAGCCATAAAAACAATCTGAGTCGAGATATTAAACAACATACCAGACAATCAAGCACAAATGTCTCACAAACAGAACTCTAGCAACGCTACTTTGGCAATTCACTCATACATACATGGTCAAGAAGTGGAGACATTGTAACTGCATTGACTGGGCGTTCTGTCACATATGTCCTGATAAGCGTCAATGTTCTTGTATCCCACAGCTGGATTTAAAAACAATGTTATACTAAACCACCAAAATGTTAATCTATTAACCAAATGTTGAGGAGAGGGAGGGGGATTTGAAGAATCAGAGATCTGAGTACGGTACCCTTGCAGACTTGTCCAAAGAACCAGTGATAAAATGTGAACCATCAGGAGACTTCGTAAGGGAAGTTATTGTTTTTTTATGGCCGGTCTCCTTGTCAGATTCTTTTAAAAGTTTACCTGTCTGCAGTTAAATTATTGAATTAAGCATCAAGTGGAGGATAAACCAGATTCACCGAGAAACATAAAAAAGTTATAAATATAAGTAGAAGTCACAAACAATAAACAAAAAGTTAGATCATTAAATTCAGCAACCGCACATCTTGATTATAGATCAGAGATGAATTCCTTTACTGCACATAAGAGTGTAAACAATGGGGAAACTTTTGTTGGCCCTTTACCTTAGAGCCTTTGAATGTAATATAAAGACTTCAGTTCCAAAAGTATATATTAATTTTTACCTCTTACATACAATGTTCAATTTTCTAGTTTTTGTTATTGCAATTTTTTCACAATAATTCTCAAGCAAACAAGTTTATAAATATAGCATAGACAATACACTTGACCAATGTTTCAACTTTCTTCATACACTCTACTACTGTAGTCTGAAGTGCAATGCAACTTTTTTATGTGGAGAGCATAATAGACAAGTTGCTGGGGTTATGGTTAGAACAAGCGACTTGGCTAGGAAGACATCATTTGTCCAAGTTCCCAACACTTCACCCACTCGCCCTAGTTACTCAGATCAAAATAAACAAAGCAATACATCTTCAACAATTCAAATATGACAGATCTAGTCCAACATCCAATAACATACGTACTGAATGTTAGTCCATCATCCAATAAAATACCTACTGAATGTTAGTCCAACATCCAATAAAATACCTACAGAATGTTCTTATACTTTTATTTAAAAAAATAGGATTCATAATAAATTATTATACTATTTGACAAGCATCCAGTAGCACGATCATTACCTCAGAATCCCAAATGCGAATAACAGCATCTTCTCCTGCACTTATAATGGTCTTATTTAGAGGTCCCCAAACAGCTCTATTGATTCTTCCTTGGGGACCCTTAAGAACGAGCACAGATTCACCAGTCTCTGCAGCATATCAGAAATACTTTAATGAGCATATACAAATCGCTTAGAGCCAAAAACAAATATCCATTTTAATCCCAAAATTGTTGAATTCAGCAATATTCACTGAGACATCAATTTCAAAACAAACTTATAGTAGCATAAGCCCATTAATTGTTTATAAGGGAGAACAAGCATCAAAACCGATAAAACGCAAAGAAATCTGCAGTAATCTTACACAAATTATATCATCTAGATACTCCTGGGGCCTTGTGACCTAGTATCTCTACGACAGAGAAAATTGCTTATTTCCTCAAAGCTATTGTAAGTTTATTGCGTGAAAATATGCATGTTGAAGATCTGAAAATGTGTACGACAATCCTATTACTTCACAATAAAACAGCTTTCATGTTAGCTACAACAAGATCCTCGCTCACAATCAATATTTGTTTGCTTAAAAAGAACAATGCTGAAGTAAACAATATTCACGAATAAGCAAACAGAATGCAATCCACCAAAACCCTTATAACATGTATTATACGACTCAAGTGCACGATTGAGAATTCAAAATCGTGAAACGAAGTACATAATTGATACCTAAAAAGAAGAAAAGAAGTATCTTCAATTGAATGAAATTCATATTCGAAGAACAACCACAGTACATAAGAACCAGATAATGATGCTTATAGAAATAATTGGGAAAAAAACATAGCTTACGTTCCGAGGGGTCTCTGGCAATGCGTTTGACATGAATAGCAGAAGGCAGCTCTATGAAAGGATCAGTGGTAATAACTGCAAGCTTATCTCCGACAGAGAAATCAACTGCCCTAGCAGGTGAATCGAAATTGAAGGAGAAGAGTTGCTGTCCAGTTTGTACATTCCACAATTTTGCTGTCTGATCCGCACTTCCAGTGATAAGCCGCATTGAATCTCCTGAAATTAAAGTAGAGCCGGACACAAGTTCAGACTCAGATTACTCCATTAGCCAATCCGAATAAACACAAGGTAAAAATAAGAAGGTAAAACATACTGGAGACATCACAGCACCAAACGGCACCATTATGACCACGATAAGTCCCCAATCGCTCGCCGTTGTCGGCGTACCAGACGGTGGGGTTGTGATCCTTAGCGCAGGAGAAAAGAAGATCGCCATCCCTATTGTACTTGAGGAAAGTTAATGGCCGTTCATGGCCTTTCATCAAGATTGGGCGCATTTTCGATGAAGTTCGAAGCTAAAATCTGCTCGTAGAAAATATAGAGCCGGTTGCGGAGGTGAGGCTGCAAACCACAACAGACGCCGGCGATGGGGAATGAGAGGAAGTGTGGGAAATTTAGGGTTAGGGTAGATGTTCTTACAATTTAGATTTGGGCTTGGGCCCGGTATTTATGCGGCTTAACATGAGCGGCTAACGATTCGGTTCGCTCTGGATTTGAACCGATCCGAGCCGATTCATCTTTGCCTGCCCCCATCACCTAGTGCCGATTTTAGAGCGAGTTTGGCATGAATCCCTAATTTTAATACTATTGTTTAAATATTTTAAAAAAGTGGTGTTATAGTAAAAAAAAAAAAAAAAAAAAAAATTGGTTCAAATATTATTTATTCTGTCTCCATAACTTTGGTTTGGATTTATTTTGGTTCCTGTTCAAAATTTTCATCTTAATTCTTGAACTTAAAAAAAAATGACGGTTTCGATTTCTTGAAAATGAATAGACAAAAATTATCACTTTTTAAAAGTATAAGGACCAAATTGAATCAAAGCTAAAATACTACAATTAAAATTAACAATTTCAAAATATAGAAATTAGAATATACCAAAGTTGTAAGATAGACCATAGTATCTTGAGCTATTTTTTAATTAGTTGGTTTTCATAGCACTTCTGATTATTTTGTATTTTAATTTGAATACAATTGACTTTGCTTTCTAGTCCGTTGTTAAGATGGAACATTTTTGTACTTCAATTTGAATACAACTAGTTTTACTTTCTAGTCCTTAGGTTGTAAAGATGGAAGATTCACACCTATTTCCACAAAAGATATCTATCTTAGACATAAATTCTCGTAATTTTGAGATAATTATTCTCACTTGTATAGGATTCTCGAGTATAATTGTAACTTAATCAAGAAGGCTTTGGATATCCATTTGTTCATGGAAGGTGGGTAGGGCATACTTTCATCATAAATTCTGAATTATCCATCGTTTGTTGCTATCACAAACCTTACCTAGTCAGGCTTTTTTTGTTCCAATGAATCGTAGATAAAATTATTTATTTGATTTGAAAACACAAAATGTTTTTGAAACAAATAAAATCGAAACATCAAGAATCATAAGAAGATTTATTATTTCGATTCCTATGATATAGAAAAAGCTGATATAGAATCAAGGTTCCATTCCTTTCCTTATTATTATTCTTTATTACTTTACTAGAATCAAAAACTTGTTAATTAGTTAATGAAAATGAGTTGTCTTTTCCTAATTTCATTAGTCGGCCGGATGAAAATACGTCAACGCTCGAATTTTTCATGATTCTTTTCTGATCCGATCTTTTTATTACTTATTAAGGATGCAAAAGACAGTAAAAACAGTGCAACTCAAACCAAATTTGGAATTGTTGGTCAGAGGCCAGCCAAGACAATTACAATCGCTTCGCAAATTCGATTACGAATCTGATTGAATTTCTTCAAGTAACAAAAAGCTGTATCACAGCACTAAATAGAATATCTTTCATAAAAATAAGACCCATGAGGTTCTACCATATTGTTCTAAACCAAATGTTTCAACCATTCCCACCAAGGTCCTCGACAAAATTATATTCCCAAAGGTTATCAATTCACAGACAGACCCGCACTCGATCTCAATATCGGTGCCTGTTCCGGTGGTCCTTGTCTCTCCCATATTCTCTATCTCGCTCGTACTCGTAATCTCGATCACGATCTCTTCCCCTATCTCGCTCCCTACTTCGACTCCGATGTCTTTCCCTGCTTTCTCTTTCTCTGTTTCTGCTGCCGTCTCGGTCTCTGTCTCGGTCATCCCATTCCCTTCCTCGGTCTCTACTTCTCTCCCTCCTATCTTTCTCAACTACACCTGGAAGAAGAAGTTTACATACCATGTAATTAGGTTGCTTTATTTCAAGCTAAATCATTTTATCAGGATAATCAGTACGATCATAATATTTGGGATTTTGAACATAATAAATTCCATTTCTCCATCAAACTTCCTTCCTTACAATTTCCTTTTAACTTCAAAAACATAACACGAAAATTTCCAGACAATTTTATTAGGCCCGACCAGCCCCAAGGCCCAAACTTTGGAGACATCGAGAATTTAACTCCATTTCGGGTCTTTTGTAACTCAAAGACCCCTTTCAAAGGTCTTTTGTAACTCCCTTTCGGGTCTTTCCTCTCTTGTAATTTCATACCATCAATGAAATTGTTTCTTTCATCAAAAAGAGAGAAAAATATATTCGAACATGCGATCTTCAAGTAGTAACACTAAGAGACGGCAGATCCTAACTGCCTCTTGGGGGGCTAAATTTTCCAACGATATTGCAAGCTTTTATTTAACAGTCACACACAAGCAGAATTCTCAAAATAATTTCAAGTTCAACCACATGGTGTTTAAGAACAGATTCGTACCTAGTTCCTCAACTTCCCATCCAGCTCGTCCAGCACCTGGAAGTATCCGACCAGCTTCCATTTGCTGGGATTTGGCACGAAACTTCTTCTTAAGGTTTCCAAACTCATCATACATCTCACCATCATCCTGAGATTATAATTAAAAGATTGTCAAATCGCAATCAGAAAACTGTTTTTTCACAAAATAATGGTCCATCATCTTACTTCTTCAGCCTCTCGTCGCCGTCGTTTAGTCTCCTCCAACTCTTCTTCATCAAGTTCTTTGTAACCTCCACCACGCCCTCCTCTGTTCAATCATAATTGAAAAAATAAGAGAATTTTGTAGTAGGCTATTATTATTAGTACAACTCAAGTACTTACTTACACAACCAATTTGACAGATCTATTCAAGTGAGTTCGTGGTAAGGCAATTAGGACATATTTGGAAGTGATTTTGAAATTGTTCAAATCACTTTTTTCATGTTCAAAATCACTTAAGAAATATCATTCAAAATCAATCTAATGTTTAATTTTACACTTTTAAACACGACTTTCATAGCATTAAAATTGCTTTTAAATCCTTAAAAACATGTTTCGAAATGATTTTAAAGAATGATAAAAGTGACTTTAACCATTTCAAAACCATTCCCAAATAGATCACCCTAAGAGATTTTTACCATTTCAAAATCATTCCTTGCTAATCTACAAATCATTTCATTTGTATGATCGGAGAGACCACTACCAAAGATTAAAAGTTTATCAAAGTAGTAAGAATTTCATAGTTCTTTTGTGTTCAACAAGAGGGGGTGGGAGGATGCAAACCTCTAACCTCCTGGTCGGGGCATGAAGTCTCATATTTTCAAGACAAAAAATGTTCAAAGGTCTAGTAAAAGTCTGTGTTCCCATTTTCATTTTCAACAACAGGTCTTGATTTCCATTTTCTAAACTATTGTGTTAGATATACCAAAAAGTTAAAGTTCACAACACTGCATATGTATCATAAATTTGCTTTAAATTGTATTGATTGATCTCAGAAGTCAATCTCGAAAGTCAAATTCAGGTCAATTTGTTAGAAAGTCTAGAGGACATCTTAATCAAATAAAAGGTGGCATTTCCCTAGAGAAATACATAAGTCCATTTTCTATCAAAAGTCAAAAAGGAATTATAACAAAACAAAACTCGTCATCAGAAAATAAGATCATGTGCTTTTCAGAAAAAATGTAACAAAAAAAAAAAGTTCATGTTATACCTTACGCCACCCTCATTGTGACCAGGTTTGTTTGTGTTACAAATATTGCATTTTGTACGCTTTGCCCAATTAATGTTACCACACCTGAAACATGAAGCCCAAGGAAGAACCAGTTATACAAGCAAGCAGTATTATCCAAGCAGAGAACGAGTATCTAGAAACAGCTCCTTCAGATCCTTCTCCAGAGATGCATCCTTTCAATTCCCATGATAATTTAAAACATTGGGGGGGGGGGGGGGGGGTGGCGGCGGCAAAGTGGAGAACCGCCCAAAGAAACAAGAAAGTAAAATTATGACGCAAAAACTTCATAAATTTAAATGTCTCGGCAATATCCTCTTTAATGCTTATTCTATTCCTTATGATAAGCAGGAAAGACAGGATACAAAGATGCGCGGAATCAATTATTGCAGAGAGAACTTCCTGCCGTTTAATACTAAACCATACTATCTTCTTCTACTTTTCTATTTGGATGGGATTTTATCTTCTAAGTTCTAACTAAATATTGTCCACTTTGATCTGTATATGCACTGAAAAGAATCAATTAATTTAAGTAGGTTTTACAAAATTTGACTCTAATTCATAACATACCAAATGATGATATTGCATAAAAGGAAATGCAAAGGTAATACATTCCTGTAAGACTAAACCTAATGCAAAGTAGAATATACTGGTAGCACATAAGTAAAAGAAATTTTTATTTACATTGGACATGGCCAATCATTAGGACCAAAGAGCCCAGTAGGGCCACCAACTTGACGACTATTGCCTCCAGAGTCCTGGTTGCTAGTGCCACGACCCCTGCCACGACCTATAGAGCCTGCACCACTACCAGCAGCACCAGAAGGTCGAGCACTTCCACATCGATTGCACACACCACGAAATGCAAAATTAACATTGGAACAACTGCCAGTAGGATAAAGCATGAGAAGTCATTTAAACAACAATAAGTGAAAGCTAGAAGGCAACAGAGATAGATTAATTGAAAGAAGCAAGAAGGAGCTGCTCACCAATATCACATCACAGACCTTGTATTTGGACACAGCCAATCTCCCTCTTGTTGCCATGCTTTTCCTGGAGCATCACCACGACCTCTCCCCCTTCCACCGCCCCCGTTCATACCCGCAGCATTTTCCTCAAAACCAAGATCATCACCAGCAGCAACAATTGGTTCCACCCCCGCATTAAACGAAAGATCATCTTTACTTTTAGACTCTGCTATATGAACTTCAATAATGCTACCATGAAAATCCTTATTGTTAAACCATTCAACAGCCGCAAAGGCTGCATGCGGATCCTCATATGTTACAGTAGCATCTCCTTTAGGCTCATTCGTTGATTTATCACGATACAACCAAATCTTTGGTCTACCTGTTCGCTTGTCTTTCTTTGAAGATTAAACAAGCGACAAAAAAAAAAAAAAGTGCAATAACTATTATAAAAGGACAGTAAAGCATCTTGAGATAGCCTAATATTAATAGAACAAAAAGGCAAATACGCATAGAAACGGGCAAGCAAAATTCCCAACCTTTAATACCCCAATTGTCCCGAAATATTCAGCAAGCATATTCTCATCTGTCCCATAGGGAAGATTGCAGATGTAGACAGACCCATTTGAGGGGGATCCTTTACCCGCATAGCTAGCCATTATTTACCAATTTTCATGAAATCAAACTTACAACCTACACAAAAGATGCGCCAGTTTAGATAAAGAGAAACTGTATATAGTAAATTAAAATTTAACCCAATATAGACAACATAAATCTTCGTGAGGGGGACTGTAAGAAAATAGATCTCGAATTGAAAAGCAGAGAAAACAGAAATCATGGAGTGATAATGAAGAAAAACAAAGAAGGCAACAAATTTGAATCAATGGGTAGTGGAGAGAATGGATCTCAAAGCAAATACAGGTACGAGGAAGATGGAGAAGAGACGAGCGATAGGGTTACCTGAGTTGCGTTGCGTTTAGACTTTCGATTCTTGGTTTGCTTCTGCTTTTTTTTCTCAGTCCCTTGCTTGTGGCTTTGATGGGGTGAACCGGGTTCTCACAATGAAATGAAATCAAAACCTTTTTTTCCTTTTTTAAATAACAATAATAAATTTTGAATTTTTTTTTTAAATAATGTTATTTTAATAATTATTAAAAAATAGGATTGGGTGAAAAATATTGTGTGTTGTAATTGTATCCGTTGCAAACTGCCACATGGACAGTCATGCAATGTTGACGGGTCCATGATTACCCATACACGACTTAGTGGTCCTTAAACCCATCCCTTTCTCTTATTTCTCTCATTCGAAACGTTTTCTTCCTCCCACTGTCGCCGGTCGCCATGTTGTCTGCTGTCTCCCTCTGTCACCGCCGCCGCAAAGCGATTTACCATCACCATCTACCTTAAATAAAAAAAAAATAATTATTTTTTCTAATATATGAATTTGTATATTTGGGCTTTTATATATTTGTTTATTTTGGTTGATTTATAGATTTATTTATATGATTTTATATAATTGTTTATAAATTTGTATACTTGGTCTGATTTGGCCTTATTTGGCCTGATTTATATATAGATTTGTTTATATGATTATGTATACTTTATAGATAGATTCATGTATGATTTGAGTTTATTTGTTTATATGATTTGGGTTATTTATCTATACTTTATAGATTTAGACTGATTTAAATGTATTAGATTCGTATCGGACGACTACTTTTCCTAATACGATTCAATCAAGAGACACTTATCACAATTGACGGCGCGCATGGTAAGAGATTTAAAATCAGACATTCCCAAATATATGATATGAATGTTGTTTAATATTAATTTTTCATCGTATTAAATAATTTTATCGAATGAGTACAAGTACAACGCGATTTACCAGAGTTGGGTTCAATGTGTGACCAAACGTTGGTCAACATAGAAACTATTATTCAACAAACAAGACGACTCAATGTTGTTGACGATGATCGAAGACGTATTCGTCGTAGACGACAACGGCAACATGGCGAAGCTAGTTTAAAAGCACACAAATACAAACCCATGTGAGGTAAAGGCTACAGGGTCGTCCTTAAATCTCATTGTAAATCTTCTTTAGTATCATGATATTTTTTTTATTTTTTTATTCATTTGTAAAGAGATATACTACTTAGTGAAGTCACAACTTTTTTTATTGATTAAAATTGAGGATTACTTAAAAATTAGAAAATGAATCGTTACATTGATTAAAAAAGAAAAAAAGAAAATATAATTTACGGTTAAATATATAATTATTAAAAAAAAAAAAAAAAAGCAATCGTGGACCCTGTCAACAAGTATGTGGTTGACCAGTCCACTGTCCGTGCTGACGTTGACCGGATTAAAGCTTAATCATGTATCGGGTACACGATTTCCCTTCCTCACCAATTCTATCCTATTTTTGTTAATACTTTTCATTCCCACCTATATATATATATTTTTAAATTATCATATACCCCATTTTTGTCATTATTTAAAAAAACAACTGTATTTTTTTTTTAACTTTCTCCATAAATTTTAGGGAAGTTATTTTAAAGGGGAAAATACATTTTTGGTTCCAAGATTTTGGGTAGAGTTTGTTTAGTTTATAGATTTCAAAATATTACACATTTAATTTGAATTTAGTTTTAATTTAGTCATAGATTTCAAAATGCTACAATTTTACCCCATTTGAATTTTGTTTTAATTTGGTCTCTTAGGTTTACCACTCTGTCTTTTGGGATTAATTTATGTTAATAAATTAAAAATCATAAAAAAAAATTATAATTAGTTTAGTTTTACTATTTTTATCACTTTTAAAATTAAATCTAAAATTTTAGTTCTAATTGTTTTTAATTAGTCTATAAAAATTGAAGTCAATGATTGAAAGTAAGTATTTAATGAAAATTTGAGATTAAAAATGTAAAATTTTGAAATCGATAGATCAAATTAAAACAAAATTTAAATCTCAAAGGTAAAATTGTAACATTTTGAAACATAGAGACTAAATTGAAACAAAACTCAAAACTCTTAAATGTGCAACATTTTAAAACCTAGAGATAAAATAGAAACTAGAATAAAAACCTAGGGACCAAAAAAGTTTTATTCCCTATTTTAAATGACAAAATAACAAAAAAAAAAATATTTATAAATAATAGTAAAATATCACAATCTAAGTCTATCTCTAGACAATAAAATTTTAATTTTGTTATATATATAAATATTTTGATTCATTTTCCTATATTTTGAAAACAGCAGATATATTGATGATAATCTAAAATGTGGCCCCATTTGATTAGTTATTTATCTTTGTGTTTGTAATAGAAATGAATTTTGGACCTATCTCCAAATTTGTAATTAAAACAACTATGCTTAATTTGATTGTATTTGAAAATTACTGGAACCCAACATCGATTGTATTTGAAAATTACATGAAACCCACCACCATCATTGTTACTATTACAATATGGGAATCATTTATATTACCATGGTCCATGCGGTCATTGTCTTTTTACTATCACCACTACACTATCGTTTACGATATCTAACGTAAAATATGAAAATGGAGAATTATATTAAAATTAGCAAAAATAGTCTCATTTAAAATCCGAGGAAAATGAACTATCATTCCTATTTGTTCCTTTTTTCCACTTAAAAATAAGTAATGGAGAATCAGAAACAGCACATAAACCGCCAATGTACCTGCTAGAGATAAATGATTAACATATTTTGAATGAATCTATATCTAATAACTTATTACATAGTCCCTTCATTCAATAATCTTGAAGTGCAGCTTCAATCTCTCTGACCAAAGTTTAGCTCACCAAAAATCAAGAGACCTAATAATATTTATAAGATAAATAATCTACTCTTCTATAATTGTCAACTGATTTTGAGATAAATGATACCTAATTTTAGCTCAATCAGGCATTCAATCCAAAAAATAAAATTAAAATCCGATTAAAAAATGTTGAATCCAAATATTCAGCATCTTGAGGGACATGTTAAAACTCTCGTATAGTAAAAAACCTCGCAATATTTATAAGATAGATGAGTTCCTCTTTTTATTATCAATTTCTTTCGTACTCAATTCAATTGTTGGTTCTAACCTCTATTATTCAACTCATGGAGTCCCAAGGAAGAAAATTGTAGTGACAGTGTAGAACTCATCATTCCTTTCTTTTAAAACAGAGGAAAAACAGGCAGAAGAAGAGCAAACGAGTAACAACTTCCATACAGTATGATAGACGAGTGGAGCAGCAACAAAGCCAGATATAAGTGAGACTGTGATGCCTTTTCTCTTGTTAAATAGAAAACTTCAATCACCATCCAGTTGCCCGGCTTACATAAATATAATCACCATCACATCTCAAATCTTTCAAATGAGTAGCATTGTATAAAACAAGGCCATGTCATGAAATGGTAGTATTGCACCAAACCCATTTTGAGTCTATATCTAATGGTTATTTGAATCTAAATCCAACAGTTACAGTAGTCGCTCGTTCGCTAGCCCTTATAACCTACAAAACATATCAAAATCAAATATGTGCGTGGATGTAAAACACATCACAGTCTCACAGACATCTCTGTAATCCCAACCCAACATTCAGTCTACAGGGAAAGAGCAGCTTCAATTTTTCCCCATGAATCCACAGCAGGCCCTTTGAGCCTCTTCTTCATCTTCTCAACAACCTCTTTTGCCTCTTCAATCCTCGACATATCCACCAACCCACGAACCAGACCCTCCATTGCCTCAAATGGAGGAACCCATCTCCTCTTTATGATCTCTCTACATGTCTCCAATGCCAAATCAAACTCCCCCTCCTTAACCATGCTTCGAATCAAACTATAATAGCTCCGGGAACTGGGAGAAGCATAGCCATCCTCCAGCATACTCTTCAGAATTTTCATAGCCGATTCTATATCCCCAACATTACAGTAGCCATGGATGATTGCATCATAGCAACCAGAATTAGGTTTCACACCCTTTGAAACCATCTCATCCATCACTTTCTTAGCCCGAGCACACTCCTTATTCTTGCACAGCCTCAAAATCCTGTAATTGTAAGTAGCCAAATTGAAATCCAAACCTCTCTTTGAAATTTCCTTCACAATCCCATCAAATCCGACCAAATCGCCATTGTTCCAGTGAGCTCCTAGCAAAATATTGTAGGAGTCAATGTTAGGGACGACCTTAGCATCATCCTTGTACATCTCATCGATCCAATTCCGAGCCGATTGAAGATCGTTTTGCTGAACAAAAGCCTTCGATACCTGATTGTAAGAAACCACCGTCGGAGTAACACTAATCTTCTCCGGAATGGATCTGAACATCTCATGGACCTTCTCAGGCATGGAATTGTCGAGAAAAACAGAGAGAACAGCAGAAAGCGATTTCTCTGACAAATCACAGGGTTTGTGAAGGATTACCTGATCAAGAGTGTGGAGAGCTTGATCGACCATGCCGGCGCTAGAGTAGAGCATGATGAGGCGGATCCAGAATCCTTCAGAAATGGCGGAGGGGGATTTGTGGTGGGATTGAATGATGCCATCGATGAGGTCGAAGCGTTGAGCACGGGCGAGTTTGCGGATGGAATGGTGGTAGATTGGGCGGTAGCGACGGAAGGCAGGAAGCTTGGAAGCTTGGATGAAGGATTGGGCAAGCTTTTCGGGATCTGATTGAGACAAAATGGCGGATTTAGCAGCACGAAATGAAGCGAAAGGGGAATCGGAGTTCGGTTGAAGCGGTGGAGTAGGAGTAGTTGAGTATGTGAAAGAATGGAATCTGGAGGGGAGAAACAGGCGTCTTGGAGTTCTGGAGAGAGCCGCAGCCATGGCGGATGGCGAAGGGTTTTAGATGTGAAAATCACAGTCTTCAATGGCGATGGTAGGGTTTAACTTTAGCCCATTTTTGTGTGTTATGCCGAATCCCACTGTATCGGGTAGGCGAGTGAGAACCGGAGGTAAAGAAAATGAATAATAAAAATTAGGAAAATAGCACATAATTTAGGCCCATTTTCAAAAATAGAAAAATAACGAAACTATTTATCAGTATCTATCGGTGATTGACCAATCTATCCGCATCTATCAATATTTATCATTCATAGATTTTGAAAATTTGCTAACTTTTGTAAATATTTTAGTTCATTTTTTATATTTAAAAATAATCATTTTTCAATTTATGAAAAATTTCCCATACTTCAGGTATTCATACACTTCTAGTCCATTAGGGTTAATCAAAATAAAATTAATTAAAATGATTAAATGATAGTTTGTACTAACATTTTAATTTTTTTCCCAAAAAAAAAAAACTAACGTTTAAGCAAATAAAATTAATCAAAATTATTTTTAAATAATAAATTATAATTTATTGAGATTTTAGGACATACATCCAAACATAACCTGAATATACTAATGTCTCATTTAAAAGTTATATGCTTTATCTATGTATAATAATTTTCTAGCTTGGAGAAAATCTAGTTGATCGAGAAAAGTGGAAAACTAAAGATATTAGAAGAGAAATAGAGTCGGAAGATTTCGATGGAAGTATTGCAAATTTTGCGAAACTTTATGGAAATGGATGAAAATTATCATAATTAGTTAATGAAATTTTGACTGTGACTAAATTAGATTATAATTGACCATTTTCAATTATCATTTCTATAAAATGAGACAACATTTTGATGTAAATTTTTTTTTGTAAAGGTCGATGTGAGAGTAAAAATTAAAAAAAAAAAGGGAAAATAATTATAAAATATATCGAATATCAAACTTTAATTACAAAATTAAAGAACATAAAATATTTACATATAAAATAATTATAAATTATTTATTATAAAATGAAGTAGATACGAAAATAAAAAATCATAGCATTAGACTAACATAGCATAATAAGGATAGAGAAATCATAACATCAAACCTAAAGAATGTAAAAAACATAAAAATTTAGAAGATTTGAATGAAAATATGTAATTTTTTGAAAATGAAAATTTTTTATGGTAAAAGAGAGGAAACGTCAATTGAGCTAGTATAATTAATTGCTATTTTTTTTTAAAATACCTTAAAATTTCCATAGAAATTTTTAGAAATTTGGGAAAATCCGAAATTCGAGCTACCAATTTATCCACACTTCCTGTACAAAAATTTCCCTAGAAAAGAAATTAAAAAAGGAAAAAAAAGCACATACAATTTTTCACATAACACACATCAACTTTACTAAAATAATTTAGATGATGTTTGTTTTTCAGCCATCTTAATGTCAACTTTCTTAGAAACTTCATCAGATACCAATGCTAGAAGATCTTCATTTGTAACTTCCTGAAATGTAAAAAAATAAAATATTATACGAAAATATTTATTGATGAATAGTAATTATAATTTATGTGTTCTTCAAGTAATTGTAAGTCGAATTAGTAGAATTCCAATTGGTATCAGCTAATTATATTTGCAAACTAATTTAATTTAATTACCTTTTTCTGTTGAGCTATTGCTTTGAAACGCCAGAATACACTGTGGAGGTTGTCATTGTCCATCTCATAACCAAGCTGAAAAAACGAACACGCATATAAATATTAACATGAGCATAAATCCTGAGGTTGGAGGTTGAATCTCTCATCCATATATTACAACAATAATATATGCATAATATACATTATCTAATGCTAACGAGAAAAACATAACATATATATAAACAGATAGAGAGAGATCCCAATTTATCTCTCGAAGTTGACTCTTAAGAGCATGACGTCCACTGTTGTAAAATGTTATGAAATAAATAAACATAAGAAAGTCAAAGGGTTGAGCTCTCGTTGGAAAAAAGAGAAACCTTATCAAAATCTAACTTTGGGAATAGTAATTGTATCAATTTAAACCTATTTTGTAAGTGTATCAAATTTGTAACCTTCTTTCAATTTTGTTTAGAAAATATCCCGTGAGACTGATTTACTTATGAAAGTTTAATTTGTAACCTTATATCCTGTGAGAATTTAAATTGATTTACTTATGAAAGTTTAATTTTTGGGTTTAATTGTTAAATTACAAGTGACACATAATGTTTCTTTAAATGTAGCGTAACATACAATATAAATTGATATACTTACAAAAATTGGTTTAAATTGATATAATTATTAGTTTAAGATTATAATTGATACTAACCTCTGCAATTTAGGGGTATAAGTTGCTATTTTCCCTTAATATTATTATAATATCTCTTATGTTGAATGCTAGTTTCATTAGAAATATATATATAACATGGGGATTTTTTTTTTCAAGTTTTATTTGATAATCATTTCGTTTTTTTATTTTTTATTTTTGAAAATCAAGTTTCTAAATTCTACTTTCACCCATAAATTTCTATGTTGTTTAATCTATTTTCTATCAATATTTTCGAAAACCAAATCAAATTTTGAAGATTAAAAAAAATAGTTTTAGAATACTTGTTATCGTACTTAGATTTTAATGAAGAATTTAAATATTTTTTTAAGGAAATAAAAATCATAGTAAGGAATTTTAGAGGAAACGAATATAAATTTCAAAAATAGAAAACTAAAAATAAATGTCTTGTTTGATAACTATTTTGTTTTTTTAAAAAAAAAATTAAGTCCATAGACCACTCCTTCTACCTCCAAATTTCTTCATTTATATCTACTTTTTACTAAGGCTTAAAAAACCAAACCAAATTTTGAAAATTAAAAAATAGCTTTTCAATACTTGTTCATGTTTTTTTTTTTTTTTTTCCAATTTAATTAAGAATTCAACCATTATTATATTTACGAAAGATACAAATCATGATACGAAATGAGAAAGAAATATACTTAATTTTCAAAAATAAAAAATAAACAACAAAAAGATTACCAAAGTGAAATAAATTATTTTCCCATAAAACAAACCACATTAAACTAAAACTAAGCTTATTTATTTAAAATGTCTTTGAAAACTGAAGTCTTAAGTTGAACATTTTTTCTTCTTCTTTTTTAAACCAGCAGGGCCCATAACAGTAATTAAAGAAACAGAGCATACCTAAGCTTTCCTAGAACAATACCAGCATTATTGGATCGTTCATAGCCAATATCTTCAGGAGGAATGATTTCGTAAGTACCTTTGTGCTTAAGCATCCCATCCTGTTTACCAAATATCATATTTAACCATACAATTTAAGTTCCTAAAGTTTCATAATAAATTTATAAATTTTAACAAGTATCTAATAGGTCCTTAAACTTGTAATACTAGATCTAACATGTCTCTATATTTTATTTAAAAATGTCAAATAAATCTCTAGAGAGAGACTTTGGAGGTCCTTCATTCAAGGAAAGAATTATTGGAAGTGTGACCAAAGTTCCGCGTTAACTTAAAAAAGGAGAAGATATCATATATAAATAGAGAATGGGACAATATCTCCATTAATACGAGACATTTTGGGGGATTCCAAAAACACAACTGTAATATTTAATTTTATGCTCAAAGTGAGACA
Organism: Benincasa hispida; assembly: GCF_009727055.1. Lineage (NCBI taxonomy): Eukaryota > Viridiplantae > Streptophyta > Magnoliopsida > Cucurbitales > Cucurbitaceae > Benincasa > Benincasa hispida. The sequence goes on from NC_052359.1 coordinate 79,557,709, forward strand.
ATATCACAAGCCATCATAGAGATATAGAGAGGTAAGCTATGCCCTAACATAGAAATGGTATCAAAGCTACAATCTTTACTTAGATATGTGTATAGGTGTGTGCATCGATATATAACGTAGTCATTATGTTCCTCAGTTGTGCTAATCAAACAAGTAATGGACTCCAGTTGTTTAGCTAAAAGTGATTGTTTGAGAGCAAACACTAACAAATCATTATCCGAGAGGAGACTTTGGTCGTCTTTTATTCGAGAGGAGAAATATTGTTGAAGCGCAATCAAAATCCCAAGATTATTAGATAGGGAAAAGATCCATAATATATAAGTGATGAAAACTATATCTCTAGTAATACGAGGTTCTTTTACGAGAAATTAAAAGTAAAGTTACGATAATTTATATATCTAAAATGAAGATAAGACCAAAGAAAAGTGTATCAATGAGTAAAAATAGATGAAGAGTGACCTGGTGAATGCCACTTTGATGAGCAAAAGCATTAGCTCCAACAATAGCTTTGTGTGGCTGTAGATTCAATCATACTCTTCTACCTGAAGAATATATAACACTCAATTTTACCTACCCTTCTCATTTAATTTAAAATAACCCTTTTTATTTTCAATAATTTTATCACATCATTTTTAATAACTTCTTTTTGTAATTAAAATGATAATTGGAATTGAAGATATCAACACTCCTATATATTCATTACGCATAATAGTTTTTGCTTTAAGTTGTTCTATTAATTTGATATTAAAGCAATTTAGATTCAACTCGAAAATAGATACGTGGATAAAGATGTCTATTATCATATCAAAAGTCGATATTTCATCTTCCTATCTCGCAAGTATTGAAAATAAAAAACCACGTAACGATGAACTTACAATAAGATTAAAGGATATAAATATGTTTAACTAAAAGATGCTTTGAACTTCTATTTGATGTTAGATATGATTGTTGTCATCTAAGGATAAAATGGTATGAAATTTTAGAAAACAATATTATTTCATTGGTAAAAGTAAATATATATCGTGTTTATTGATCACCAAATTAAGCAGGTTAGTGTGAGTGTCTCTAGGTAACTTTCGGGATTTGGGATAGGAAAAAAATGCATCTATTTTACCTTCAATTTGATAATGATACGATCTAATTTGTTTCTCCTCAAATAAATTTTATTGTTAATTAAAGCAAATTTTGTTTTCTTTTAGTTCATTTAGGATATAAGAGTCCCATATATGATAGATATAAATAAATTACCTCCTCTAGCGAAGCATTTCCAGCTCTCTCACCTATGCCATTTATTGTGACCTCAACTTGCCTTGCACCAAAGAGACCAAAATCAAACCTGCCTTATCTTGGAACTTGGAGCAAAGATCAACCGATAAAAAAAAGTCTATATCTTAGAAAAGATTTCTTACACGTTGTTATGGATAATTTCAAATCGGTAAAACATAAAGATAAAAGTAAAATTAAGAGAGTTAATCCAAAAAAAAAAAAAAAAATCCAAAAGTGACCGGTAGTAGGACTAGGAGGATTTATAATAAATAGGGAGAAAAGGTAATTTGGCCAAGACCCGATTGGATCGTCTCGATCTCGATAGTTGAGGCCCAGGTCAAACTGACGCCAAACTCAGTAATCCCTCGCGAGTGGCCAATCCGGATCGACCCTCTATTCTGGAACATCCCTAGTGGTCCAAATCCAGTCCTAAATGTTCGATTTTCAAATAAGTAGAGGACGTAGATTCCAAATCCGAAAGGGATAAAAAAGACCCCTATGCTCCATTATAAATAGAGCATGACAACCCTGCAAAAGGTAAGTTCTACTCGTTCAACTCTAGCTTGCTCTATCTCTTTTGCTAGACATTAACTTAAACATCGAACGTTCTGTGATAGGCACCACACCGGTATTTTCTTTTCTTGTCTTGTAGATTGTCTTTCTTCTCCAAAATAATAAATTTACAAGGCATGTGAAGGTCAAGTGAATTTCCTTATCCGGATTTTGCGATCATCACACATATACTTTTTTTCACTCATATTTGGACTAATCATTAGATAATATATTATTTTATTTTATGAGTCTCTTCAAATGTTCTTGACAAACAATATTGTCCCGTTTGGTAACCATTTTATTTTTTAAAATTAAGCTTATGGACACTATTTCAAACTTCAAATTTCTTCATTTTGTTATTTACTTTTCACTAATGGCTAAGAATTCAACCCCTGTATTTAAAGACGCAAACCATGGTAAAAAATGTGGATGAAATATGTTTAATTTTAAAAAAAAAAACAGAAACAAAAAATCAAATAGTTATCAAAATTGACCTAAATTTTTTAGACAATAATAGTATTAAAGATATTTTTCCCTTGAATGCAAACTAATTTTGATAATATAAATAATTAGAATTATGATTATATCCTAAAAGTATATATATTGGAATGATCGTAGCTCTATCATGTCAATAAAACATGCTTCTTAAACCTCATTTGATAACAATTTTAATTTTTCTTTTTTTATAATTTTTACTTGTACTTGTTTTTTTCATAATTTGAAAATATTTGAATTATTAATCAAATTCTAAAAATATAAACAACTTTCTTGAAACTATTTTTTTAAAACTTGGGTTTAAAGAAACTGAATATTAGGTGTTTGGCAAAAAGAAAAAAAAAAGGGCATATTAGTAATACTTACTGCTATTGTGTTGGCAGTTGCTAGTCCAAGATCATTTTGGCAATGTGTTGAAATGATGACATTTTGAAAGCCAGGAGTGTTAGATTTTATATCAGCAATCAACTTCCCATATTTAAATGGCACAGTATAATCAACTGTATCTGTTATGTTGAGAGTAGTTGCTCCAACTCTTATGACTTCACCAAGAATTTCATATAGGAATTCTTTATCAGATCTGATCATATACAACACAACAAAACCAAATTACATAAACAGTTGATTATATATTTATTTATTTATTTTATAGGACATTGGTTATTCTTCCAATCTAGTTCACTACTTTGAATTTCATTAATGATAAACTTACTTGCTATGATTCTTAGTAACTTTAAAGAAATTTACACCTCCTACTATTCAATTCCTTGGACCAAACACACGTTTAGGGGCCGTTTGTTTCACGAACATCCTAGATTTCTATGGAGCAGACATCTGGATTAGCGTGTTTGTTTTGCGGTATTGTAAAATGTTTATACATCTAAAGATTTCTGGACATCCTAGGATGCACGAATGGAGGGCATCTGAAGATGTCCTCCTAAAAGATGAGTTTCCAGATTCCCAAGTTGAGGGCATTACCCTCCATTTTTGTTCTTCCTTTTTATTTTATTTTGCACACACATATATACTATCAACCATATATAACATATATTTTCGGTTATATTGTAATTATTATTATTTTTTAGCAATATATTTAAATTGAAATTTAAATAAATATTTATTTTATAGAAATTTTTAAGTTATGATATATTATTTTGTTGAGAAAAATAACATACAAAAATAATATAAATTGTATTAATTTTAAAAGAAATTCAAATTGATAAAAACAAATATCTTATATAAGTTTAAATCATATCAAATTAATTATAAATTAATAAATAGTCGTACGGGCATTATAAAAATATTTTCAGCTGCAAAAATATTCCTACAAAACAAACATGGTAATGTAAAGATGTCGGACATCTATAATTCCGGTATCTAAGATTTCGGTTACCTACCTTCCCAAAAAATAAATTGCCCTAGGTATAAAAGATTTTTCATGAGATTTAGATTGTCTTGGGAGTGATTCTAAAATAGTTAAAATTATTCTTGACATTTTCAAAATCATTCTGAAAGATGCTTTTAATCATTAATCAAATTTGATAATAAGAAAATTACATTTAAAAATGTAAAATTAAATATTAAATTAATTTAGAGTGATTCAATTAGGCATGTTCAAAGTGATTTTGAATATGACAAATGTGAATTTAATAATTTCAAAATCACTCTCAAACATGCACTAAAGGTTTCATATGATATTTATTTTTCTTTTTGACAATTAAGTCTATAAATACTGCTTTCACTTTATTGGGTTTTATGTTTTAGTGCTCTACCCAATATGAGTGTTTAATTTTGAAAACTGAAAATGTAAGCCCCGTTTGGTAACCATTTGGTTTTTTATTTTTGTTTTTAAAAATTAAGCCCATTACATCTGCATTTTTACATATTTCTTTAATACAATGGTTGAATTTTTAGTCAAATTTTCTAAAAATATTGTTTTCACTTTATTGGTTTTTATGTTTTAGTGCTCTACCCAATATGAGTGTTTAATTTTGAAAACTGAAAATGTAGGCCCCGTTTGGTAACCATTTGGTTTTTTATTTTTGTTTTTAAAAATTAGTCAAATTTCAAAAACAAAAACTACTTTTTGAAAACTACTTTTTAGTTCTCAAAATTTGGCTTGGTTTTTTAAATCATTGGTAAAGAGTAGATAACAAAAGAAGAAATTTAGGAGTGGAAGTAGCGTCTTAGACTTAATTTTTAAAAATAAGAATAAAAAATAAAATTGTTACTGAACGAGATTACAATTTTTTAAAACTTATTTTTGTTTCGAGTTTGAGGTAGAATTTAAATCTTGTTTATCATAGAGAAGATCTAGACTACCATTAAGAAATGGTGAGAAAAAAAAAAGAAAAAAGAAAAATAGATAGTTAACCTAAGGGCTTATTTGATAAGAATAAAGTTTATTATTGAATTAAATATGGGGTATGCTCGATATTCTGTTCTAAATATCTTTATTACAAGTCAACACATAGATATATGTTGTTGAAAATTTAATTTATAAAACTTGTCGGACAATTAATAAATTAGTCTAATTTGGACTAACTCGTGTAAATCGACATCATTTAACATAAATTGATTGGAGTGAGATATACAATGTAGATCAAATTTGAACAATATTTGAGGGATAAAATTTATTAGAATTATATTTTTAAAAAATCTAGCTTTGGGCTTGAAATTGTATTAAATGCTATAAACTCTTTGTAATGGCTGTAGATTTGTTTTAATATAATCCACATTATATATTTTAGGTTAGAGTATCATTTTAATCTTGGTTCGTTCAAATTTAATACTTATATATTTTTAATAAATCTTAAATTTAATTGATCAAAATTAATTTGTATTGAATTTAGATAAATAATAATAATAATTTCATGTAAAAAAAATATACAATATGTGAATATGTTATCAAAATTTATTATGAAAATGCTCATATATAACAAAAGTTAATTTTAAAAAGTCAACAATGAACTAGTAGTGCAACGTTAAGATTTATTGGAAGTACATGGACTAAAAGTGGACATTTGAAAGTATATGGAATAAAATCGAACAATTTTGAAATGATAGAGAACAAAATGATACTTTAATATGTGCAATAAATTTGTTTAATTAAAAAACAAGAAAAAAGAAACTTTATCAAATATAATTTTGGTTCTACATTTTTTTTTTCAAGAAGTAAGAACTAAAGATAGTTATTAACGTCTCTCTTTCTAATTCTTAAAAAAAGGGACAAAAAAAATTAGAAACGAAAAAAAAAAAAGGGAGAAATGGCGGACTCTAAATAATTGGAAAACAAAAAACAAAAAGATGGGAAGGAGGGATATGGTACTCAAATGGAATGGAAACCAAAGGATAAAATCTATAATCACTTAGAGTAATGCTAACTATATCCATCTTCATACATTTCTTTAATCAAGAAAAAATATAAATTTTCTTAAAAAAAGAGAAACTTGCCCCACGACAATTTATAGTTAAATATTTAGGGAACGTTTGGGGCAATGAGTTAGTTATTATAATTCTAGGTTATGATAGCTTGTGTTCGGGTGTAGATTATTTTAGTTTGGGTTATAATAGTATATGTTCGAAGTGTAAATTATTTTAGTTTGAGAAAGAAATAGTAAACACATAGCAAATAATAAAAAAATGATGAATATAAAATAGTAGAACCTGTAGTAAATAGTAAATATCGTAGCAAATGGAGATTTTGAAATAGTGTTAATGGTAGCTAATTGGAGGTTTTAAAATAGTTAGGTGGTTATTATATTTTGATGATAACTCTTGTCCAAACGTCTTTTTAAATTGTGTAATTGAATGCAGTTTTGAGATACAACCAAATATATTTTTTTTTCACTTAGCCAATAATTGAGAAAAAGGAGGGAGGGTAGGTGCTTTAGATTTTAATGTGTCAAAGTGTGGTTTAGGCCTTACCCGTGGGCCATGGCCAAGTTTCATGTTTAGTCAATTTTTAGGTGAGGTTTCTACCCTTTTCTTTTGTTTTCCCCTCTCTCTCTCTCTTCCCCTCTCTATTGCTTTTTGAACGGTGGGATTTCGAGTTATTTCGTATTTTTGGTTTTCTTTGGTTTTATTAAATTTTAGATAAGTGATCACCATAAATTGAAACTAGTATATATGGATTTTGTTGTAGTGATTATTGATTAGTAGAAGATCTTTACTAACGTGTCGATAGGTTAGTATTTTTATTATTTTTCGACAACATGTAGAAATGAAGAAGAAATTACCTGCCAGCATCCTGAGGACTAAACTCAACGTCATGCAAACCTCACCATATTCCTAACAATCTCAACCACTTCCCCTCTTGTCTTTCTAAGCTTATGCTTCAAATGAAATTCACTTGTTGCTATGAACATATGTATCCTTGGTCTCTTGGCATACTTTACAGCCTCCCATGCAGCTCGAACATCACTCCGATACACCTCGAGAAACCACAAATCACTGGCACGTACCGGTCCTTACCGACCACATTCCCGACCTCTTTCGCAACCATCTCCACAGCCTCAAAGTCCTACCTTGAGGCTGTCGGGAACCCCGCCTCAATTGCATCGACACCGAGTTTCACAAGCTCATGGGCAATGTGGAGCTTTTGCTTCGACGTCAGAGCTGCACCTAGGGATTGCTCACCATCACGAAGAGTAGTGTCGAATACGCGAACGTAGGAAGCATCCGGAATGTGATTCGGGATATAGGGTGGACGTTATTGAATCGAAGAAGCTACACAACATGATGTTATTGGACGACGGCCAATATTAACATAGTTATTAGGTATTGACAATGTCATCGGTATCAACATCGAAATCGACATCGACGTTGGCAGCAAAAGGCTAATGAAAATTATCTTTGAGGTCTCCCCTTCTCTCTGTTGGAGTGATTTGAGTACACCAATATAATTGTGGACATAAAATAACGCAGTACATATTCTTTATCGTATTTTTTAAAAAAACAGATTGGTATCTCTATAGCTGAATAATAAAAGGAAAAGTAGCTTCTGATATTTTGAAAAAAGAAGACAACTCAAATCTTACACGTGAAATTTTGCAGCTTGCTTTTGGAAGTATAGAGAGGAAAAAAATATCGTTCATAACAAGTCAAAAAGTCAAAATTGTTTTATAAAATAATTAATAAAAGGTCAAATTTCAGAATTGTATTCTCATTTTTATTCCTATGTTTTATTTAATCTTTTTTTTAAAGAATGCCTTAGTTTTAAATTAATTTTATATTTTTATGTTAAAATTCAAATCAAAATATAAATGTTATTAGAAGGTGTAAAATTGAAGAACTTCATTCTTTTTGTTTTAAAATTTAATTCGCTATTTTAATAAGTTCATTCTAATGTAACAAATTTCTTAAATTTAAAAACTAATTTTTATTTAACGTTATTAATTTTTTTAATTCATAATTTCATAAAACAGAAGACAAGAAATGTCTATGAAACATCTTATATATTTTTTAATAAAAAAGATATGAAAAAAGTTATCAAATACAGTTTTGCCCTAATTAAAAACAGAAAACTAGAACAAAAAATCAAGGTTTATTTTTATCTTATTCTTATTTTTTATTTTTAATAGTACAAGAATCAAGGATGTTACCAAATTAAATAGCCAATAGGTCTCAGTTTAATATTTTTCAATAAAAATAGAAACATGGGATGGTAGGATAAAATCAAAGCTAATTTTATAATCATTTTCCATATTGGAAATTTAATAAGTATTGTGAAAATTAGATTAGAAATATCTATAAAGGAAAAAAAACCCAAAAAAACTAATAATAATTAAGGAATTCATAAATCTTCTCAACTTTTTTACAATTAAAATGGTTCTTATAATTGAACACATAGAGTAGAGACCTCTAGATCTCAACGTCTAGTTTGGGACAAATAAATCAATCAATTTGGTAAATGCATTACCAATCTTTTTCACATATCCACCAAGTCGGTTCCATTAGAGACAGCATTAAATAGCTATTAACTTATAACCTCCCCAACTTTTAAATTAGTAATTAATAAAAGGTTTATTTTTAAATAAGGAAAAATAAGTCAACTTAATTATAAATATAATAAAATGTCATTAGATCGCGATAAACTTCTATCACGACTTGCTCAATAATAGAAGTTTACTGCAGTCTATCACTGATAGATAATGACATTATATTTTGTTATGTTTCAAAATATTTTCAACAGTTTTACTATTTAAAACAATTACTTATAATAAAATAATATATTGTTTTCATATATTAACTAAAATAAATGAGAGCACGGAGGAGGAGGTAGATAGCTCAACTTACGTACGAATTTGTTATGATCCGAGGAAAAAAAAAGAGTAATATTGAGCTTTGGGCATTCAAACTTTAAAGGGAGATAACTAGTTCAACCATTTTTTTTCAATACATAACCTAATTTAACCATTCAACCATATTTACGGGTTAAAAATACATAATTTGTGATTTAGATAATTTAGAATCTTTACTATATTTATCGAAAAATTATAAACAATAGCTTCTTCAAGTTTTCATTTTTCAAAACTAGCATGTTTTTTTAAAATTTATTAGAATAGTTTTTTTTCTTTTACTTCCGAATTGATTTAGACCTTCTCGATACATCTCAGCCACCAGGATTTTATTAATTTTTTTAAATATTATATTATCTTCCAAAATCTCATACTAAGTCTTATATATTTTCAAAATTTCTGCAAATTCAACCAATTATTATATCAAATATTTACATAACTTTTCAAATCTTTAACCCCATTTATGTTCCACAATTACATTGAATTTCAGAATTATCCAAATGATTTTCAAGTGATTTGATTGTGATTTTTAAAATTTGATAAAAAAAAAACAAATTTTGCAAAAACAATTAAGTAAAATATGAGAAATATGTAGAATCTTGGTGTTAATTTGTCTGACAATTCATCGAGAAAGCTCAAATATATAAAATATCGGTGTTAATCTACCCTAAATTAGTACATAGATTTTATATATTTTCCATATCTTACCATTTTTCTTTTTTTGCAAAATTTAAAAAATTAAAATGTAATAACTTGAGATCCATTTATATAATTGATAAATCCATTTGAAAGTTTGGAAATTCATATAATTATGGAAAATATTTGAAAAATTATGTTATAATATTTAGTAAAGATAAGTTAATTACGAAAATATTTGAAAGTATATAAGATTTGGGAAGATTATATAATATTTGAAAAAATTAACTGAATCTCGGTGGATAATGGCCGAGATGTATCAAGAAGGCCGATAAGTAAGAAAAAGTTAATTTTTTAATTAAATGTCGATGGCTAATCTTATCTGAAATGGATTAAGAAAAACTAGTTGAATGACTTTTCAAAATGTGTGTTAGTTTTGTAAAATGAAAGCTTGAAGAGACAATTTCTAACCATTTATCATATTTATTTCAGAAAAAAAAAAACTTTTACTATATCAGGGCTCCTACATTTGCTCTGTCTAAATTAAAATTTTTTAGTTACCGATATCAATATTAACATCAATCTTTTCATCCTCGGTTAAAACTAATTTGTAATTTCTTCAGGTAATGTGAATAGGAATTAATTGATTTCCAATGAGATGCGTCTTTGTTTCCTTCTAAAAAGTACTATAGTTTGGAATATCAAAAGGGTTCATAAAGTTTATGCATTCTTTTTCATACACACACATAAATAATATAAGAAATTGGAGTAAATATTGGGAACAATTAGGTTATATAGGCAGATATTTTTCCCTCTTGAATATTGAGATTCAAGTCATTTGCGGGGATGAAGTTAAAAAAAATATAGTGTATTTTCAAACTATTTACAAAAATTGGGTATATGGAAAAGTATTTTTATAAATAGGTGGGAATGAAAAGTATTGACAAAAGTAGGGTAGAGATATCGTGTACAGAGTACACGATTAGCATTTAGAAGAATCGGGGTACACGATTAGCATTTAATCCAGTCAACACCACATCGGTTGACTTGGTTGACCGGTCGCATGGACTAATTATTTTTTTAATTGGAGATGTACAACAATATTAAGACTTTAGGACCGGTCCACAAATTCCTTCATTATTAAACTTAATTATATATTTAATCTACAATGAAAACATAATTATTCTGCACTCATATTACAAAAAAAAAGATGTTATGATACTAAAGAAGATTTATAAATAGTTCTTTAATTTGAAAATTGAAGTTTACAAGAAAGTTAAAGACGACCCCACTGGTCCTTACCCCACATGGGGTTGTCTTCGTGTGCCTCTAAATTAACTTCACTCTGCTGTCGTTGTCGTCTACGATGAATACGTCTTCGATCAGTGTCAGCAACATTGAGTCGTCTTGTTTTTTCTATGTTGACTAATGTTTGGTGACACATTGAACCCAACTCTGGTAAGTTGTGCTGCACTGAATATTGTTGTACATCTCCAATAAAATTATTCTATACGATGAAAAAATAAATATTAAACAATATTCATGTCATATATATGGAAATATCTGATTTTAAATCTCTTACCATGCAGTAATAGTAAGCATCGCCTCGTGATTGAATCGTACTAGGAAAAGTTGTCATTTGATACCGCTGGCCCATTTGTTATTTCTCCCTGTGCACATCGATCATATCGTCCATGCTAGTAGGATATATATTCCGCGTGAATTTGACACCATTCTTGGTCGTGTTTACCTCTCAAATCAATCTGGTGTAGTGCTGGGAGTGTATAAATCCAATTGTGAACGATGCGTATTATGTTGATATAGTTGTACAGGATTAGAAGGACCAGACTTCATTACCTAAGAAGTTCAAATTATATTACATAATAAAATCCATCACATAAAAGATACATAAAAAGTACATAAAAAGATACAATTACATGAAAAATAAATTCATTACATAAAAAGTACAATTACATAAAATGAAACTATTACATAAAAAATATAAGTACATAAAAAATACAATTACATAAAAAATACAAGTACATAAAATATACAATTACATAAAAAATATAAGTACATAAAAAATACACCTAATGACCCGAAGACGAAGCACCTAATGTACATTGTGAACAAGTATGTCTGTTATGTCCATCTGTCTTGCAAATTCTACATTGAACTTTTTGACTTGCCTCTCTGCAATCCATTTCATTATGAATGCACGTATTTTTTAGCCGACCCTGTTCTCTTAGTAAGTCCGCATACGAACAAACTTCTGTAAATAATAATTCTGGCCAATAATCTGGGTGTTCTATTGGATGGAAGCGACCTTCATAAAATCACTTGAAATTGGACAATTTGTAACATTCATCAATAAGAGGTATGTATGTCAAATGCATGTGATTACAAACTGCAATTACATGAAAGCGTGAAATCTTGAATGACTACCACTTATTACAAGAACAAGTTCCTTGTTTCAAGCTCAAAACTTGTGTGTGTTGTCCTTTATAGAGAGAAATCATACTTATGTCAGTTTGTACTTCAAAAGCTTGAGTTTCCCTGTCAATAGATGTCACTGTGTGCGTAGATGCTCATTTTTCCCACCTCTTAATTTTCTCAGGACATATTCTGTATACATGTCCCCATGATCGAGTGTTTCACTGATCTTTTGTCTTCGACGTTCAAAATACAGTATTGTGCGATAAAATGTTAGCCTAACCAAAGAAGTAATTGACAACATTCTAGCACCTTTAAAAACACCATTCATGCATTCAATTGCATTACTTGTCATTCACTCATAGCGGTACCCACCGTCATGTGATTGGGTCCATTTTTCCAAGTTAATATCTGAAAAATATTCAAGGCATTCAAGGTTCAATTGTTTCAATTCTTTCATGCACCAAATGAACTTGCGCCTTTGGTGTTGATTTCCTACCTTAAACACAAAATCTTTTAGTTGCTTTGATTTATATTTCGTATTGAAATTACTGGTAACATGGTGAAGACAATATTGATGGTACGCTCTAAGTTCATTCCAATCAATTTCCTCATTATTAATTGCGGTAAAAATGCCATGTCTATCAGAAATCAAGCAAATACCATCTCTTTGGGTAACATATTCACACCATGCCCACAAAAACCATAACCAACATGACGGATTTTCACTTTCAGCAATAGCAAAAGTAAGGGAAAATATATGCCAGTTTGCATCAATAGATAAGGCGGTCAATAATTTTTCCTTATACTTTCCGTGGAGATGAATTCCATCGATCTAGATTAATGGCCTACAATGTTTGAGCCCTTCTCTTGCAGGACCGAAGGACCAAAAAACTCGACAAAAAATAGTCGTATTTGGCACATTAGACGGAAGGAAATACCAATCTGATCGTGTTCTTGGATTGTAATGAACAAGAGCACTCAACCAATACAGAAGCTCTGAATATGATTTCTCCCAATCACCAAACACAGCAATCAACGCTTTTCCCTTGGCTTACCATGCCTGTCTATAATTAACATTATAGCTATATTGTTTTTTAATTGATTCTTGGAGTAGGGCCACAGGTACCCAGATCAGCTCTAACCAAATTTTGTGTTTCCATACTCATAAAATTTGAATCAAGCTGTGAATGATCATGTGTTAATTCTGAAAACAAACATGAGTGTTCCCTTGAAATTTGGTGATTTCGATCATCCCATGAGTTTCACGCCGACATGCCCGTAACCTCTAATCACAACCATCCTTCCACTGTTTACATTTGACATACCAAAGATCTTGATTTGATTCCACTACAATAATCTCATAGTGTTTTGTCACACAATATTTTTTTATAGCAAGCTGTAAATCTTCTTTAGTATTAAATAACATTCCTTTCTGTATTAAACTACAATTATCTACACATATACTCTTTTCCTCCAAAGTTGACCCTTATTCACATGTTGAATTTGTAATTTTCCAATCTATTTGAGTGAACATATTTGACGGTACCAACTTAAGATCATGTTCCCCACTACTATCGTTTCCAAATAATTCATATATCACCGTCTCCATTATTTCTAGGTTCAAGAACAACTAAATCTTCAGGACGCATCGACATATTTATTATAATTTTTTCAACTATTATAGTTGACAAAAAATATGTTATTATGTCAACCCAACAAAATCCAATTTCTAAGTTAACATATAAGATCTAAACATTATAAATTTAAATCAACCCAAATCTAAGATCCATAAACTATACATTTAAATCAACCCAAATAAAAATAAAATAGTATATCCATGAATCATACATTTAATTCAGTCTAAATGCAAACAAAATAATATATATAAATATATATAATAATATATATATATATATATATATATATATATATATATATATAATATATGAAGCAATCTTCATTTTTTATAAACATATACAATATATTTTCTTAAATTAGCGCAACAAATAGGCCAACATAATCATCCAAAAAAATAGCCCAACAAACTCTAATTTCTAAGTTCAATATATATCCAAAAAATAAATCAATGGATCCATAAACTACACATTTAATTCAGCCCAAATGCAAAAAATTATATATATATGAAGATTATACATTTAAATCATGGATCCATAAACTATACATTTTCGAACTTGATCCTCATTTTTATAAACAAAATCAATATATTGGGAAAACTTAAAGAAAAAACTTTACCTCGATCAAAGAAAACGTTTCGGATGGAGAAAACCCTTCGGTAGATCGGCTCACGGAATTGGAGGAAGAAGAAGGCTACGATGTAATGGTTTTAAGATGGAAGAAGAAGGATTCAGATGGTTTTCGGAGCAGGAGGAAGCAGAAGAGGCACCGCGGTTTAATGGAGAATGAAGTCGTGTACTCGATATACGATTAGGGTAATCGTGTACCTGTACACGATTACCTCAGCCAACGTTGCATGACTGTCACATTGGCAGTCTCCGCGTCCAAGATTACACGGCACTCGTGTACCGGGTACACGATTTAGATCTAATCATGTACTGGGTACACGATTAAAATACCTATTTTTGTCAATCTTTTCAACCCTATAATTAAAACACCTATTTTTGTCCATCTTTTCAGCCCTACCCTATTTTTGTTAATATATATTAAAATAACATTATTTTAAAAAAATTCCATTTGCAGTGTGTATTGTATTTATAATATCAATTACTAGTGCAACATATTCTCTGACTTGTCCCATCTGGTATACAACAACTCAACTGAAACGTTGTATAGCTCAAAGTAATTTGCACTAAAAGGTTAAGCTAAAAACTCTACAACTAAAAACACTATTCTTTTGACCAATTGATCTTAAAAGAGCAATAAAGAGAAGAATGAAGATTTTAATCTTGTTGTTTTATGATTGGAGAGAAAGATAAGAGAGTTATTTGTAGGAAACTTTAGATCTATAAAACTTAATACAAAATCTAAGTAAATATATGATCTTTTAACCTTTCTTGCAATTACGTTTTCTTATGTACTCATAATCATAATATGTGGCAATGGATAAGAGAATCCAGATCGATCTAAGCATGACAACAGGTGAGAAAGTTTCTTTATAGTTCACTCCCTCAATTTGGGTATAACCTTTTGCCACTAGTCTAGTCTTAAAGGTCTGTACCTTACCATCTACATCTCTTTTTCTTTTGTAGATCCATTGCAACTTATAGATTTTACTCCATCAGGTTGATCTACAAAATTCCAGACAAAGTTGAAGTACATTGACTTCATTTCTAGATTTATGGCTTTAATTCGCTCATTTTTATCGACATCTTCCATTGCTTGCTTGTTAGTTAATGGATCCTACACCTCATCATCAGATATGATGTCTTGGGCTTTTTTTAAACCCATATAGCGAATATGTGGATTCATAACCCTCCAATTATGTCAAGGCATTCTAAACTCTTGAGATAAATGTGCTTGACTAGATGAACCTTTTGGGTTTTATGTCCTAAAACTCGTGGTATGTAAACAATGAAGCTTATTTTGAAAATTCAATAAAGGTGTTATTGAATAGAAATCTAATAAACCTAAAAGTCCCTTGACTATTGGATGAGTACTTGAACTTGTTCGAGTAAATAGTCAAAATGATCTATAGTACATGGATAAGGTTGGGTACCTTATTCTGGTAACACTATTGGATACGGCCTGCTCTGTAGTTGTTACAAGAAGTTGTAAAGTGCTACAAAAGAAGTGATCCTAATTCGTTCATGTTGGACATGAGGAATGAGGGTGTCCTTGTGCAAAAGAGTTTGTACAAGATCGGACCACGAAATGAGTCACTTTTACTTTATAACGTTGTTTACTATTTAAGACTGACTATTTCAAAACGATGACCTAGGTAACTTGACCTTAATCCTGAGCTAACTATGAACTCCTATTTATTCGAGATTGCCCTTAGATTTGCATAGGTGAGGGTTGGCTCAACAACTTCGACTCAACACGACTGCCATTTCAGAAGTAAGACTGAATAGATAGCTGGGGATATAGGGTGCAAGAGGGAATTCACTCCTACTCGCTTTAGGGATAGTAGAGAAGTTGTTCCCCTTAAATGATGATTCTGAGGCTTAAACAAGGGATTCTACACTCTCATTTGGTATGTGAGGGCTTGGTTTTATGATTGGATCACAAAACAATTGTTTATTAGGGGATCAGTGGGGATTTAAGGAGCAAAAGGTAATTTCGGGGGTAAAATAAAGATTTGACCTAGCCGTTATTACGAACAACTTGTGAAGGGTTAACTTACTAATCATGGTTATATCAAGTGAATAAAATATATCTACAATGAAGGGAGTTCAACTATGGGCTTTAGTGGAGTGACCCATTAGTTAACGAATGGGGGTTAGATCGAGTGAGTTTAATCTTGGATCGTTAGAGCTTATGATCTGTAGGTTCATGAGGTTCCCCTACTAGCTCGAAAGTAGATTAGTTCTAGAGTAGTGTGATAAGTTAATTTGAAACGTTCAAATTGGAATAAAAAAGAATTGGAGAAAATATATTTAAATATGATTTAAATATATGAAGATGAATTTGTGTAAAAATTAATTTAATATTGGATATTAAATTAATTAGAATTATTTAAATTGTTTAAATAATTATTTATTAATTTTATTAGAAAATTAATTTGTAAAATTAATGAATTTTGATTTTAGAAATAAAATATGATTTTAAAATCAAAATAGATTTTGGAAATTGAATAATCACACAAACTTGAAAAATGGGTTTTTCAAGTTCATCTTGAAAGTAGCTTACAAGGAACCCACCATCTCTTCTTTGGTTTACTCCTAGCATGAGCTGCATCCCATGCAACACATCTCTTTGCATGATAGTCTACAATATATTGAAGATATTGGAGTGAAGAATGAAGGATGAACTGACTGAATTTTTGCTGAAAAATTCGGATGAAGAAGGTGTTCTTCAATGGGTTGGTTCAGTGAACTTTCTCCATTTTTCCTTTGATTCCAGCTTATTTTGAGTTCCACAACTCAATCTAGAGCACCAAGATGATAGTAAGGAAGATCTTGTGGTGGTCTACACAAGGATTTGGAGGATTTTGCAGCTGAAAAATGGAGATTTCGATGGTTCGGCCAAAGTATATTCTTGAAACCCATTATACTCTGTTTTAGCATGTTTCTTTTCAACCAAAATTAATCAATTAGATTTTTTATGGATCCTAAACTCTTCCGCTGTATGATGGTGTCGATCCAACAACTGGTATCAAAGCATCTTATAAGCATTCGATTCAGATTAATTCTGGTTTGGTGGATGTTTTGTATGAAAATATGAAACTGCTGTAATGATATGGTTTTCTGAGATTTGGCCTTTATTTTCTCTTTTATTGCCCGTTTAAATTTGTAATTGGCTCTTGCTTGATGAGCTTTAATGTCTTCCCAAGAGCCTATAATTTATTTGGAGTCATTAGAGTTGAAATTAAGCTATAATTCGAAGAAACAAGTGAAGGGATCGAGTTGTAGATTCAAGACGATTAACCTCTGTTCATATCGTCGTTGAGCTTCAGTAGCTAAATGATTGTTTAGCATCATGCTTTAGACGACATGAAGGAAAATCTAAACGATCGTGTAACTTCGGGTGTTAATCGTTTAGGTGTTGTGCGCTAGACGATCGTCTACCTCGGGAGCTAAGCGATGCATTGTTTTGCTATGCGATGGCACTACATGATCGTGTAGCTTCGGGTGGAAGCTAAGCAATGCGACGAAGAGTTATGTGATGGCGTTTAGCGATCGTTTACACGATTGTTTACCTTTGATCAGGAGCTAAGTGATGCAGCGAAGAGCTATGCGATAGCATTGAGCGATCGCTTACACGATCGTTTACATTTGATCAGAGCTAAGTGATGCGGCGAAGAGCTATGCGTGATGGAACACGAGACATACGCAGCGGAATTAGGATCTAATTACAATTTAATTGCTTTTAACTTAAAGGAAAAAAACATGCAATTTGAAGGAAAAACAGTAATTATAATTACCTTTGTAGCTCCCGAACACCACTTTTTCTCGTTGAATCTCAACTCGAACTCTTCCAGACCACCACTAGAGTTGACTTACTATCCTCTGGACTCAGAACCGAGTTGTGGAACCCGGTGGATGAAGAAAACCGAGAGAGAGAAAAAGATGGAAAAAAGAAATGGAGTTTTGGATTTGGGTTTTCCTTTTTTTCAGCCGAATTTTGAAAAACTATTTGGCAAAATTGGCAAAACTTTTTTCATTCAAAATGAAAGCCTATTTTGTGGAAAAAACCATGCAACAATTGCATGAACCAAATCTATAAAAATCCAACACCTATAATCTACTATCTTAGTGGGCTTAATGTCTCCACTATAAGCCAGCACCTCGCCCACTATTTTGTTAGTGGAATTATCTAACAAAAGTTTGGATTTTCCCACTAACTTTAGTCAAAGGGCAAAATAGTCATTTGGTCAAAGTCAAACTTTGACCATAAAGTCAACATTTTGACTTTTTATGATTTTTCCCGTGTTGACTAATTTTGACCTCCCGAGCATGAATCCGCATTCTTTTCTCGAAATTCAAATCACATTTGATAAGGTCGGTCAAAGTTTGACTTTTCAAATAAAAAGTCAACTCTTTGACTTTTTACATCTTTGACCATTTCTATTATTTTCGAGCTTCCGAATATGAACGTATTCATATTCTTGATATTTAAATTACATTTAAATATTAAAGTTGTATCTCTAAACTGAAAACCCGACCACTATATCACATATACTTGTCGGTTTCTCTCTCTTCACCTAATTCGAATCATTCTATCATACTATTATAAGTTTATTCCATATGAGCTAGTAAGGGAACCTAATGGACCTATAGATCATGGGCTCCAACGATCCGAGATTAGCTGGCTAAACTCTTTAGACGGAGTTAATCAACATTCGTTAACTAACGGGTCATTCCATTATAGTCTCGTAGTTGCACTCCCCTCACTATAGATATATTTGTGTCCATTTGATATAACCATGATTAGTAAGCTAATCCTTCACAGGTTGTTTGTAATCTTGGCTGGGTCATAAAAACTGTTTTACCCCCAAGACTACATCTTGTTCCTTAAGTTCCACTCATCCTCTAATGAACAATTGGTTTAAGGTCAACCTATAAACCGAATCCCTCTCGGGCCAAGGAGGGGGTGGGGCCCCTTGTTCAAGACCTGGATTCAGTACTAAAGGGAACAACCTATCTACTATCCCTATAATGGGTAGGAGTGAATTTCGTCTTGCACTCTATGTTCCCAACTATCCACCCGATCTTACCCCTGAAATGGAAGGCTTATTGGGCCAGCGATATTGAGCTATCCTCACCTATGCACATCTAAGGATAATTCCGAGTGAACAGGAGTTCATAGTTAGCTCAGGATTAAGATTAAGTTACCTTGGTCATCAATTAATGAAATAGTCAGTGTTATACATAAAACGGCATTTAGAACGTAAAAAGTGACTATTTCATGGTTCAGTCTTATGCAAACTCATTGCATAGGATGCCCCCACTTACATATCTCTATATGAACGATTCAGGATCACATCGTTTGTACTAGCTACAAAGTGGGCCGTATCCATAGTGTCCCCAGAATAAAGCGCCCAACCTTATTCATATACTATAGACCATTTTGGCTATATATTTGAACTAGATCCACATTTATGTCACTACATAAAGTTCAAACTACATTAAAGAGCCCCAGGACCTTAGTTTATTGGATTCAAGATTACAATTTCAATAACAACTTTATCAAAAAACAAAATAGAATATGTTTATTAATTTACAAACTACGAGTTTTAGGACATAAAATCCAACAATACGATGGCGTTGAGAAATCGCTTACACGATCGTTTACCTTTGCGCGGTAGCTGGGCGATTCGTCGATTGCTATGCGATAACACTAGGTGATCACTTTCCTCGGGCGCACACTAAACGATCAAGACGCGATGATAAACAATGGGAGCTAAAAGATCGTGTAGTAAATTGTTCGTGCTAAACGATGGAGCTATGCGATAGTGTTTGACACTAAGCGATCGTGTAGCTTCCTCCGACGCTAGATGATGACACTATATGATAGAAGGCAAATACTATACGATCGTGTAGTTTTGATAAACGATAGTCGTTAGTTGCTAAACGATCAAGCCTAATGCATGACGATGGTCGTCATTGCTAAACAATCAGACTTAGCAAGATTTTGGGTGAGAGCAAAAGAAGTCGGCTTGGCCGGTTCTCTTGAGGTCTGGTCCGATTTAGCTTCAAATGGTTTGTGGTTGGTCTGGTTCAGACTCTACTGGTCCGCTTCAGACAGTTCGAGTTCGGTTTAAGCGGTTTTGGAGTGGCTTAAACGGTGTTGAAACTGTTTTTATAATAGTTAGGCTTTTGTTTGATTGTTTTTGCCAAAACTAAAACCATATCAGTATTTGTTTAATTATTTATGCATTGGATGTATGTTATAATTAAATAAATCTTGTATGTGCATATAGTATGCCATTTAGATTTAAAATCCCACCATAGGAAGCATGCAACATGCATTAAAAGTATGTTATAATTTGTTATAATATATAGTATGCATGTTAGGGTTTCTTGTATTTAATATAAGTGTTATATTAGATATTGAATGCCTGTTTGTTGTGGATGTTTAGCATGTCTAAAGTTTTATAAACTTTTATAAAATTGGGTTAGACATTTAAAATCCATAACGAAGAATAGCTGCATGCTCACATAGGTTAACCACTTGTTTTAATTTTTTAAAATAAGTCGTTAAACTTGTAAAACTAGGGTTACAAAATCAATTGGTATATAATCTTGTCGAAGGTTGGGGGTATTTAAGTTGACAGTCTACGAACACCTCCTACTTTGGGATTATGGCTAAATAATTGAGCGTTGGTAACCAGTTTTATGAGTATTCGTGAGCGATGTGTGGTAATAAAAATGTTTATCACCTAGACATCGTAGATTTAAGTCCATTTATAAGAGTTATACATGGATTATGGGTTATTTTTATTAGCCGAAAAAGAACTAAGTACAAGGTTACCTAAACATTAGAACACTTCAGTGGTAGTGAATAACTGCTATATGATACTTCGTGTCACCCTAGGAGTGACCTCCCTACGGAGAGTATTTGTTAGCTTAAATTTAGACTTTGGTGAATAAGGGAAAGTTGTTTGAACAAAAATCCAGTGTACGATTTCAACTGCCATGTCTCTACATAGTTCACACCGTGAAATTCATATGACGCTTCGTGTCACCCTAGGAGTGACCTCCTTACGGAGAGCGGATGTATGCGTCAATACCAAGGTGAACGGAGGAAGTAGTTCACAGTAAGTGGGTGAAGGAAATGTGTCAACATATCCTACGATCTCCTCCATTAGTCTGAACCGTGAGATTCTTATGTTTCACCTGCTGGTTAGCTTTAGGCGGCCCTTTGCTAGTCGTTTAACGACGGTTATCCCTACGGAGGGTTGTAACATAGGATTCGGAACAACCCAAACTTCAATAAAATAAATAGGATTTTATAGTTCTGTCTGGATATTGTTTTCCATTTCGGAGTGATACTCATATCGTTCTATAAGATCCGAAAATGGCGAGACTACACTTACAAAATTATTAAGTGTTAATAATGTCTGACCAAAAGCGGTACCTAAATGACTATGAGAATATGAGTTATTCTGGAGGTAGTATTTAGTCAAGAATGTCTTGATGTAGTATCGTTGCAAAAGAATAATCTTGGGTAAATTATTAAAATTGCTAAAATTTGATTGGATATAAAATTTTAGAATGACAAGTTCATTAATACAAGTGTTGGCGTCAGATAAACTTTATCAGGGATAACTACAAGAATTGGAAATCAAATTTGAACACGATACTTGTGATAGACAATTTGCGGTTTATCTTAACTGAGGACTATTCTCCCATTTCTAGCTTTAACACAAACTGAAATGTTTGGGATGTATATGACCGATGGGTCAAGGCTAATGATATAACCTATGCTTATATCCTTGCCAGCTTACCTGATGTGTTGACAAAAGAAGCATGAGGATATGAGTACTGCCAAAGAGATTATGGAATCTCTGCGAGGGATGCCATTAAGACGTTTACAACAGTCGCATCAAAGTGGAGACCAATGTTTGTGAACATGTCCTAGACATGATAGTCCATTTTCATATGGCAGAAGTAAACGGTAGTGTCATGAACGAAAGAAGTCAAGTTGGTTTTATTATAGAATCTCTTCCGAAGAGTTTTCTGCAATTTTGAATGCATTTATGAATAAAATTTGACTACTCTACTGAGTGAGCTACAGACTTACCAGACAATGTTGAGAACAAAAGGGTCTGGTGTCAGAAGGAAATGTTACTACTACCGAGAAGTGAGGAATGTCCTCCAAGCCTGAAGTTTCCTCCTCTTCGAAGAGTAAGAGAATTCTTATGAAGAAAGGCAAAGGGAAAGGGAAGAAGAAGCCTACTGGATTGAAAGGCAAGGATAGCGCTACAAAGGGAAATATTTCCACTGCATCGAAAAAGGGCACTAGAGGAGACACTGCCCTTAATATCTTGTTGAGAAGAGAGCAGAGAAAAGGTAACCAGGCTAACTTGACCCTGGGACCATTTGCTCAGGTCATCCAGTGTGAGAAGTTGCTACTTGTTTTTACTTGTTAAAACTTGTATAGAACAAATTGTATATATTTTTTTGATAAATAAAATTTCATTTTCAAAAATTATGTTTGTTCTAGCAACCTCTGTTGAGAATCAAATTATTAAAATCCATTTTTAGATATTCAGATATCTAAATCGCTAGATCAAAGTATAGAAAATTTAAAGATTTCTATATCTGACTGTCAACAAAGAGTTGTTGAGACAGGTCAGATGCATCTTGCTTAAAGAGTTGAGAGTACCTCAATGTAGTGGGAGGAAAGTGTGCTTCTTGGCCATTATTGAGATTAAGATGCAATCCCCTTATAGTTTTATCAAAAGACTATTGTATACTAAAATTATTACAATAATTCGTTCGACTAAAGTGTTTGAGAATTACCTAGTAGGACTAAGAATACCAGATAACCTAGGACAAGTGGGAGAAATATCGGGTATAGAGATACCAAATGGTAAAAGATGGGTATGGGATGCCCTAGTTTATTGTATTTCTTTATACAACTTAGAAACTCAGTCTTATATATTGGATGTATAAGTTACCACTGGAGTTTTAGTTCAAGTGGGAGTTTTTTGGCTTTTATGTCCTAAAACTCGTGGTATGTAAACAATGGAGCTTATTTTTAAAATTCAATAAAGGTGCTATTGAATAGATCTATTGCTTGAATAGAAATCCAATAAACCTAAAAGTCCTTTGACTATTGGAGAGTACTTGAACTTTATGTGGAGACATAAAGGTGGATCAAGTTCAAGTAAATAGTCAAAATGATCTATAGTACATGGATAAGGTTAGGTACCTTATTCTGGTAACACTATTGGATACGGTCTGTTCTGTAGTTGTTACAAGGAGTTGTAAAGTGCTACAAACGAAGTGATCTTAATTCGTTCATGTTGGACATGAGGAGTGGGGGTTTCCTTGTGCAAAAGAGTTTGTACAAGATCGGACCACGAAATGAGTCACTCTTACTTTATAACATTGTTTACTGTTTAATACTAACTATTTCAAAGCGATGACCTAGGTAACTTGACCTTAATCCTGAGCTAACTATGAACTCCTGTTTATTCGGGATTGCCCTTAAATTTGCATAGGTGAGGGTTGGCTTAACAGCGCCGGCTCAATAAGACTGCCATTTCAAGGGTAAGACTGGATAGATAGCTGGGGACATAGGGTGCAAGAGGGAATTCACTCCTACTCGCTTTCAGGATAGTAGAGTGGTTGTTCCCTTAAGTGTTGATTCTGGGGCTTGAACAAGAGATCCCGCCCTCTCATTTGGTATGAGAGGGACTTGATTTTGTGATTGGATCACAAAACAATTGTTCATTAGGGGATTAGTGGGGACTTAAGGAGCAAGAGGTAATTTCGGGAGTAAAATAGAGATTTGACCCAACCGTTATTACGAATAAACTGTGAAGGGTTAACTTACAAACCATGGTTATATCAAGTGGACATAATATATCTACAATGAGGGGAGTTCAACTATGGGTTTAGTGGAGTGACCCATTAGTTAACGAATGGGGGTTAGATCGGTCTAATGAGTTTAGCCGTTTAATTTCGAATCGTTGGAGCCCATGATCTGTAAGTCCATGAGGTTCCCCTACTAACTCGAAAATGGATTAGTTCTAGAGTAGTGTGATAAGTTAATTTGAAACGTTCAAATTGGAATGAAACGGAATTGGAGAAAATATATTTAAATATGATTTAAATAAATGAAGATGAATTTGTGTAAAAATTAATTTAATATTGGATATTAAATTAATTAGAATTATTTAAATTGTTTATTAATTTTTTTAAAAAATTAATTTATGAAATTAATTTGTAAAATTAATAAATTTTGATTTTAGAAATAAAATATGATTTTAAAATCAAAATAGATTTTGGAAATTGAAAAATCACACAAACTTGAAAAATGGGTTTTTCAAGTTCATCTTCAAAGTATCTTACAAGGAACCCACCACCTCTTCTTTGATTTACTCCAAGCATGATGTAAAACCCGAACCCTAATTACTTTAAGTAAGAGTAAGTAATGTGATGTTTTCTAGTAAGTTAAATGAAGCCATGTTTTAGGAGGGATAGAGGATGGAAGCAAGAAGAAATAAGTTCTTGTGTAACTAAGTGTAAACCCTGAATTCTATGTTTCCTAAACAAGCATGTTTAGCCAAAGGAATGATATATTAAATATATAATAAGTGAAAATCCATGTTATTTATAGGAGTTATTGAGAAAGGAAAGGAAAAACATGTTAAATAAGGAAACTCATTTATTGGTTTGGCACGTAGCGGTTAATCCTTGAATTCGGGAGGCGGCAGGAAGATTAATAGGGAAAAGGAATTTCGAAGGCTTGGTTTTCGGAAATCTACATGAGCAAATTTAGTGAAATTGATGCTGTTTGAAAGCTGAGAGAATCTAGTTTTCGAGGTTGTCTTGCAGAAGAAAGATTGCAGAAGAAGAAGAACAAAAAGTGAGGAATTTGTAGAAGTGGCAGAATCGCGGATTAATCAGGGACCGAGATGAAGATTGGAAGCTCTAGGCCAAACTATAAGGAATTTTTGGTTGGAATTTTAAGGTAAGAAAGTAACTCAGTTTTAAACATGTTTGTAGAAGGAAGTTTCTTCAAAAGAGGGCTGGATTTTGAGTTATGAACTTTTGAAATTGTAATAGAGAAGCTGTGCATAAGCAAACAACTGCTTAGGAAGAACAAGCAAACAACTGCTTAGGAAGAACAAGCAAACAACTTATATGGAGAATGAGGATCTCGCTTATGAAGGAAATCTCGCTAATTTTGTGATGAGAATCTCGCTCTAGAAGGAAATCTCGCTAGAAATTGGGCTGAATCTCGCTGGAAAGGTGAGTATCACTAGGATGATGGATCTCGCTCCTGAGGATCTCGCTCATGAGAAGGATCTCGCTTATGAGAAGAATGCACTCATGATGAGTATCTCGCTAGTAAAGCTGTCTTTGATGATGGAAATTCAATTAGTAAATGAACTATATGAAGTATTTTGCTAAGAATTCTGAGTAGTTTAACCTCGAAATTATGTCCTTTCAGGCCAAGAAGAGCTAGGAGAGGCATATAACCCATTAAGAGGCCAACGATCTGTGAGTGACTGTGTGATAATTTAATGTTTTAATAATTTAGAAACTATGATTTTTTAGAAGATATTTCTCATGCTAAGTGTTCAAATGAAGTGCAAAGCACCATATGTTTGAAGCTATTTCTCATGCTAAATAAAGCATGTTTTCCACGGAAATTGACACGATTTAAATATGTTATCTTGTCCAAATACTTTCAGCATGTTTTAGTAACTCCGTTTTCATGATGAACTAGTATGATGATTTGAGCACTAAGCCTTAGTGTTCAACTAAATTTTTGTGACTAGTTATATGATAGATACTGAAAGACAATGAGAAAGTATCCTAGTTAAGTATCTAAGGTACGACGGTATTGATGTACTATGCTTAAATACCTATGGTTGTCAAGGTACATACATTGGTATTTCTAAACATAATGAAAATGGATACTGAAGGTAGGGAAGGTATCCTAAAGAGTTTTCTATGATATATTTGAAAACTATTCTTTTAATGCTCTTCGAGAACTTGATAGCTTAAGTGAGCCGGATACTGAAGGTAAGGACGGTATCTGAATAAATGTACCGAAGGTGTTGACGGTACATAGAAAACACCATGTGCACGTTGGTAATACGACATCGAGGGATTATGTAAAAGGGTTCTCCTCGACTAAGATTGACTTTGAGGGATTGAGAAAAAGGGTTCTCCCCGACTAAGGTTAACTTTGAGGGATTGAGAAAAAAAGGGTTCTCCCCGACTAAGGTTGACATTAAGGGTTAGATCTTGTAGTTCACTCTCAACTAAAGATAAAGAGAGGTCGAAGTATGGGTCTCATAGGCTATATACCAGCAAAGAGAGGCCGAATTATGGGTCTCTTGGCCGGTAACAGATGTTGGGAGCTAGAGCGATGTATGCTCGTTCTCAACTAAGGAATAATGATGTTTAATGGTGGTTTTAAAGGTTTTGTGTACACGTTTGCTTGGTACATTTTAGTTCCAATATTATGTTTTCGAGCTTTCAGTTTAAGCATGAGATTTATGTTTTTATTAAGTCACTCATTAGACTTTTAGCTCACGTTTTCAAATGTTTTCCTTTTCAGGTAGCGATTAGATTCCTCAAAGTTGATCCTGCTGCTGCTTGCCACTGAAAAGCCCGGCTTGTTCAGAAGAACTTAGGTTGATGGCTTGTTTATGTACACATGTTTTGAGAGGGACTAGGACTTTGTTAAGAATGTTTCTGGCCATTTGTGAATATTTTTCCGTAGATGTTATGACATGGCTTTATGCATGTGTTTATGTATCTTTGTAGAACCTTAAGGGAGGCTTGTTGTATGCATATACTACTAATGTGTTAAACAGGTTGGTATTTAGATTAGAAGGCTTTGGTGGTGGGTACTGGCAGTAGGGTTAGTAACTACCACGGTCATATCCTCATCCAGATGAAAAAGGTAATCTGGGAGGGGGTGTGATACATGAGCTATATCCCATGTAATACATCTCTTTGCATGATAGTTTGCAATATATTGAAGAGATTGGAGTGAAGAATGAAGGATGAACCGACTGAATTTTTGCTGAAAAATTCAGATGAAGAAGGTGTTCTTCAATGGGTTGATTCAGTGAGCTTTCTCCATATTCCCTTTGATTCTGGCTTATTTTGAGTCCCACAACTCAATCTAGAGCACCAAGAGGATAGTAGGGAAGATTTTGTGGTGGTCTACACGAGGATTTAGAGGATTTTGCAGCTGAAAAATGGAGATTTCGATGGTTCGGCTAAGGTATGTTTTTGAAACCCATTATACTCTGTTTTAACATGTTTCTTTTCAACCAAAATTAATGAATTAAAATTTTTATAGATCCTGAATTCATCCGCTGCGTGATGATGTCGATCCAACAGAACCAACATCAACAACTCTTATTGATGTACTAGCCTTTTCAACAACTTTTGTTGAATTTTCAGTAGTTCCATTGGAAATTTTACTTAACACTATTTTGCTTCGTGGTTCTTGGTCCTTCATGTGGTATTCTTCTAAAAAAAGTAGCATTTATCGATACAAATACTTTATTGTCTTTAGGATCGAAGAAGTACCCACCTCTTGTTTCCTTGGGATAGCCTACAAATATGCACATTCTTGAACGATGTTCAAACTTCTTTGGATTTGTCATTAGTACATGTGCCAGACATCCTCAAATCCTAAAGTGGTATAAACTACCTTTACGACCTATCCGAAGCTCAAAATGTGTTTCAAAAACACTCTTTGATGGATCATTATTCAAATGTAAATTGTAGTCTCCACTGCATATCCTCAAAACAGAAGTTGAGTATAGCTCATCATAGTCTGAACCATGTCCAACAGGGTTCTATTTCTCCTTTTTTATAACCTATTTTGTTGAGGTGTACCAGATGCTGAGAGCTGAGACGTTATTCCATGTTCTATCATATAGTTCTGGAATCTTATGTCCATATACTCTTCATCTCGATCAGATCGAAGTGTTTTTATCTTCTTACCTAACCAGTTTTCAACTTCAGTCTTATACTCCTAAAACTTTTCAAGGGTTTCAGACTTATGTTGCATTAGGTAAAGATACTCATACCTTATATAATCATCTATAAAAGAGATGAAATATTTATACCCTTCTCTTGATCTTACATTCATCGGACCACATAGATTTGAATTTATAAGCTTCAAGGGCTATTTGGCTCTATAACCTTTTCCAATAAAAGGTCGTTTGGTCATCTTGCCTTCAATGCATGACTCACATACTGGTAAAAAATTTTCTTTTAAACCATTTAGAAGCCCACTCTTAACCAATCTCTCAATCCTATTGAGATTAATATGACCCAATCGTAGATGCAGAAGGTGGACATTTTCTTTAGGAGAAATTCTTTGTCTTTTGGCTGGTGTTACCATTATGAAAATTCAATATTTAAGATAGCCTTTGTAACTAATGACTTTAGTACATCTAAGTTATTTTCTATTGAAGCAGAACTAATCTCAATTTCATTCTTAAAAATAAATACTTTATTTTTAGAAAAAGAAAGAATACATTTGTCCAATCAAATAAGAAAGAATACATTTGTCCAATCAAATAAGAAACTTAAATTAAATTTCTCTTAATTTTAGAAACAACACCTACGTCATATGTTAATTCATCTCTCCAACTTCTAGCTGCCTCTAGGCTAATCCCTGAGAGAAAGAACATACATGATTAGTGGCCCTTGAATAAATTATCCAGGGAGAATTATCATTCTTCACTAAACACGTTTCCAAGATAAGAAAATCACATTTACCATCGTTGGAATTCTTCCTTTTATGGAGAATAGTGGGATCAACTTTAATCCACTCACAGAGGTCAAACCACTTTGTTAAACTTCATTAAAGTTGGCAACATTTGCTTCCCCTACTTGTCCCTTGACGTTTAATAAGGGTTGGAGTTTATTTAGGAAGTTGACATTACTGATTTTGTCAAATACAATCCTAATCTACTTGAAATGTGAGGACTTCCACTTAAATAATTCTTGCAATGACTGCAAGATCCAATATGCAGTGACAATACTTTCACATCTTTTGACTAAGACATTAGATATGCTAGCCAAGATGTAAACTCGAGCCTTATTATTGACCTTTGTCCATTTTACATATGCATCACGTACATTTCATGTTGCCTCAGGAGTTGGGACTGGAGGACATTCTTCAGTCAAGAAAAAATTTAGGTCGTCAACAACGAAATTAGTCTTATAGTTTTCATTGGTCAACTCTATAGTGGCTAATATTGTAAGAACTTTACTTGACATATTGCTGAAAAAAAAAAAATTGTTCTACATTAATTTTTAGTATAACTGTTCTAAATCCAATTAAGTTTTAGCAAAAATTTTAATGAACCCTTTTACATCTAAATTTGCAATGATGCTTCAGTGATTTAGGATAAAAGCCACCGAATGGTGATCAGTCACCCCTTCACTGAACTTAGACACTCTCAATCAATTATTACACTAGAATAACTCTTATTCCTATAATAATTAGTTACCATTGATTTGGTCAAGAAATCATTAACTTGCTTAAAAATTTCTCGTAAGTATGACTCTTTATTTTAGACCTTAGAGTTCTGCCCCAATGAGCCAACTAAAGGGAAAAAACCGATTAGGGAAAAATTAAAACAATCCTATCCATTTCTGGAGTTTGCGCTGATATTGACCTAATGCACAAACCATCCGAAAGGGGATGCTCCCAGGGTGCCTCGAGGCCATTCAAAAATATCTCACGATGCAAACCAATGAAGGAGACCGTAGGACGTGTGACACATATCATTCTCCCACTTACTATAAATATTTTCTCCATTCACCTTGATATTGAACCATGTAAACACCATCTGAAGGGAGACGCTCCTAGACACCTCAAGACCGAGCATAAATCTCACGGTATGAACCTTAAAGGTGAACGTGAGTGGAAAAATGATATATCATATACATTTTTTCTTTCCAGTAAGTATTTTTTTAAAAAAAGTATTTTAAAACCTAGGGTTTATTACTTAGGTAAATCCGGCTAATAATTTATCTAAGTTCTTTGTTAAATTTGTCCAACATAACTCTTATATTGGATAGTTTAGTAATGTATGATTATCATTTATTAAAAAATTTAATAAATTCTAATCATCTTTTGTATGCTTATAAAATATTTATCTAATTCACCTTCTAGGCCGGTTCCTAGGTAGGGGTATTCCGGTCACTTAAATACCCCAATCCTAGATAAAACCTTTCTTAGACAAAGGTCCCTTATAGGCAAATATTTTATAAATTTAATCTTTTATTTCATTCATTTTAATCCTATTAAATAAAATATAAAGGATTATCCTATTTCTAATCATATTAAAAATATTTTAATATAGGTCTAGGTGAATTAATCTTAAACCATTTAAAACAAATTAATATCTTATGTTTGCATGCAACTCTTTATTGTAGAATTTAATCTATTACATTAAACTTATAACTCTTTTAAATTAATGAATTATTAAACCTATAACATACATTCTAATGACATGAACCAAATATAACAATTATATTTACTAAGTAATGTCATGCTCAATGCATCTCAATTTTCCACATATAATATAACATTTATATTAATCTCTAATAAAAAAATCATACATATCCATCATACAATTAACATTTATATTATAGTATGATGCATGGATATGCTTATTTAAACATGTAACCACATATGATATAATATTTATATTAAATATGATGCATGAGCATGTTTATTTTATCATGCAACCATATAATATAACATTTATATTAAATATGATGTATGAACATGTTTATTCTAAGGCGGGATTTCAATCTATATGGCATACATTATGCAACATACTTTAGTTTATTCAAACATCACATGTATAAGTTAAATTAAATAGCAAAACAGACCGAATTTGGTATTGCTTAAAAAATTAATCAAATTAATATAATCATATTATTTTAATTTAATTAATAAAAATGAAAATTGCATTGATTTCCAAAAAAATTAAAAATGAAAACTATCCTTACTAATATTTGAACCCACAACTTGCAATAATCTAGGCATGCCTTTAACCACTAGAAAGCCCAAACTTTGATGATATAATGTGATGCTAAAATATATACCAATCTGTAACATTGCATGTAGCGCCATAGCGCTTTTGCCTGCACCGTGGCGCTAGGCCCTCTGTGTTGTCACATCGTGGCACTTTGCTCGCGCTCTGACACAGAAGCCACTTTTCTGCTTCGATTTCGCTTGAAAACCTTCGTTTTTCATCTCCTTCCTCAAAAACTCTAGTCAAAACTTAAGACATAGACTTATAGTCTCGATTACTGAATTAAACGTCCAAAAAACCATGCCCTTACATGATTAAATCAAGTAAAAACAGTAATCTATAATGCCAATTCGAAAACAACTACTTCCAAACTCACATTCAAAAAGCAGAGAAAACAACCCACATTTTCTCTAATTTTTCGATTCAAAATTGAAAATCAAAAGGCATAATCTGGCTCTGATATCAATTGAAGAAATTGAATTCCTCGCGGAAGCGTGTAAATGCCGTGTCGATATATAAACAATTTGGAAAAACACATAAATCAGAGAAAACAAATAGAACAAACATCGATATATAAGTATACTACCGAGAAGATAAAGAAGAAGAGAAAAACTTACCCTCGACTACTTCTTCTCGTAACTCCTTTCCATGAAAGAAAATAACACGAAACTCGAACTCCTCAGTCTACAAAATCTTCCCATGAACCAAACAAGTTACAGGGGACACCACCACTTGTGCTTCCTTGCTATTCTCAAGCAAGGAACAATGAATTGTGGGATCCTTTATGGTTTTGAGAGGGGAAGAGAGGATTTCCAGAGAAATTTATTAAGAGAGTTTTTGTGCTTGTTGTTGTCTGTAACTTTTTACAGAACTCTTGTATTTGATAGATTAGGAGAGAATCAATATTGGAGGATTGAATATGGAGAGGAGTTATAACTTCTTCCTATCATCACATATAATAACTCCCGGGAGTTATTATATTTTTATTTAGTTTACAATATTTATGTATATTAAATCTCATTTAATATATATATATAATTAAAAAATATTAATTAATTAATAATTAAATATAATATATTTAATTTAATTTGAATTATATTCAAACGACATTCTCCTCATAACCTATAGTTTTAATATGAATCTCATTCATATTAAAATTAACCTATAGTATTTATATGAGTTACATTAATATTAATTATATTTGAATCTCATTCAAATATATTCATCTTGTATATTATATAGTATTGATTATAAATCATATTTATAATTACTCTCTCTCTCTCTATATATATATATATGACATATCAATATACATTAATTTGAATCTCATTCAAATATATTCATCTTGTATATTATATAGTATTGATTATAAATCATATTTATAATTACTCTCTCTCTCTCTATATATATATATATGACATATCAATATACATTAATTTGAATCTCATTCAAATATTTATCTCTCTTATACATAGTATTAATTATAAATCATATTCATAATTAACTATGTATTATAATATATCAATAGACAGTATACTTTATGTTAGTCATATTAATATAAAATTTCCTTAAATAATTTGAACAATTCAAATTATTCTAAAACCATTTATTTCTTATTTTATCCTTGGTGAGCTAGTAAAAGAACCTAAGGACATGTAGATTAGAAGCTCCAAAAATACGATATTAATTAATTAATCAGCATTCATTAATTGTAGGTCACTCCACTAAAGACCAACAACTGCACTATTTTCACTATAGATATATTTTTGTGTCCACGAATATAACCAATCAATAGTAGGTCGATCCTTCACGAATTGCTCGTAACTACAAGTGGATCAAATTACCATTTTACCCCTGTAGTTAAATCTAACTTCTTAAGTACAACTGATCACTCTCTAATGGACAGTTAGTTATAGTCCAACTATAAACTATACCTCTCTCTGGCCAGTGAGAGAGTGACACACCTCATTATTCAAGACCTGGAATCAATCCTTAAGGGAGCAATCCATCTACTTACCTTATAATCGAGAAGTAATGAATTCCATCTTGTGAAGCTACGTTCCCAACTCCTTACTCGGACAAATCCGAAAAATGGTAGTCATGTTGAGTCGGTGAATCTGGCCACTCTCACATATATAGAATAAAAGATTTTCCTCATAGACAGGAGTTCACAACTCACTAAGGATTAAGGTCGAGTCACTTATGGTCATTCTATTGAAATGTTAATCTCTTCAAGTAACAATGTTATAAATAGAGACTAACCATTTCGTGATCTGGTCTTATACAAACTCTTTGTATAGGATACCTCCACTCACATGTCCCCATGTGAACGATTAGATTAAATCGTTTATAACACTTTTCAACTACTGTAACAATTGTAAAGTGGGTCGTATTTGCAGTGTCACCAGGATAAGGCACCAAACCCTATCCATATACTACAGATTATTTAGGTTCTTACTTAAACATGATCCACTTGTATGTCAATTATATACATGTTTAAGTTACATAAAATAATCTTAGATCATTAGATTGAATTAATGTACAAATAAAATAACTCTTATTTTATTATAACAATTTGTTCATACAAGTTTACAAACTACGAGAACCAAGAGATTTAAGACATAAATCCTTGAAGGATGTGTGAACACCCGATATAGAAGAGGATTGTAGCCCATTTTTTAATATTACAGAAACTCACAACTTGACAGAGGATGAAAACATGGAAACCATTCCAATTAAGCATGCTATACAGAATTTTAAGAGGAAATAAGGGATTTAGAACCACTTACCTTTGAAGATCAATCTCTTCGCCAAATCTTCTCCAGTCACAAATAATTCGAGCACAAACTTGCAAAAAAATACAGCAAGTAGAACCCAATTCGGACAAACCACTACTGAACCTTAGTATTCTAAAAGGGTGAGAATCGTCGAGAGTTATGGGCTTCGATTTAATTTTGGCAAGGAGGGAATTTTTGCTGAGAAGTTTTCTGGGATAGCTCTCATCTGTCTTCTACGTTCCAATAAAGGAACAAGAATAATATCCCAAAAGAAACTTCCATACCTCTCACTTTTAGTGAGAGAATTAAGGGGGAAGGATTTTATCAAAATAACTCCCTTTAGTTACCAATTAATTTTAAAAACCATTTTAAATTATATATATATATAATAACCAAATTACTATATATCATATATTGAAACTACATGTTATATCTAATATAACATATAAGCTATAGTTTATATTATATCACATATAATATAACTTAACGTTTATCATTCTCTCATTTAACCTACAGTATTTTATATGAATCAAATTCATATTAAATTGAATCATAGTATTTATATGAGTTATATTCATATAATTAATATTTGAATCATATTCAAAATTTTATTCTCTCTCAAATAAAAACTTTATATTATAATGTATCATATATATTATATTAATTATATCACATATAATTAATTCTATATTAATTCTATCATATGTAATTAATACCCTATATTAATTTGAACTATTCAAATTAAGCCAAAATTATTCGATTCTCATTAATCCCAATTGAGCTACCAAGGGGACCTTATGGACCTATAGATTGAAGCTCTAATGATACTTGATTAATTAATTAAACTCTTTAATTAAATTAATCAACTACCATTAACTTCGATCAGTCCACTAAAGACCGATAGCTGCACTCTTCGCACTACAGATATATTCTATGTCCATTGGATATAACCAATCAACGATATATTGACCCTTCACAAATTACTCATAAGTATAGTTGGGCCAAAATTACCATTTTGCTTCTATAGTTACATTTAACTCCTAAGTACCACTGATCTCTCTAATGAACAATAAGTTATTGTCCAACTAAAACCGAACCTCTCTCAGGCTAAGAGAAGGTGTGGCGTCACATTGTTCAAGTCCCGGAATCAGCCCTTAAGGGAGCAATTTCTCTACTTACTCTAATTATAAAAAAGGAGTGAATTCCTTCTAGTGTACCGTTCTCATCTCCCAATCAGATGAATCCCCAAAATGGTAGGCATATAGAGTCGGCGAAATTGGCCACTCTCGCCCATGCAAATCAAAGGACCGTCTTCATAGGCAGGAGTTCACAACTCACTCAAGATTCAAGTAAAGTCATCTACGATCATCTTGGTGAAATATAAGTCTCTTCTAATAACGGTGTTATAAGAGAGACTATTCATTTTGTGGCTCAATCTTACATGTCTCCACATGAATGATCAGGATTAGATCATTTGTAGCACTTTACAATAATTATAACTACTACAAAGCAAGCCGTATCCATAGTGTCATCGGGATAAGGTAGCCAACCTTATCCATTTACTACAGATCGTTTAGGTTATCACTTAAACATGTTCCACTTGTATGTCTTTGAATGATCTCTTATCGAAGATTTCCATGATCACGTTCGGATCGCTCCAATTTCATAATGATCGTACACAGTATACATTCAAACGAACAATTTTGCAAACAAATAGTCAATTAAAGGCATGCTTTGAACAAAAATAAATGAGGGAAAGAGTTGCCATACTAGTTGAAGACGTTCTTCAAACTTCAGAACTCTATGCAGTGGAAGCCTCTACCCGATCAACCAACGCTCGGACAACCGCATGAACACGAATGCAGCAGGGACGACACCACCAGAAAAGAGCCCCAAGATTCTCAGAGTGAGAACCCAAAGCATGGTCTTTGGTGAATTTGGTAGAGAAGGAGAACGAACGGATTGTGTAGGCGATAAGCAAGTAGAAGGGAAAAAGGCGCTATCGTATAGCACGATGCTTATCGTTTAGGAGAAAATACACGATCGTGTTGATTTTACTAAAGAATCGTTTAGGAAAAGGTATACGATCGTTTAGCAAACTCGGCACACAATACGATCGTTTAGGGAAGCTATCCGATCGTGTAGGAACTAATGTGCGATCGTTTAGGCGTGAGGTGGACGATCGTCTAAGCGCAAAGCGACTATCGTATAGGCTTTCGAAATATTTAAGCGATCGATTACTTTTCACTAACGCGCGCTCCTCTATCTTTTTTAGACGATTGATTCAAAATAAAAACCAATTTCATTTTAATTCATCGGTTACAATAACCGAAGCATTCCCACTAATCCACGTCCGAACGTGATTTTTTGGTAAGTTATCATATAATTAACCAACTAAAATATTTAAATATAATTATATTATATTTTTACCCTATAGTTTGATATTACATATCTACTATAGTATTTTCTCCTCTACTTGATTAAATCATATTTATATCTAATTTCCTCCAAAAAAAATGTATCTCATACATTTAGCCAATTATATCATATATAATTAACCAATCTAATTATATCATATATAATCGAACTTTCTCTTGTCAATTTGAACATTTCAAATTAACCCAAACACTGATTCTCGACTTTATCCAAGCTACCCAAGGGACCTAATAGACCTGTGGCTCGAAGCTCCAATGGTGCGTGAATAGCTGACTAAACTCTTTAGCCTCGAGATCCACCATCTGTTAACTGTTAGGCGTTCACTAAAGACCAACAATTGAACTCTTCTTACTATAAATATATTTCTGTGTCCATCGAATATAACCAATCATGAGTACGATGACCCTTCACAGATGTTGGTAAGTACAGCTGGGCCAAATTATCATTTTCCTCTTGTAGTTACATCTCACTCTTTAAGTACCACTATCCTCTAATGAATAATACAATATAGTCCAACTATGTGTGAACACTTCTTGGGCCAAGAGAAAGTGTGTGACGCCACATCATTCAACAAGCCTTAAGGAGCTATCTATCTATTTATCCCTGCCTCGGAAAGAAGTGAATTCCATCTTGTGTAGCTGAGTTCCCAGCTCGTACGAATCCCCAAAATGATAGGTTTGAATCGGCGACTATGATCACTCACACCCATATAAATCAAAGGACCGCTCTCAATGGCAGGAGTTCCCAACTCATTCAGGATTGAGGTCATTTTACCTATGGTCATCCTAGTGACAAGACGGTGTTATATAACGAGACGTTAACACTTCATGGTCAGGTCTTATACAAACCCTTTGTATAGGATGCCCGCGCTCGCATATCTCCAACACGAATGATCAGGATCAGACCATCCGTGACAAGTCACAACACTTGTGACCATTCCACAAAGCAGACCGGATTCGTAGCATTACCAGGATAAGGTTTCCCTCCTATATCCATATACTACAGACCATTTTGGTTATCACTCTAGACATGATCCACTTGTATGTCACCACATACATGCTTGAGTTACATACAGATAACCAAGGATTTTAAGTTTATTGGTTTGTGGTAAAATAAATAAAACAAGCAACTGAGCAAAATACAAGATGTAAAGTAAATATCATATATTAACAACACAAGTGTTTGTATAAACTGTTTACAAACTATAGACACGAGACTTTAAGACATCAACCCCAATAGTCTTCACATACATGTTTAAATTACAGAAGACAACCTTATATCTTTAGTTTACTGGTTTTATGGGTTAATGCAACTAAATGTCAAATAAAATACTCTTATTTTATTAGATAAATAAAATTTTATATAATACAATTACAAACTACAAGACCAAGAGATTTAGGGCATCAACCCCAAAAATCTCCTACTTGTCCTAAAGCTAGTGAAGTGTACATCATAAAAGTAAAACTATTACAACAATACACAAAAACAAGAAACTAGGGCATACAATAAGTACCCTGTACAAAATCTCCCACTTGTTCTAGAGTAGATGTGGCTTATCTCGTAGACCCAGACTCTCTAGGTGACCTTCAAACACCTTAGCTGTGAGGACTTTTGTAAATGGATCAGCAACGTTGTTCGTCGAAACTATCTGCATGACGATCACTTCCCTTTGTTGCACAATCTCTCGTGCCAGGTGATATTTGCGCTCAATATGATTTCCATGCTTGTGGCTTCTAGGCTCCCAAAAATTAGCCACTGAAGGAACCCTTGTGAGGGGATCCTTGAGCGGAAGCGGATCTACCCAAATCCCATTTTTATAAAATTGAAAATTTTACAGAGTAAAAAGACGAATTATGCATTTAGGAAGAAACATAAAGCATGCTAAAAAAAAAAAAAGAAAGAATAAATTAGGGTTTTAGAAACCCTTACCTTTGAATATTTCAAAACTTCATGATCCTTTCCAAGGAATAGTCACAAACTGTGAAATGGCCAATTGGATACGACCATGAGATGACCTCGGTATTCTTTGGTGAGAATCTAGGAGTTCGTGGTGCTCTGGTGATTTTGGTGAGGGAAAGGATTGATTGAGAGAAAAAGAGGGTTTTTTTTTTCTAGAGAAAAAACCACACATATGTCTTCTGTGTTATTTTGCAGGATGAAGAAGAAGAGATTCACCAACCTCTGTTAACCACCCACATAACACGTGCATGGAGAGAAAAATGGGGAGGGAAGTTATTTCTCTCCTACTAATTCAAATTTAAATAAAATATTTAATTTAAATTAATAAAATATATCTATATATATAATAACTAGTTTATTATATATATATATATATA